>NC_041228.1:16606435-16656203 GCF_002837175.3 Physeter macrocephalus | reverse complement strand
AGATTGCTTTTGCTATTTGGGGTCTTTTGTGTTTCCATACAAATTGTGAAATTTTTTTTTCTAGTTCTGTAAAAAATGCTAGTGGTAGTTTGATAGGGATTGCATTGAATCTGTAGATTGCTTTGGGTAGTAGAGTCATTTTCACAATGTTGATTCTTCCAATCCAAGAACATGGTATATTTCTCCACCTATTTGTATCATCTTTAATTTCTTTCATCAGTGTCTTATAGTTTTCTGCATACAAGTCTTTTGTCTCCTTAGGTAGGTTTATTCCTAGATATTTTATTCTTTTTGTTGCAATGGTAAATGGGAGTGTTTTCTTAATTTCACTCTCAGATTTTTCATCATTAGTGTATAAGAATGCCAGAGATTTCTGTGCATTAATTTTGTATCCTGCTACTTTACCATATTCATTGATTAGCTCTAGTAGTTTTCTGGTAGCATCTTTAGGATTCTCTATGTATAGTGTCAGGTCATCTGCAAACAGTGATAGTTTTACTTCTTCTTTTCCCATTTGGATTGCTTTTACTTGTTTTTCTTCTCTGATTGCTGTGGCTAAAACTTCCAAAACTCTGTTGAATAGTAGTGGTGAGAGTGGGCAACCTTGTCTTGTTCCTGATCTTAGTGGAAATGGTTTCAGGTTTTCATCATTGAGGAAGATGTTGGCTGTGGGTTTGTCATATACGGCCTTTATTATGTTGAGGTAAGTTCCCTCTATGCCTACTTTCTTGATGGTTTTTATCATAAATATGTGTTGAATTTTGTCAAAAGCATTTTCTGCATCTATTGAGATCATCATATGTTTTTTCTCTGTCAATTTACTAATATTCTTTATCACATTGATTGATTTGAGTATATTGAAGAATCCTTGCTTTCCTGGAATAAACTCCACTTGATCATGGTGTATGATCCTTTTAATGTGCTGTTGGATTCTGTTTCCTAGTATTTTGTTGAGGATTTTTGCATCTATGTTCTTCAGTGATATTGGCCTGTAATTTTCTTTCTTTGTGACATCTTTGTCTGGTTTTGGTATCAGGGTGATGATGGCCTCATAGAATGAGTTTGGGAGTGTTCCTCCCTCTGCTATATTTTGGAAGAGTTTGAGAAGGATCAGTGTTAGCTCTTCTCTAAATGATTGATAGAATTCTCCTCTGAGGACATCTGGTCCTTGGCTTTTGTTTGTTGGAAGATTTTTAACCACAGTTTCAATTTCATGACTTGTGATTGGTCTGTTCATAATTTCTATTTCTCCAGAAGGCTGTGCTTCCCTTGGAATTTGTCCATTTCTTCCAGGCTGCCCATTTTACGGGCATATAGTTCCTTGTAGTACTCTCTCATGACACTTTGCATTTCTGCAGTGTCAGTTTTTACTTCTTTTTTATTTCTAATTCTGTTGATTGGAGTTTTCTTCCTTTTTTTCTTGATAAGTCTGGCTAATGGTTTATCAATTTTGTTTATCTTCTCAAAGAACCAGCTTTTAGTTTATTGGTCTTTGTTATTGTTTCTTTCATTTCTTTTTCATTTATTTCTGATCTGATCTTTATGATTTCTTTCCTTCTGATAACTTTGGGTTTTTTTGTTCTTCTTTCTCTAATTGCTATAGGTGTAAGGTTAGGTTGTTTATTTGAGATGTTTCTTGCTTCTTGACATAGGAGCATATTGCCATAAACTTCCCTCTTAGAACTGCATTAGCTGCATCCCATAGGTTTTGGGTCGTCGTGTTTTCATTGTCATTTGTTTCTAGGTATTTTTTATTTCCTCTTCGATTTCTTCAGTGATCTCTTGGTTATTTAGTTGTTTATTGTTTAGCCTACATGTGTTTGTATTTTTTACAGATTTCTTTACTGTAATTGATATCTAATCTCATAGTTCTGTGGTAGGAAAAGATACCTGGTACGATTTCAATTTTATTAAATTTACGAAGGCTTGGTTTGTGACCCAAGGTATGATCTATCCTGGAGAATGTTCCAAGAGCACGTTAGCAGAAAGTGTATTCTGTTGTTTTTGGATGGAATGTCCTATAAATATCAATTAAGTCCATCTTGTTTAATGTTTCATTTAAAGCTTGTGTTTCCTTTTTATTTTCATTTTGGATGATCTGTCCACTGGTGAAAGTGGGGGTGTTAAAGTCCCCTACTATGATTGTGTTACTGTCGATTTCCCCTTTTATGGCTGTTAGCATTTGCATTATGTATTGAGGTGCTCCTGTGTTGGTTGCATAAATATTTACAATTGTTATATCTTTTTCTTGGATTGATCCCTTGATCATTATGTAGGGTCCTTCTTTGTCTCTTATAATAGTCTTTATTTTAAAGTCTATTTTGTCTTATATGAGAATTTCTACTCCACCTCTCCTTTGATTTACATTTGCATGGAATATCTTTTTCCATCCCCTCACTTTCAGTCAGTATGTATCCCTAGGTCTGCAGTGGGTCTCCTGTAGACAGTATGTATACGGGTCTTGTTTTTATATCCATTCAGCCAGTCTATGTCTTTTGGTTGGAGCATTTAATGTGCTTACATTTAAGGTAGTTATCAATATGTATGTTCCTATTACCATTTTCTTAATTGTTTGGGGTTTGTTTTTGCATGTATTTTCCTTCTCTTGTGTTTCCTACCTAGAGAAGTTCCTTTAACATTTGTTGTAAAGCTGGTTTGATGGTCCTGAATTCTTCCCTTGTATGTTATTTGTTGTTTTCCCTTGCTGCTTTTAATATTTTTTCTTGGTATTTAATTTTTACTAGTTTTATTAATATGTGTCTTGGCGTGTTTCTCCTTGGATTTATCCTGTATGGGATGCTCTGCACTTCCATGACTTGATTATTTCCTTTCCCATATTAGGGACATTTTCAACTATAATCTCTTCAAGTATTTTCTCAGTCCCATTCGTATTCTCTTCTTCTTCTAGGACCCCAATAATTCAAATGTTGCTGCGTGTAATGTTGTCCCAGAGGTCTCTGAGACTGTCCTCAATTCTTTTCATTCTTTTTTCTTTATCCTGCTCTGTGGTAGTTATTTCCACTATTTTATATTCCAGGTCACTTATCAGTTCTTCTGCATCAGTTATTCTGCTATTGATTCCTTCTAGAGAATTTTAAATTTCATTTATTGTGTTGTTTATCATTGTTCGTTTTCTCTTTAGTTCTTCTAGTTTCTTGTTAAATGTTTCTTGTATTGTCTCCATTCTATTTCCAAGATTTTAGATGATCTTTACTATCATTACTCTGAATTCTTTTTCAGGTAGACTGCCTATTTCTTCTTCATTTGTTCGGTCTGGTGGGTTTTCACCTTGTTCCTTCATCTGCTGTGTGTTTCTCTGTCTTCTCATTTTGCGGAACCTACTGCGTTTAGAGTCTCCTTTTCACAGGCTTCAGGTTCATAGTCCCCTTTGGCTTTGGTGTCTGCCCCCAGTGGCTAAGTTTCTAAGATTAGTTCAGAGGGTTGTGTAGGCTTCCTGGTGGAGGGGACTGGTGCCTGTGTTCTGGTGGATGAGGCTGGATCTTGTCTTTCGGGTGTGCAGGACCGCATCCTGTGGTGTATTTTGAGGTGTCTGTGACCTTATTATGATTTTAGGCAGCCTCTGTGCTAATGGGTGGCGTTGTGTTCCTGTCTTGCTAGTTGTTTGGCATAGGGTGTCCGGCACTGTTGCTTGCTGGTCATTGAGTGGAGCTGGTTCTTAGCATTGAGATGGACATGTCTGGGAGAGCTTCTGCTGTGTGATATTATGTGGCACCGGGAGGTCTCTGGTGGACTAATGTCCTGAACTCGGCTTTTCCACCTCAGAGGCTGAGGCCTGACATCTGGCTGGAGCACCAAGACCCTGTCAGCCATGCGGCTTTAACATTTAGTAGTCTGGCTGCTGATGATCAGAGTGCCATCTGTGTAACAGCTCCCAGTTCTCAGGGCAGAGCAACAAATCCTCATCATACAATTTCTTTTTCCTTGTTAAGTCACCTTTTCCCTGAAAGGAAACACTTTATGACTTCTCTTTGGCTTATCTGAATTACCAGAATCACTATTCCAACCTTTTGGTCCTGTTATTAAGTAAATAATGTTCACTTGAACACAAGCGCAATGATACTGTGATGGCCAATCTAATAACCAAGATGGCTGTTAAGTCTGATTTCATTTTTTAGTTCTAACCTTTCTTGATGGAGTCTTCAGCATTTTCTATATAGAGTATAGTCATCTTCAAATAGTGAATTTTACTTCTACCTTTCCAATTTGGATGACTCATTTCTTGTTCTTGCCTAATTGCTCTGGCTAGGACTTCCAATACTATGTTGAATAAAAGTGGTGAGAGTAGACACATGTCTTTTTTCTGATCTTAGGGGAAATGCTTTCAGTTTATCACCATGGAGAATGATGTTCGCTGTGGCCTTGTCCTGTATGGCTTTTATTATATTGAGGTACATACCCTCCATACAATTTGTTAAGGGTTTTCTTTTTTTTTTTTTTTATCATAAATGGATGTTGAATTTTCTCAAATATTTTTCTGCATCTATTGAGGTGATCGTATGATTTTTATTCTTTATTTTGTTAATGTGGTGTATCACATTAACTGATTTGCAAATGTTGAAACATCCTTGCATCCCTGAAATAAATCCTACTTGATCATGGTGTATGAACTATTTAATCTATTGCTGAATTCAGTTTACTAATATTTTCTTGAGGATTTTTGTATCTATATTTATCAGGAATATTGGTCTTTAATTCTGCCCTCCCCCATATCTATCTCTCTCTTCCTATCTTCTCTTTCTCTTGGCATTCTTTCTTAGTTTTGGTATCAGCATAATGGCCTTATAAATTGTATTTGGAAGAGCTCCCCTTTCTTCTAATTTTTGGAAGAGTTTGAGAAAAATTGATAATTAATTTTTCCTTGAACATTAGGTAGAATTCACCAGTGAAGCCATCTGGTCCTAGACTAGATTTTTGGGAGGTTTCTGATGACTGATTCAGTCCCCTTATCAGTAATCAGTCTGTTCATTTTTCTATTTCATTATGATTCAGACCTGATAGGTAGTATGTTTCTAGGATCTTATCCATTTCTTCTAGATTGCTCAATTTTTTTGTGTATCATTGTTCACAGCAGCCCCTTATGATTCTTTTTACTTCTGTGGTATCAGCTGTGATACTCCTCTTTCATCTTTGATTTTATTTATTTGAATCTTCTCTCTTTTTTTTTCTTTTCTTGGTGAGTCTAGTTAAAAGTTCATCAATTTTTTTTATATTTTCAAGGAACCATTTCTTAGTTCCAGGAAGCCCAGAAAGTTCCAAATAAGATGAACCCAAAGAGACCCACACCAACACATGTTATACTTAAATATCAGAAGTTAAAGATAGGGAGAGAATATTAAACTTAGCAAGAGAAAAACAATCTGTTACATACAAGGGAACCCCCATAAAACTATCAGAAGATCTTTCAACACAAACTTCGCAGGCCCAGAAGGGAGTGGCATGATATATTCAGAGTGCTGGAAAAGAAAATAATCTACCCAGCATAGTTGTGGCTCAGAATTTAAGGAGAGATAAAGAGTCTTCCAAACAAAAACTAAAGTAGTTCATCACCAGTAAACCAGTATTACAAGAAGTATTAAAGGGACTTCTTTAAGATGAAAAGAAAGAGTTGCTAATTAGTAACAAAACACATATCAAAGAATAAATCTCAATGGAAAACTAAATATATTGTAAAGGTAGTGGATTAATTACTTATAAAGCTATTATGAAGGTTAAAATACAAAAGTAGTAAAAGTAACTATGATTACAATAATTAGTTAAGTAATATACAAGATAAAAAGACATAAAATGGGACATTAAATACATAAAGCAAAGGGGGCGAAAGTAAACATGTTGAGCTTTAGAATGAGATCAAAATTAATTTGTGTCAACTTAAAATAGACTGTTACAGATATAAGTTGTTATATGTAAGTCTCATGTAACCACAAAGCAAAAACCTATAGTAAATATGCAAAAGGTAAAGAGAAAGGAATATAAGCACACTACCAAAGGAAGTGAACAAGAGAGTAAAGATACAGATAGGAACTACAAAAATAGCTAGAAAACAGTTAACAAAATGGCAATAAGTACATATCTATCAATAATTATTTTAAATGTAAATTGACTTAATTCTCCAATCAAAAGACATAGAGTGGCTGAATGGATAAAAAGAAACAAAACAATACTCATCTATATGCTGACTATAAGAGACACACTTTAGATGTAAGGACACACACAGACTGAAAGTAAAGGGCTGGAAAGAGATATTCTATGCAAATGGAAACCAAAATAAACCTGGAGAAGATATTCTTATATCAGAGAAGTTGAACTTTAAAATAAAGACTGTAGTAAGAGACAAAGAAATGCATGACATAATGATAAAGAATTCAATCCAACAAGAGGCTATAACATTTGTAAATATTTTTTTCACCCATGATAGGAGCAACTAAATATATAAAGCAAACATTAACAGACCTAAAGTGAGTAATAGACAGCAATACAATAATAGTAGAAGACTTTAGTAACCCACTTATATCGATGGATATATCATCCATAAAAAAAATTAGTAAGAAAACATCAGCCTTAAACAACATGTTAGAAAAGGTAGACTTAACAGATATTTACAGGACATTTCATCCAAAAGCAACAGAACACACATTCTTCTCAAGTTCACACAGAACATTTTCCAAGATAGATCACATGGTAGGCCACAAAACAAGTCTTAATAAATTTAACAGGGTTGAAATCATATCAAGCATTTTTTTCCAACCACAGTGGTGTGAAACTGGAAATTAACTACATGTAAATCACTGGAAAATTCCCAAATAAGTGGGGATTAAACAACATGCTACTGAATAACCAATGGGTCAAAGAAGAAATCAAATGAGAAATAAAAAATATCTTGAGACAAACAAAAGTGGAAAAGTAATATATCAAAATTTATAGGATGCAATAAAGAAAGTTCTAAATGGTAAGTTCATAGTGATCAATGAAGAAAGAAGAAAAGTCTCAAATAAACAACATAACTTTGAACCTTAAGAAACAAAAAAAGAACAAGCAAAGCCCAAAGTTAGTAGAAGGAAAGAAATAACAAAAATTAGAGCAGAAATAAATGACAATAAATTTTTTAAAAGACAATAGACAAGATAAATGAAACTAAGAGCTGGTTCAACATGCCTTTATAAACTGAACAAATAATTTTTAGAAGTTGATTCTCACCTGCTCTGATTCTTTCAGAATCTAACTATAAACTTTATTGGTGGAGGAATGGAGAATACTATACTAATCCTTAGAAAGTATTATGAGGATCCCACTTTTAGTAGTGTATTTTACAACAATATATTTATGTCATTAATAGATGGCTCATGATCTAATATCTATCCTTGAAGCACAGGTAAGATTCCAATACATTCAACAGCTATATATCTTTTTTATATATCTTATTATGAGAATTTGAAGGCAGATATGGTATCCTATTCATTTTTGTGTTTTAAAGCTTCAAATCCCACCACACTGTACCAATGTTACCCTGTCCCTCAGAGCATAAAATAGTGTCAGGAATATAGTTGATATTTAATAAATGTTTACTGAATGAATTAATAATTTAATAACATAGTAAATTCATGCAATTGCCCTGAAAAGGAAGGGAATGAAACAGCCAGCAGTACTTCCAGGAAACAACTGAGAAACACCCTTTGGCACTCACCATTTACTCATCTTAACAACAGTCTTAAAGCTTAAGAAATAAAATTTAGGGCCAAGTAAGCATAGCTCAAGCCAACTACTTTTTCACTCCCCAGGTCACTGATTACCTCACTAAATCTCTCACTTTGCTGAATATGTGCAAGCAATTATTATTATAGGATGCAAGAAAGTGAAACTTTTTGGAAAGTTGTTTTTTGTTTGTTTGTTTGTTTTTATTTTTTTGGCTACATTGGGTCTTAGTTGTGACATGTGGGATCTTCGTTGAGGCATGAGGGATCTTTCCTTGAGGCGTGTGGGCTCTTTATTGTGGTGCATGGGCTTCCCTCTAGTTGTGGCATGCAGGTTCCAGGGCCCATGGGCTCTGTAGTTTGTGGCAGGCAGGCTCTAGTTGAGGTGTGCAAGCTCAGTAGTTGTGGCACTCATGCTTAGTTGCCCTGTGGCATGTGAGATCTTAGTACACTGACCAGGGATCAGACCCACATCCCTTGCATTGCAAGGCAGATTCTTTACCACTGGACCACCAGGGAAGTCCCAGAAAGTTGTTTTGATTATTAATAAAATATTATAATGTCAACCCATGAATTACCACCGTAAAACCCTACATTTTAGCATTATTTGAATTCAGTAGACTATAGACAGAACTAGATTTGACAAATTATATCTGTTATTGTGTCCCCCATTCCTCTCCATTTTGAACTATCTCTTCAGCTGAACCAACTTAATGTTCTCAATAGCTGCTCTTTTACAATACAACAAGACTGTAGGGTCCTAAAAACATATTTAAGTTCTAGGTGCACACGGACCCTGATTGAATCTCTCCAGATCTAGCACAGCCATTTTATTTCCCTGATTGCTGTCCAGTTTCTTGTCCCCTGATTCTGATCAGAGTCTAAAGACCAGAACACTTTGATATTTTGTTCATACTATCAGTTCCTGACTATGTGCCAAACTTGGATACTGCTTTGAAGATTTTCCTTGTGATTTGATTTCCAGCTTGAGAGTTAGGTTAATTTAACTTTTAGTGTTGTGCTCATCTCTGGCCCTTAGAACCTCAAACCTCATTGAACAAAGAACCAGGGCCCCTTTACTTCCCCAGGAGGAAAGTTCAAACAAACATATGAATCATCTCATTCCTCTGCAAACAGTGATCTCTGTGCTTTTCCTCACACTCATTCCCCACTGGAAAGCTCTCTCATTTTTCACACAAGGGAGTCTTTGTGGATTATTTCATTCCCTAGATTTCTTTCCTCCTCTGAAATCTCTTTGCACTTACTAATATGTATCACCTTTTTTATTAATCAGGTTTTTGACAGGTAATTTTTATATCGTAAAATTCTCCTTTTTGAGTGTGCCACTGGTGAACTTCGTTAAAGATAGACTGTCATTCAACCAACACTACCATCAAGATATAGAATATTTCCATTACCAAAAAAGTTCCCTCATGACTATTTGTAGTCAATTCTATAATCTTCCACCCCCAATGCCTGGTGACCACCAACCTACTATTTTCTGTCTCTATACTTTTGCCTTTTTCAGAATTTCATTTAAGTGGAATCATACAGTATGCGTTTTCTGGTATAATGTCTTTGAAATCCATCCATACTGTTTCATGTATTAACAGTTCATTCATTTTAATGGCTAGGTAGCATTCCATTATATGGCTAAACCACAATTTGCTTATGTATTTACTATGTGATGAATCTTTGACTTGATTCCAATATTGGCTATTATGGATAAGTTTATATAAATATTCACATACAAATCTTTGTGTGGAAAATGCTTCTGTTTTTCTGGGGTCATAATACTGAGTGGGACTACTGGATTATAAGATATAGATATTTAACACTATGTAGAAATGCCAAAGATTTTTTAAATACCTGTACCATTTTGCATTATGATAAACAATGTATGAGGGTTTCAGTGGCATCACATACTAATCAAACTTAGTATTGTCAGTGTTTGTTTTTTTTTTAACTTTAGATATCTAACAGATATGCAATGATGTCATTGTGGTATTTTTTAAAATTAATTTATTTTATTTATTTTATTTTTGGCTGTGTTGGGTCTCCATTGCTGCACACGGGCTTTCTCTAGTTGTGGTGAGCAGGGGATGCTCTTCATTCCAGTGTGCAGGCTTGTCACTGCAGAGGCCTCTCCTGCTGTGGAGCACAGGCTCTAGGCACAAGGGCTTCAGTAGTTGTGGCTCACAAGCTCCAGAGCACAGGCTCAGTTGTTGTGGCACATGGGCTTACTTGCTCCGTGGCATGTGAGATCTTCCCGGATCAGGGCTCGAACCCATGTCTCCTGCATTAGCAGGTAGATTCTTAACTACTGAGCCACCAGGGAAGCCCCTGTCATTGTGGTTTTAATTTGCATTTTTCTAATAACTAATGATGTCAAGCATTGCCATCTGCATATCTTCTTGGTGGAGTATCTGTTCAAATTTTTTGCCTGTTTTAAAAATTGGGTTATCTTCTTATTATTAATTTTTAAGAGTGTTTATATATTATCTAAATATGCCTTTACTACACAGAGGTTTGGGTCATGTTTTCTCCTAGTCTGTAGCTTGTTGTTTCATTCTCTAACAGTGTCTTTGTGAAGTAGAAGGTTTAAATTTTGATGAAGTTCAATTTATTTTGCTTTTTCTTTTCTGAGCTATAGTTTGTGTCCTGTTTAAGAAATCTTTGCCTAATCAGAAGTCACAAAGTTTCCTCCAGTCATTTCTTCTAGAAATTTTATAGTTTTAGCTTTTACATGTTTAAGTCTATGATACATTTAAGGTTATTTCTTGTATAAGGTGTGAGGTAAGAGCTGAGATTTATATTTTGCATGTGGATGTGTGATTGTTTTAGCACAATTTTGCTGAAAAGACTATATTTTTTCCTTTGAATTACCTTGGTTACTTGTCTGTGAATCAGTAGAATATATATACATCGGTATTTACTTTCCATTATGGATTTGTGGAAAGATCATCATGATTTTGGAGTCATACTAAGATTTAAGGCCTGTCTATCATTTTCTAACTGTGTTTTCTAAGGCCGTTTATTATGCATCAGTTTCCCGATCTAGAAAAAAAGTGATTACAGAATGTAATTTTATGGCTTCTTTAAGAATTCTGTCAAATAAGCAAGATATATTAAAATTCTAGTGGTATTTTTAGTTTATTTGTTTTTAACAATTTTTTAATCTTCCCTTCTTAGTTAGCTTGGTAGCTTCTTAAAGTGAAAGACTATTTTTTTTTTCTACTTCGACAATAAGAACCACACAATCTCCAGCATAGAAGTTGTGTTCTATGATGGACAAGACAATGAGGGAGGTTTGAATCCTCAGAGAAGGTAGTGAAGAGCATGATCACTGGCTGTGTAAGCAAATTCTTGAAAAAAATACAGGTCGTGTGGAGATCAAGAGTGTTGAAATATGGCTGCACCCCTTAATCATATACATACTGCATAGCTTTATCCTCATTTTTTCTTTATTCAATAAGAAGAAATCAAACATGAATTTAGTGATTTAGAGCAAGGATCAATAGCATTTTATTTTCCATAAGTCACTTTATTATTTTGCAGGATTCTTATCTCCATTCCCATACACTGAAATTAAACATTTATTTAAAATTGCCAAAAGTTCAATCCATAAGTCAAGCAAAATTGTTGATTGCTTTAGGGAGGGTCTTATGAAGTTAAAAGGAAGCAGAAGTGCATTGCTTTTAAGGAATTTGTCATTTCAAATGGATGTAGCTATGTTTGGATGATAGATTGTTGAACAAGGAGTCAAATTAATTTGGTTAAAATTCCACTTTTGCTTTGGAATAGAAAGCAAGTTGTTGAACTGTGGTAACTGTCAACTTTATTATTTGTAAAGTGTAGCCAATTCACCTCAAAAGGACTTTGCATGCACGAATGAGATAATAAATGTGAAAACACTTTGTAATCACTAACATCCTATACAAATAGAAGACATTGTTATTACTAGGACTCAAAGCCAACTTTAGAAAAGAATATGTTATTTGTTGATCAATGAAAATAACCCTGGAGACCTCCTTCCCTAAATCAATCCACACTCTACTAAGATGTAATACTACCTGTCATTTTACCATGTGTAATGCATTGCTTTATGTTAAGTAAGGCTTCTCAGGTTTCCATTTAAAATGGAAATGCCTCATAAAGCATAACAATAGGTCTCAAGGTTGTTATGTTGAATACCTGGCACCTAGGCAACATGTGTCTTTCTCTCCACTCTTTCTGACTAGGGCAAGATAATATAAAAACATGTGTCCTAGGAGACTTAAAAGAGTAGGAAAAAAAAACCATGTTAATCTAAAACAATGAAACAGCCAGTTATTTTACTAGCAAATGGGTTTATTTGGGAAGGAAACTAAGATACAACGTGCCATGCTGTGAGGCCAAAAAAAAAAAAAAAAATTGCAATTTGGGACATGCAACTATAGCAAAACTCATGCAAAGTTTGTGTAAAACAAAAGAGAGGAAACTTTTGTACAGAGAAGGGGAAGTGGGAGGGACTAGTACAAACAAGAAGTCTGTTGGAGGAAACTGGGAGTTCAAAATATAGTGGCTTTTCATTGGCTGAGTTGTTACAGTCTCTCATTAGCTGACTCACTGTGAGTCAGACAGAACTCTCTCGTCCTTCTGCTGAGAGTGGCAAAGCAGTCACTTCCTGCCAGAGATGCAATTTGTCTCTTCCAGTGAAATCTGTATTGAGTTTGAGTGGTAACTGCATGAGGGCTCCCTGTTCTGGCCTCCCTACTCCATTTTAGTGAGGATTCTCTATATTAATTTTCACACCTAGAAACTGGAGGAGAATATGTTGGAGAGAAGTGAAAAAAAAGGTCTATTTTTCCAATTGTTTAGTGTGGGTCTTGTAAATAGCAGACATAAGGAATATATTAACTAATGATTATAATCACAGTCTGTATTTTTAACACCTATATTGTGCTATAATTGACATAAAGAAATGCATTATTTAAGAGCACAGTTTGATGAATTATGACATGTAGACTCCCATGAAACCATCACTATAATCAAGAAAATGAGGGGAGACCTTCAAGATGGTGGAGGAGTAAGACAAGGAGATCAACTTCCTCCCCACAAATACATCTACATGTGGAACAACTCCTACAAAACACCTACTAAACGCTGGCAGAAGACCTCAGACTTCCCAAAAGGCAAGAAACTCCCCACGTACCTAAGTAGGGCAAAAGAAAAAAAAAAAACAGAGACAAAAGAATAAGGATGGGACCTGAACCTCTGGAAGGTAGCTGTGAAGGAGGAAAGGTTTCCACACACTAGGAAGCCCCTTCACTGACAGAGACGGGGGGGTGGCGGTGGGGAAGCTTCGGAACCATAGAGGAGAGCGCAGCAACAGGGGTGCGGAGGGCAAAGCGGAGAGATTCCCCCAAAGGATCGGTGCCGACCAGCACTCACTAGCCTAAGAGGCTTGTCTGCTCACCCGCCAGGACGGGCAGGGACTGGGAGCTGAGGCTTGGGCTTCGGAGGTCAGATCCCAGGGAGAGGACTGGGGTTGGCTGTGTGAACACAGTCTGAAGGGTCTAGTGCGCCATGGCTAGCTGGGAGGGAGTCTGGGAAAAAATATGGACCTTCCCAAGAGGCAAAAGAAAATTGTTTCGGAGTGCGCTAGGAGAGGGGATTCAGAGCACCACCTAAATGAGCTCCAGAGATGGGCGCAAGCCGCGGCTATCAGCACGGACCCCAGAGACAGGTATGAAGTGCTGAGGTTGCTGCTGCAGCCACCAAGAAGCCTGTGTGCAAGCACAGGTCACTATCCACACCTCCCCTCCCAGGAGCCTGTGCAGCCCGCCACTGCCAGGGTCCCGTGATCCAGGGACAATTTCCCCAAGAGAACACATGGTGTGCCTCAGGCTGTTGCAACGTCAGGCAGGACTCTGCCACCGCAGGCTCGCCCTGCATTCCAAACCCCTCCCTGCCCCCGGCCTGAGTGAGCCAGAGACCCCGAATCACCCGCTCCTTTTCCCCATCGTGTCTGAGGTAAGAACAGATGCCCTCAGGCGACCTACACGCAGAGGCGGGGCCAAATCCAAAGCTGAACCCAGGGAGCTGTGTGAGCAAAGAAGAGAAAGGGAAACTTCTCCCAGCAGCCTCAGGAGCAGCAGATTAAATCCCCACAATCAACTTGATGTACCCTGCATCTCTGGAATAACTGATTAAACAACAAATCATCCCAAAATTGTGGTGGCAGACTTTGTGTAATTTTGACTGTGTAGCTGTGCTTTACCATTTGTCCTAGGGTTCTGTCTTCTGGTTTTTTGTTTTGTTTTTTTTTTTAGTATAGTTTTCTAGAGCTTGTTATCATTGGTGGATACATTTTTTGGTTGCTCTCTTCTGTCTTTCTTTTATTTATTACTTTTTAATTTTTTTCTTTATTTTTTATAATTTTAAATTTTTTAATTTTAATTATTTTATTTTATTTTTCTCTTCTTTCTTTCTTTTTTCTCCATTTTCTTCTAAGCCATGTGGCGGACAGGGTCTTGGTGCTCTGGCTGGGTGTCAAGCCTTGGCCTCTGAGGTGGGAGAGCCAAGTTCAGGACATTGGTCCACCAGAGACCTCCCAGCTCCACGTAATATCAAACAGCAAAAGCTCTCCCAGAGATCTCCACCTCAACGCTAAGACCCAGCTCCCCTCAATGACCAGCAAGCTATAGTGCTGGACACCCTATGACAAACAACTAGCTGACAGGAACACAACCCCACTCATTAGCAGAGAGGCGGCATAAAATTATAATAAGGTCACAGACACCCCAAAACACAACACTGGATGTGGTACTGCCCACCAGAAAAACAAGACCCAGCCTCATCCACCAGAACACAGGCACCCGTCCCCTCCAATAGGAAGCCTACACATTCCACTGAACCAACCTTAGCCACTAGGGGCAGACACCAAAAACAACAGGGACTATGAACCTGCAGCCTGCAAAAAGGAGATCAAAAACACAGCAAGTTAAGCAAAAAGATAAGACAGAAAACACACAGCAGATGAAGGAGCAAGGTAAAAACCCACCAGACCAAACAAATGAAGAGGAAATAGGCAGTCTACTTGAAAAAGAATTCAGAGTAATGACAGTAAAGATGATCGAAAATCTTGGAAATAGAATGCAGAAAATACAAAAAAAGCTTAACAAGGACCTAGAAGAACTAAAGAGTAAATGAACAATGATAAACAGCACAATAAATGAAATTTAAAATTCTTTAGAAGGAATCAATAGCAGAATAACTGAGGCAGAAGAAGGGATAAGTGACCTGGAATATAAAATAGTGGAAATAACTACTGCAGAGCAGAATAAAGAAAAAAGAAAGAAAAGAATTGAGGACAGTCTCAGAGACCTCTGGGACAACATTAAATGCACCAACATTTGAATTATTGGGGTCCTAGAAGAAGAAGAGAATACGAATGGGACTGAGAAAATACTTGAAGAGATTATAGTTGAAAATGTCCCTAATATGGGAAAGGAAATAATCAAGTCATGGAAGTGCAGAGCATCCCATACAGGATAAATCCAAGGAGAAACACGCCAAGACACATATTAATAAAACTAGTAAAAATTAAATACCAAGAAAAAATATTAAAAGCAGCAAGGGAAAACAACAAATAACATACAAGGGAATCCCCATAAGGTTAACAGCTGATCTTTCAGCAGAAACTCTGCAAGCCCGAAGGGAGTGGCAGGACATAGTTAAAGTGATGAAAAGGAAAAACCTACAACCAAGATTACTCTACTCAGTAAGGATCTCATTCAGATTCAATGGAGAAATTAAAAGTTTTAAAGACAAGCAAAAGCTAAGAGAATTCAGCACCACAAAACCAGCTTTATAACAAATGCTAAAGGAACTTCTCTAGGTAAGAAACACAAGAGAAGGAAAAGACCTACAAACACAGACCCAAAACAATTAAGAAAATGGTAATAGGAACATACATAGCAATAACTACCTTGAATATAAATGGATTAAATGCTCCAACCAGAAGCTATAGACTGGCTGAATGGATACAAAAACAAGACGTGTATATATGCTTTCTACAAGAGACTCACTTCAGACCTAGTGACAAATACAGACTGAAAGTGAGGGGATGGAAAAAGATATTTCATGCAAATGGAAATCAAAAAAAAAGCTGGAGTAGCAATTCTCATATCAGACAAAATAGATTTTAAAATAAAGACTATTACAAGACAAAGAAGGACATGACATAATGATCAAGGGATCAATCCAAGAAGATATAACAATTGTAAATATTTATGCACCCAACATAGAAGCACCTCGGTACATAAGGCAAATGCTGACAGCCATAAAAGGGGAAATCGACAGTAACACAATCATAGTAGAGGACGTTAACACCCCACTTTCACGAATGGACTGATCATCCAAAATGAAAATAAATAAGGAAACATAAGCTTTAAATGATACATTAAACAAGATGGATTTAATTGATATTTATAGGACATTCCATCCAAAAACAACAGAATACGCTTTCTGCTCAAGTGCTCATGTAACATTCTCCAGGATAGATCATATCTTGGGTCACAAACCAAGCCTTGGTAAATTTAAGAAAATTGAAATTGTATCAAGTATCTTTTCCAACCACTACACTATGAGACTAGATATCAATTACAGGAAAAAATCTGTAAAAACTACAAGCACATGGAGGCTAAACAATACACTACTAAATAACCAAGAGATCACTCAAGAAATCAATGGGGAAATCTAAAAAATACCTAGAAACAATGGACAATGAGAAAACGATGACCCAAAACCAATGGGTGACAGCAAAGCAGTTCTAAGAGGGACGTTTATAGCAACACAATCCTACCTCAAGAAACAAGAAACATTTCAAATAAACAACCTAACCTTACATCTAAAGCAATTAGAGATAGAAAGACAAAAAAACGCCAAAGTTAGCAGAAGGAAAGAAATCATAAAGATTAGATGAGAAATAAATGAAAAGGAAGTGAAGGAAACAATAGGAAAGATCAATAAAACTAAAAGTTGGTTCCTTGAGAAGATGAACAAAATTGATAAACCATCAGTCAGACTCATCAAGAAAAAAAGAAGACTCAAATCAATAGAATTAGAAATGAAAAAAGAAGTAACAACCGACACTGCAGAAATACAAAGGATCATGGACAAATTCTTAGAAAAGCACAACCTTCTGAGACTGAACCAGGAAGAAATAGAAAACATAAACAGACACATCACAAGCACTGAAATTGAAACTGTGATTAACAATCTTCCAACAAACAAAAGCCCAGGACCAGATGAATTCTATCTTTTAGAGAAGGTGAATTCACAGGTGAAATCTATCAAATTCTATTCTGTGAATAGAATTTGTGAATTAGAGTAGAATTCTGTGAATTCTATCAAATTCTGTTCTGTTAATTCTATTCACAGGTGAATTCTATCAGACATTTAGAGAAGAGCTAACAGTTATCCTTCTCAAGCTCTTCCAAAATATAGCAGAGGGAGGAACACTCCCAGACTTATTCTACGAGGCCACCACCATCACGCTCATACCAAAACCAGACAAAGATGTCACAAAAAAAGAATACTACAGACTAATATCACTGATGAAGATAGATGCAAAAATCCTCAGCAAAATACTAGCAAACAGAATCCAACAGCACATTAAAAGGATCATACACCATGATCAAGTGGGGTTTATCCCAGGAATGCAAGGATTCTTCATTATACACAAATCAATCAATGTGATACACCATATTAACAAATTGAAGGAGAAAAACTATATGATCATCTCAATGGATGCACGGAAACTTTTGACAAAATTCAACACCCATTTATGATAAAAACCCTGCAGAAAGTAGGCATAGAGGGAACTTTCCTCAACATAATAAAGGCCATATATGACAAACCCACAGCCACCATCTTCCTCAATGGTGAAAAACTGAAACCATTTTCACTAAAATGAGGAAAAAGATAAGGTTTCCCACTCTCACCACTACTATTCAACAGAGTTTTGGAACTTTTAGCCACAGCAATCAGAGAAAAAAATAATAATAAATGGAATCCAAATCAGAAAAGAAGAAGTAAAGCTGTCACTCTTTGCAGATGACCTGATACTATACATAGAGAATCCTAAAGATGCTACCAGGAAACTACTAGAGGTAATCAATGAATTTGGTAAAGTAGAAGGATACAAAATTAATGCACAGAAATCTCTTGCATTCCTATACACTAATGATTACAAACCTGAAAGAGGAATTAAGGAAACACTCCCATATACCACTGCAACAAAATGAATAAAATACTTAGGAGTAAACCTACCTAAGGAGACAAAAGACCTGTATGCAGAAAACTATAAGACACTGGTGAAAGTAAATAAAGATGATACAAACAAATGGACAGATATACCATGTTCTTGGACTGGAAGAATCAAAGTTTTGAAAATGACTATACAACCCAAAGCAATACACAGATTCAATGCCATCCCTATCAAACTACCAATGGCATTTTTCACAGAACTAGAACATAAAGTTTCACAATTTGTATGGAAACACAAATGACCCCGAATAAGCAAAGCAATCTTGAGGAAGAAAAACAGAGCTGGGCGAATCAGGCTCCCAGAGTTCAGAATATCCTACAAAGCTACAGGAATCAAGACCGTATGGTACTGGCACAAAAACAGAAATATAGATCAACAGAACAGGATAGAAAGCCCAGAGATAAACCCACGCACATATGGTCACCTTATTTTTGATAAAGGAGGCAAGAGTATACAATGGAGAAAAGACAGTCTCTTTAATAAGTGGTGCTGGGAAAACTGGACAGCTACATGTAAAAGAATGAAATTAGAACACTCCCTAACACCATACACAAGAATAAACTGAAAATGGATTAAAGACCTAAATGTAAGGTCACACACTATCAAACTCTTAGAGGAAAACATAAGCAGAACACTCTATGACGTAAATCACAACAAGATCCTTTTTGACCCACCTCCTAGAGAAATGGAAATAAAAACAAAAATAAACAAATGGGTCCTAATGAACGTTAAAAGTTTTTCCACAGCAAAGGAAACCATAAACAAGACCAAAAGACAACCCTCAGAATGAAGAAAATATTTGCAAATGAAGCAACTGACAAGGGATTAATCTCCAAAATTTACAAGCAGCTCAGGCAGCTCAGTATCAAAAAACAAACACCCCAGTCCAAAAATGGGTGGAAGACCTAAATAGATATTTCCCCAATGAAGATATACAGATTGCCAACAAACACATGAAAGGATGCTCAACATCACTAATCATTAGAGAAATGAAAATCAAAAGTACAATGAGGTATCACCTCACACAAGTCAGTAGGACCATCATCCAAGAATCTACAAACAATAAATGCTGGAGTGGGTGTGGAGAAAAGAGAACCCTCTTCGTTAAAAGTTTTTCCACCGCAAAGGAAACCATAAACAAGACCAAAAGACAACACTCAGAATGAAGAAAATATTTGCAAATGAAGCAACTGACAAGGGATTAATCTCCAAAATTTACAAGCAGCTCAGGCAGCTCAGTATCAAAAAACAAACACCCCAGTCCAAAAATGGGTGGAAGACCTAAATAGATATTTCCCCAATGAAGATATACAGATTGCCAACAAACACATGAAAGGATGCTCAACATCACTAATCATTAGAGAAATGAAAATCAAAAGTACAATGAGGTATCACCTCACACAAGTCAGTAGGACCATCATCCAAGAATCTACAAACAATAAATGCTGGAGTGGGTGTGGAGAAAAGAGAACCCTCTTGCACTGTTGGTGTGAATGTGATTTGACACAGCCACTACTGAGAACAGTATGGAGGGTCCTTAAAAAACTGAAAATAGAACCATCATATGACCCAGCATTCCCACTACTGGGTATATACCCTGAGAGAACCATAATTCAAAAAGAGTCATGTACCACCATGTTCACTGTAGCTCTATTTACAATAGCCAGGATACGGAAGCAACCTGTGTCCATCGACAGATGAATGGATAAAGAAGACATGGCACATATATACAATGGAATATTACTCAGCCATAAAAAGAAACGAAATTGAGTTATTTGTAATGAGGTGGATGGACCTAGAATCTGTCATACAGAGTGAAGTACATCAGAAATAGAAAAACAAATACCATATGCTAACACATATATATGGAATCTAAAAAAAAAAGAAGAACAGTTGATTCTGAAGAACCTAGGGCCAGGACAGGAATAAAGACGCAGACGTAGAGAATGGACTTAGGACATGGGGAGGGCGAAGGGTAAGCTAGGATGAAGTGAGAGGGTGGCGTGGACATATATACCCTACCACATGTAAAATAAATAGCTAGTGGGAAGCAACCACATAGCACAGGGATATTAGCTCAGTGCTTTGTGACGACCTAGAAGGGTGGGATAGGGAGGGTGGGAGGGAGACAAAAGAGGGAGGACATATGACGATATATGTATATGTATAGCTGATTCACTTTGTTATAAAGCAGAAACTAACACACCATTGTAAAGCAATTATACTCCAATAAAAATGTTAAAAAAAAATGACAAAATCCATTATCTCTTGCTAATCGATATAATCCCCCTTGCTGTTCCCTCTCCCCTCTTCCTAAGCGACAATTGATCTACTTTCGGTCATTCTATATTACTTTAAATTTCCTAGAATTTTGTGTAAATGGAATTATACAGTCCCATCTCCCTACCCCCACCAACCTTCTGGGAGTGGAGAGGGTCTGGAGCTTGAATCAATCATCAATGCCCAAGGATTTAATCAATTGTACCTCTGTAATGAAACCTCCATAAAAGCCCAAAAGGACAGGGTTCAGAAAGCTTCCAGGTTGGTGAATTTGTGGAGGTGCAGGAGAGTGGTGCACCTGGGGAGGGCATGGAAGCT
This sequence comes from Physeter macrocephalus, assembly GCF_002837175.3. NCBI lineage: Eukaryota > Metazoa > Chordata > Mammalia > Artiodactyla > Physeteridae > Physeter > Physeter macrocephalus. Next base: position 16,635,581 of record NC_041228.1, on the reverse strand, counting down.
ATGCATCTCTTCCATCTGGCTGTTTCTGAGTTATATTCTTTTGTAATAAACTGGTAATCTAGTAGGTAAAATGTTTCTCTGAGTTATGTGAACCTCTCTAGCAAATTAGTCAAACCCGGGAGGAGGTTATGGGAACCTCTGATTTATAGCCAGTTGGTCAGAGGAAGCACAGGTAACAGCCTGGGTTTGCAACTGGAATCTGAAATTGGGGGAGGGGTGTGTAGGAAGTCTTGTAGGTCTGAGCCCTCAACCTGTGAAATCTGATGATATCTCTGGGTTGATAGTGTCAGAATTGAGTTGAATTCTCAGACACCCTCCTGGTGTCCGAAAACTGCTTGGTGATGTGTGGGAGTCCCCCCATTCACTGCCCCCAACAGAGACATTGGAATTGGGTCCAGGAACCTAAAAGACTGAATAATTCTTTTGAAATTCGTCCAGGTTATACCATGTATCAGGAATTAATTCCTTTTAACTGCTGAATAGTATTCTATTTTATGAATACCACAGTTTGTTCTTTCACATTTGGGTGGATCTTTGGATCACTCCAATGTTTAACTACTATGAATAAAGCTGCTATGACATAAGTATTTAAGTCTCTGTATGGACACCTGTTTTTCTTTAACAGGTGACTATCTAAGAGCCCAGTGGCTGAATCATATGCCTAGTATACATTTAATTTTGTAAAAAACTGACTACTGTATTCCAAAGTCGTTGCACCATTTTGCTTTCCCACTAGCAGTTCATTTGAGTTCCAGTTCCTCCATATCATCTCCAACACTTGGTATCATCAGTGTTTTTAATTTTAATTATTTTAATATGCAAGCAGAAATATCATTGTGGTTTTGATTTACATTTTGTTAATGACTAATGATATTAAGCATCATTTCATGGGCTTACTTGCCAACTATATATATCTTCTTTGGTGAAACATCTGCTTAAATTTTTGCCTTTTTGTTGTTTTGTTTGGTTTCTTATCAATGGATTTTGAAAGTTCTTTACATAGGCTGAATACAAGTCCATTATCATTATGCTTCTTAAATAGTTTGGCCCAGTCTGTGGCTTGTTTTCTCCTTCTCTTTATATGACTCTTGGTTCTATTTCTGAACTCTATTCTGTTCACTGATCTATTTGTCTATCTTTACATCAAGGTCACATTTTACATAGTCCCTTAATTTTTCAAACACTAAAATTTTATAAAAACCTTTACATACATTATTTTGTGCTTCCAATTTTGTTTGAAATATACATCATTAATGTCTTCAATCCCCAATGTACAATTGTAGGAAATGAGGCTCTGAGACTAAGAGACTTCCTTAAACTCAGCTAGTGAGTGAGTGGCTTCATCTGGAATAAAAGCAATGCCTTCTGATCTCAATTCAGGCTTTGTTCCATCATGTCATGCTATTCTCACCAGATTCTGGGGAATTCAACCAGATTTAATTATTTATACCAAAACCAATCTCTTCCCACCTGAAAAATATTTGAGATGGGCTTGCATAAAAGTTATAAGAAAATTAAAGCCATACAATTCCTCATGATTTGTTTATACTTGCTCTTGACTGATTCAGGCGGGAGGGAATTAATTGAATATAAAGTGTATATTCTAATTTTAGGTATTCTAAACCATTCTGTAAGCTCTTAAAATGCTGGAACCATATTATCTTATTTTTGTCTATTTTCTTAGCACTTAGCACAATGCTTGGGACAAAACAGACAATTTTTTGTTGTTGTTTTAATAGTTACTATTACAACTGAGATTTGGTGAGTGGAAAAAGCAAAGGCAGAGAGAATTAGCATTTGTTCCTGGAGTTAAATGGGAAAAATTACATTTTTTTCTTTAGCACACTTTGAGCAAATAATTCCTTTATCCACTTTATGTCCAAGTTTCTAATCCAAACATATAGGTTGGATATAAGCATTGAAAATTGTTGAACTTAAGATAGTTATTAAATCAGTTAGGAATATATGGTCCTGTACATGTGCTAAGATGATAGCTGAATGAGAGACTGTTTTTGCACTAGTTCAGAAGCTCTTTCGAGGGGCTCTCAGTCACTTGGAACACAGGCCATTTGAGTACTCAACTTTCCTCTACCTTGGCTGACTTATTCTCCAATGTAATAGCATAGTTCCCACTCTGTGGGAGAGAAATAGAACTCAATGATAATCCTGTAACCGAAGGAACATCATGGTGCCCACCCAAGTTCCCAAGTGAGAGTGAGATGTACCGGCATGTCACCATGCAAGGATTAAGGGACAGTTGCACAATGTATTTCATAACAACCAACAGACCGATCAACTGCCAAGATAATTTAATTGTTAAAGCAGTGAAAACTCATCAGCTTGAACTTTTTACAGCCTAAATGATGTGTTCTCTTCCAACATCCCATGTGGCAAAAAGACAATGCCTTAAGTTATTATGTTATACAGAAGCTAAGGTTTTATAAAAAAAAATTATTTAATTTGTCCCATTAATCTTCTGACACAGCCTTATGAGATATTCCTAAGTGTATGACTCCGTTAAGTAATTAACACTTTACCTTTCTATTTTTTTATACAGTTTGGAATGATTTTTTAAGTTATTTTTATTCATTGCCTCTGATTGTATAGGAAAATGGAGCTCAGGAATGATAAATTTGGCTTCTCGCCATGATGGAATAACAAGCAATGGATTTACTCTGTTACCTGAAACAAGCAAATGTTCTAAACAAATATAAGAAACAAAAATGTTGAAGATGTTTGAAATAAACAAACAAAGGATGGTGAAGATGTTTGAAATAAACAAACAAAGGATGGTGATCCCTGAGAGATAAGAACGAAATAAGATGTGCACAATGATTGCCCCATGTTACTGCCTTGAGAGAACCTCCAAGCTTCAGTGCAGGGACCAGGAACCCAGTCAGAACCCAGAGCACTTCCTGAGTTGGGGAGACGGTGCTAAGTCCAGGAGGAACAAAGTGCTAGAATATGTAGAGCAGAGTACCAGAGGGCTGACAGCTGAATAGAGAACTTGAGATTCTGTGGCATAAACAAACTAATGAAACAGAAAAGGGAGTATAGAAATAGGCTTGAACATTTGAACAGCTGATTCTGAAAAAAAGTGCAAAGACTTCATTAAGAAATAAGATAGTCTTTTCAACAAATGTTGCGGAAATGACTAGGTAACTCTATGCAAAAACAATAACTTATTTATACCTTGCAACATATACAACAATTACCTCAAAATAAATTACAGTACTAATTTTAAAACTCAAAATGACAAAATATCTAGAAGGAAACAGGAGAAATTCGTTATGACCTTAGGTTAAGTAAAGATTTTATAGAAATAACCTCAAAAATATGGTCCATAAAAAAACACAGATAAATTGGGAATTCATTAAAATTAAAAGTGCCTGCTCTTCAAAAGACACAGTTAAAAGAATGAAGAAACTAACCACAGACAAGGAGAAAATCTCCACAAATGAGCACAAATCAAATATATGATAAATATCTTGGATCAAGATATTGAGTATATAAATCTTAAATATAAGAGAGAGGTCCTGGGGGAAAATATACATTTGGAAGCTATCAGTAAATAGATAATTACTTGAAGACATACAATTTGATGAGATCATCAAGAAGGTAGATGAAGAGAGAGAACGTAAGGAGTGTAAGGAAACGTCTCGGAACACTCAGCTGTTAAACATTTTAACAGAAGGGAAAAGCACAGGAGACTGAGAATGAGGGGCTAATACTGTAGGAAGAAAACAAGGATACTGCAATGTCTTAGACAGCATGAAAGGAGTATTTCAGGGAGGAAGAAATAGTCAACTGTGTTCAATGATTTTGGTAGGTCAAATAAGTTGAGGAGTGAGAATTGACCATTGAGTTTAGCAGTGTGGAAGCCATTGGTGACACTGACAAGGGTCATATTTTGTGATGAAGTAATAAAGGCAAAATTCTGTTTGGAGTGGTAGATTTCGGAGAAAATAGGAGGTGAGGAACTGGAGACAGCCAGTCCAGAAAAATCTTTCAAGGAACTTTGCTTTAAGGAGATCAGAAAGTTGCCATGATACCAGGAGAGGGGGAAATGAAATCAAAAGAAGATCCTCTGTACCAAAATGAGAGAAATAACAGTGTGTGTGCTGATAGGATTAATTCAGGAGATTGAAAACATTGATGATATAAAGAAGAGAGGGCAATTAATAGAGTGGCATTCTTGAGTAAATAAAAGGGAATAGGATCTTGCACTGAGAGGAAGGGGTTAGCCTTAACTAGGGGTACGGACAGCTTACTGACTATAAAATGGGAGAAAGCAGAGTATGCAGACATTAATACTGCAAAGTGGAAAGATATGACAGTAGGAGTTTATAAAAGTTCTATTCTGAATGATTCTATGGGAAGCAGTGGTAATTTATGGCTGCTTTTGCCCTACAAAGGTAAAGTTAAATAGCTGTGACATAGACCATATGTCCCACAAAGCCTAAAATATAACATTTACTATATGGTCTTTTCCAGAAAAAAGTTTGCCAAAGAGATTGACGCTTCTGAGTTCCAGCTTAGTCATGTATTCAAAGAAATTTTAACAAGTGTCTACTATATACCATGTTCCTTGCAAGGTAGTGGGATAGAAAAGCTACTGAAATGGACATTATCTCTCATTCTTTCCCTTGTTCATGTCTGATTATTTTCCTCAACACACAGTAGAAGCAGCTCCTGCAAGTTATCGTAACTTAAATGGCACATACACTAGACAGCCTCTGTCTTACATGTTTCCTTGGCCAATTTTGAACATATTAACACATATCCCATGTTCTCAAGACCCTAGAATCATCCTTTTATCCTCTTTATGTGAAAAGTTTCAGTGCATCTTTCAAAAAACCACGGACAATGACAGACAACTTATAAACTTCTGTCTTAGGAGTTTGGAAGGCATTCACCAAGATGAAATAAAGGAGGAGGTGTTGGGTCTATAAGAAGAAGTTAAAAATAGTGATTTGGGCTAGAGACAAATGCAATTTTAAGAATCATTAGCATATAGATGATAGTTGAACCTATGGGAGTAGAAAAAAAATGAGAAGCTTGTGGGTTATTCAAGGAAGTTAAAAGTAACCAGAAGACAACAGTATAGTACAAGTCAATTCAATTCAACTAACTGATATTTCCCCCAGTGCTCACTATTTGCCAGGATATATAGAGAATTTGAGCCAAGTAATATTATAAAAAATTAAAGAGGAATAAGGTGGAAAACCAACCTGAACCTTCTAGATTACTTAGGAAAAAAATGTGTAAGATGGTACTTCGTTTAATGAATTTACAAAATACAGCATTTAACCATATTTTGAATACATTTTTGATTAGAAACTATTTAATGTCTTGTCATTATGTTTACACAGCCAAGCCACCCAAGAAGTATTTTTATTTAGATTTTCACACAGTTTTTTTTTTCAATTTGTACACAATTTATTCAGAATATCACATTCCTTATCTGAATCCATTTTTATTGGCGTTTTCTCAAAAGCGGCATATTTGTTTCCTTCAGGCCACTTTTCATATATTACATCTAACTCAATAAATGTCCAAAGTGGCTATATTTCTGGAATAATGACCTGAAATTTTTTTTTTGTTTACAACTTTCCCACTTATTTTTTAGCCTTAAAATATTGTTTCCCATGATAGCAGAATCAAAACAATGTTGTAAGGTGATAACCTTTCCATTGTCTTGTTTCAACCCATAATAAACAATAAAACTGTCAACTTCTGAATTCTTCCTCTACTCATCTCTCTCTTAACGACCCTGAAGTTCATTTATAATGGGTGAAGCTGTTAGGGGCACTGTTGGTGGGCTGGATTCTCAGAAGTATACAGTTTCACAGAGAATGCAAACTTTGGGGGTTTCTCTTTTTCTTTAATTAGAAAAAAATTCTTCTTTTAAATAAAGGCAAGAGAAGCAGCTAAACATGTGGTTGATCTGATTAGAAAATTAGAAATCATGTGGAACTGATTTTTAAAATTGTGTAAAATAATTTTTAACTAAGAAAAATTTATTTTTACTAAATGTATTTTTAAGCCAATCCTTTTCTAGTATATTTTATAATTCACTATTTTGGCCTTAGTTTCTCAGTTGCAGTATGGGAGGACAAAGAGCTGTTTTACAAAATGGCATCCCTTTCTAAAATGATATTAATGTAGATCAGGGTTTCTCCATCTTGGCACTATTGACATTTTGGCTGAGAAACTTTTGTTTGTGAGAGGCTATCCAGTGTAAAATAGGACATTTAACAGTAGCCCTGGCCACTACCCACTAGATGCTAGTAGTAGCATCCCTCAAACTGTGACAATCAAAAATGTTTCCAGACATTGTCAGATGTTCCCAGGGGTGAGGGTGGTGAGGAAGGAGGATGAGAATAACTAAGGCAAATTTAACAAAATCAATATAATTTAATGATAATTACTGAAGAAAAATTTAATGAGGAGGTTTTGGAGTTTTGGTTTATTTCCCTCCCTCCCTTCCTCTCTTCCTTCCTTCCGTCCCTTCTTCTTTCTTTCCTTGTTCTCTCCCTTCCTTTTTTCCTTCTTTGTTTTCATGCATAAATCCTTATTCAACAACATTTTACATGGAAGTCCAATGTGCAAAATTTTACATAAAATTCCAGTGTGTGAAAGTCTAACATATGGGCTGAACTCCTTGAAATGTGTGGTCCTGAGATTTACTGCATTTATCATGATTTTTATTTTCTGTATTTTATGATGTTATAAAAAGCTTGCTGGCCAGGGAAAGACTGCTGCTCCCAGAGCAAGCCCTTTCTTAGCAATGGGCTCAACTGAGAACACTTCTCTCATATGCAAACCAACCAATCCTGAGCCTACAGCCCCGCCCCGCTCCCCCCGCCCCCCTCCCCGCCAGCTCCTTATCTAGCTCTCACACACCAAGCCAATATCACTTTGCCTTCTGTCCCAGGTATCAGGCAACCAGAGATCAATCACCCCTTTAGCCCAAAGCCTGCTGGAAATATTCAAACTAGCCAATCCTAAAATATATCCCTTAGCTTTCCTTGCCTTTCCTGTGAAATGCCCAATAAAGGCTCTAGTCTAGACTTTGCCCCTTGCTCCTGTCTTCTGCCACCTATCCAAAACCTGGCACTTCCCCGGTGGCCCTGCACGGCGTGAAGTGACCCCCTCTTAGGGGCCTGTGAGTATAATGAATCACCTCGAAGCCTCATGATCATTTCTCCCTGTGTCCACATCGACTTTACCATAGACATAAACATCCATTTACTTTTACACAGGAGTCCAATATGTACAAGTTTACATGGACAGCTAATACGTGAAATTCTTGCAGATGGGCCGCTCTTCTTGAAATGGTGTGGCCCTGAGACTTAGTGTAATAATCATGTTTTTATTTCTGTATTTTATGATATTTACGAGGTATAAGCAAAATTTACACTCTTAAAACACTGACCCTCTTGACTCTGCCTTATCTTCCAACTCTCCAGCCCAATGACTACTGAAAAGGTGCTGTCGATACCTTGACTTCTTTAATCCTCATAAACGAATTGATGTAGGTATTATCACCTCAGACCTACAGAAACTTAGCTATTAAGTGGTTGCCCAAATTTAATTGTAATTTTTTTCCACAGCAAAATACTTTCTTAAATTGAATCTTAATTAAGGGTGAGCCACTATTAGACTTGTGCTATATGTGGTATGTACACTAATATTAAGGATTGAACGTTGTCATTATTTATTTTATGGATTAGCTTCAACCTCATCCACTGAAGTTTTCCTTGCCATTAGTTTGTTCCTCTACCATTGACTGCATTCAAACTAAAATGCAAATTGAAATGTGCCACTTTTTCTCAGAACCCCATGATGATTTCTCGTCATTTGCCACATATGAGTTAAACTCCTTAAGGTAGCATATGGAGTTCTCCAAGATATAGCCTCTGTCTACCTCTCCATGTTTATAACTCACTTGAATATCATTCTACTACTCATGATGTTCCCTGTGTCTACTCCCACCTTCACATCTATGTGAGCGTCTCCGACATAGATGCTTATGCATCTCTGCTTGGAAGAGACCCTTCCTTTCAGCTAATTCCTTTTCACTTATTAGAGCTCAACTCATGGATTATCAACGTTGGTAAAACCTTTCTTAGTAACTCTATTTTTTTTTGGCCGTGCTGCAGGGCATGCGGGATCTTGGTTCCCTGACCAGGGATCAAACCCATGCCTCCTGCAGTGGAAGCATGGGGTCTTAACCACTGGACCACCAGGGGAATCCCAGTAACGCTGCTCTTAACTCTGGGTTATATATGTTTGTTTCTATTCTTAATATCTTTATAATAATCTGTTATCTCTCTATCATTACTCTTAGAACACAGCAATATAATTATCTGTTTGTTTATTTGTTTTTGGTTTTTTGTTGTTGTTGTTGTTGATTTTTTTTGGCTTGCAGGATCTTAGTTCCCTGGTCAGGGATCCAACCTGGGCCCTGGCAGTGAAAGCGTCGAGTTCTAACCCCTGGACCGCCAGGGAATTCCCTATAATTATCTGTTTTGATGCTTATCTCCTATACTATCTGACAATTTTTTGAGAACAAGGTTGTAGAATTAATTTTAAAATCAATACCTTGAATAGACCGTGAATATGGGAATTGCATAAATCTTTGTTGGCTACATGGATTAATTTCATCTTAGTATCCTCAACTTAACAACTAGGTTAAATTTTTATAATGGTGCTAAAAAAAGTATCTTTTAAAAATAGGACAGTCTCCTTAGCTTGCCTAGAATGTTCTATTGAGTGCAAATCTCAAGATGAGAAGGTGTGAAGAGACCTACAGAAATTCATTACCTTTTTTTGAAAAATAATTACACGACACATTTTTTTCTTATTGATTGCCACAGGCAGACTCATCTTTGAGGACAGAGGATGACATATATATTTTGGGATATTTTAGCAATAACAGAAGTAGAACATGACTCATTGAGCCTTAAGTGGAAGGAAAAATAATTTCAGGTTGCAGCTTTCAATTTAGATAAATATGCAAACCACCTGGAAGTCATATACGTTTTAAACTCTGAAATTAAAGTAAATAAGTGGGGGGAGGGAAGTCAGGAGTGAGAGAGTCAATGTTTTATAGAAACTATAGATTTAGGCAATCTTGTTGAAGTAAATTGTATTCTTATAAAACCTAAAATGATTAAAGACACTATATAAAAGCTTAGGTAATCCTAACTGAAGTCAGTGATTAGAAAAAAAAAAGAAAATGTTGGCAATCATGTAGGCAAAGGTTTCAATGTGGTGTTTGTTAACTTATGATTGTCCTTGTCCAGCTTCTTTGTCCTTTGTGAATCCTCAGTGATTTTTTCTCACTCACGTTCTCATTCCTTAGAACTGTTGTTATTCTGTCTTTCCTTCCCAATATGGTCAGAAAACTACACTGGAAGCTCAAAGGGAAATTAGGCCTTACCTTAACAAGATAAACTTCTTTATTAGACCCTGGAAATGAATTCTAAACTCTCCCTTGATTATACCTGTAAATTAAGGATGACATATCATTCATCAGGGATAAATGCTAAATGATCTATTCTCGGAAAGCACCTTAAGGCTAAGATCACTAAAGCCCTGTGTACATAGTATCCAACAGCAATGTATGTAATGTGTGAACAATTATGAAATGAGTCACTGTGATTCTCTACCTTTGCAAAAGCATTTCTTTTTGAAAACTGTCTTTTTCAAAATGATCTTTCCTTCCTCTGCTCAGTATCCCAGGGCTCAGGGTTCTACTGCCAATATTCTTTGAGATACAAGTAAATGCCTGAACTTTCCCAGATGGTCATGTTGGAACTTAATTGAAGACACACCTCTACTACAATTAATTGGGAAAGTTGGAACTAGTGTTTCTTAAAAGCCTATCAAAATGATAGTCATTGCATGATTATTATAATACTATGAGACAGAATTATTATACCCATTTTATAGATGATAGGAGTATTAGTACAGTATTGCAATTGCCTTCACCTACTTCTTAGAATAGCCTACACAACAAGCTAAAGGAAAGAAACATTTCAAGGTCAGAGTACAGTTAGGCCCTGCAGTTTGGGATGCTCAGCAAGGGCTGGCAGGGATGTCCAGTGCCCATGGAAGACTCTCAACTGACTCATAGCATTCATTCACACACCCAGGGTCATATAGATGGTAAAGTCTTTCTGCTTCATCATACTGAGTTCATTTCAGACTCTCCAAGTACACTCATACTTGCTTCTTTTGATCCCCACTACAGAGATTTACGGTCCACTATTTACACTCTGTCTTTCTAAATCTGGCTCAACATTTTCCATTTTCCTGTGATTCTTATTACATTTTACCTGCTGACTACCATTATACACAAACTCTTGCGCCTGGTCTTATCTTTTGTTTTTTATAATTTTTTTGTTCCTTTAAACTCTGTACTCTTATACTTTGAGGCAGAATAGGATAGTGATTAGAAGCACACATCTGTATGTCAGATTGTGCGATTTCCAATTATATCATCAGTTCTTTATAGTTGTGTGATATTGGGCACTGAATATAAAATCTTTTTTTCCTTCGATATTTATAAGAAAAGTATTTTATTTTTCAAATTTTTATTGGAGTATAGTTGATTTACAATGTTGTGTTAGTATCTGCTGTACAGCAAAGTGAATCAGTTATACATATACATATATCCACTCATTTTTAGATTATTTTCTCATATAGGTACATACGTATATATATAAAATCTTGATGCTTCAGTTTGTGCATCTGTAAACAGAGGTATAATACCCATTCCTCAAAGAGTAATTGTGGGATTAATTGAATTAAAATAGATGATCAGTTAGAAGAGTGCTTGTCACACAATAAGGACTCAATAAGTGTTAATATCATCATCATCATCACCACCACCATAATTATTATATTCATCCTCACCATTCTACCAAAGCTGTTTCCTCAATAACATTTAGGTAACTCTTAATTTTTAAAAGCAATGGATATTGGTCAATCTTTGTTATTTTTGATTCACGTTTGCAAAACATGGTCCTGTTGATCGTTGTGTCTGTCAGAGTCCAGCACAGAAACAAACCACTCTACATATTTCAAGCAGTATGGTACGAATACTGGGAATTAGTTGCTTACAAAATCATTTGATGGATTGGAGGACTGGAAGCCAGAAAGGGCACCACTGTACTACCGAGTCCAAGAGCACATCATCATTGATAGGACTCAGAAGTCAGGATGCTGCTTCTGCCCCGCTACTTACACTATTACGAATGCCATTCGTACTCTTGAAGCTAGGCTCAAGCTACCAGAAAATTACATCTGAAGAGTCAACTGTTTCTAAACAGCCACATTTCATACTATTCCTTGTTAACAGAAACTGTAGCAGGAAGGAGATCTGTATCTCACATCATCCTTGGCAAAGGAGTTTTGGACATGTAGTTTTTAGCTTCTTTATTTCTTTTTCTTTTGTCCTGACAGTTCTGTCCTGATAACTTCAACTGTCACCTCCCTTTAGCTAACTACCAAATCCCTACTCACAGCTCTGACCTTCTTTCTTTAACTTCAAATACATTGCTCCAAGAAATATTGGAAATTTTCACATGTCTATCATACCATAGCCTCAAACTCAATATATTTATAGTGTAACTAAACAAACACAAAATTCAACCAAAATATCTCTCTGTATGTACGATTTTAATTAGTGACACATTTCCTCCAAAGTGTTCAGGTGAAAATTTTTGTTTATCACAACCTAAAAATTCTCCTACTCTTGTTTGATACATAGTAAAATGGTAGAAATTCTGAAAGAGTAAATAGACTGCATGGTCTTCAGATGATCTTCCATAAACCTCAAATCTTTTACTTTGGCTTTTCCTTTTTTTAATATTAATTTTTATTGGAGTATAGGTGCTTTACAATGTGTTAGCTTCTACTGCACAGCAAAATGAATCAGCCATACATATACATATATCACGTCCCTTTTGTATTTCCCTCCCATTTAGGACACCACAGTGCATTAAGTAGAGTTCCCTGTGCAATACAATATGTTCCCCTCAGTTGTCTATTTTATACACAGTATCAATAGTGTATATGTGTCAATCCCAATCTCCCAATTCCTCCCACCTCACCACTTTCCTCCTTGGTATCCATACATTTGTTCTCTATGTCTGTGTCTCTATTTCTGCTTTGCAAACAAGGTCAGTAACAGCTGGAATTCATATTCCTTATCACAGCATGATATTACAGTAATTTTTTAGCTCTGAATTACAGTGGATTTTTACATTTAACCAAATATATTTGGGAATGCTGACATCCTACTATGGAAATTTAGGAGTCTAACAAAGAGACTCATTGGGTGGAGAAGTTGTTACAACATGTGATATAAAATTACTGGCAAGGAGTTACATAAAATCAGATAGATTCAAATTTTATCTTTGACACTGCGGGTTTCCTTGGGAAAGTTACTTAAAATCCCTAACCCCAGGCTTACTTAAGTGTAAAATAGAGGTAAAAATGGTACTTACATTATAAGGAGGTCATTATGAAGAATAAATATGATAATGATATAATAAAGTACTTAATGCAATACCAGCCAAAAGCAAACAATAAATTTTGGCTAATATTATCATCACTGATATCTATGCCATCCCTCCTTTCTTTTAAATATGTTTTAAGGTAATGCTGCAGTTGGTATAATTTGATAGTCATTATTATACCTTGTAGATTCACAGATATAAAACTGCTTAGAAAAACTTAGGGACCTGTGGTATGGATTCTGTGTAGAATCCTAGGGCTCATATAGGTAACAGATGTACTATGTTGAGTAGGTTAGAAGATGATAAGAAGTAGGTCTGGCTTTAGTTCCCACAATCAGTTTACAAATACTTGTATTTAATGCAATTCAACTTATAAATATTTAAACAATCAATTTATAAATATTGGTATTTAACATGATTATCCTTTGTGTGTGTGTGTGTGTGTATGTGTGTGTGTTGGGGTGTGTGTGGAATATTTAGGCAGCAAACAGAATTTGAAAACCATTGCCCTGAGTTATCAGTAAAAATTTTTCTCTTCTGCTAAACATAACAGTGGACTATGTTGATATTTAATAGTAAAATGTGAATTTTTTTTAGTTCAGCCACACTCTACAAATATGTTAAACTGAACAACATAAGGATAGTCTTACAATACTAGAGAAAATGTTAAACTCTCACTTACACCTTTATTTCTCAGTTTTGATAGGGACTTTAATTGTGTGTTGAAATAGGACTGAAATAGCCCTTTAGAATAATTGATTATAAGTCACCAGGGATTATGCAAACTTCCACTTTGGGTCAGGGATTGTCTTACAAAGATATTGCAACTGTTAAGATAAGGAGTTCCCTCTAACTCTATACATGGAGTTGGCTCCATAAAAATTCATTAAATAAATGAATGAAGGAATTAATTTATTAGTTAATGACTTAATTAACTTGAACTTAATTTGTCATGACACTTTTCTTCAATTTCAATTCTGAAAAAAAACCCTTTTTTTTTTTACATATTTCAAAATAGTGAATTTTGTCAAATGTGGACAAGTTTCTTCCTTGTCTAAATCAGCAGCTTTTTAGAAACATTTTTTTTTCTATCAGCAGCTCCTAGATGTACCCACTGTGTATAACTGCCAAGCAGATTTGGGAGACCACAGAAGAACAGGGGTGGAGAAATGAGAACATCATGGGGAGGAGGAAGTCGTTACCAAGGCGTGAGCACAAGCTGTTCCCCACCACACTGAGTGAGCCAGTCCACAGAGCACACCCTGGGACCTCCCACCGTAGATATATTTCTGGCTTCATCTGGGAGAAGCAACAAGTTGACAGTCTCTGCTTCCTCATGGCAGCCAGAGACTTGCTGAAAACTGATATCATTTGGGCCTGTCTCCCTGCAAGACAAAAAGCATAACATCCCAAAGAGCGAAACATGTTCTCCCCACTATGTTAGGGGGAGAGTGGGGAGAGCTCTGCCTGCTTGGAACAGCCAACTCTTTAACGGGAAGGCAGCAGAGTTTTGCAAGGCAAGGGAGCTGGGGGAATGCTCTGAAAACCACACCTCTGCCTTTTGGCACTGGACAGCCACTGAAAATCATTCTTTGGGGACTGGTTTTTGGAAAACTTTTATGCTCATGATGAAAGCACAAATTCTAACAGAAGGTCTGTCGCAGGACTAGAGCTTAGAAAGTAAATGGGAAGAGGACATTCTTAATGAAAAGCCAGTGTTCTCAGGAGACAACAGCCAACTTGGATGGCTACCTTAGGAATATAGACACTGCCATGATGGAGTTTGCAGTAGAGGAAGGTGGTAAAATTCACAGAAATATAACCTTGGTAGAAATTAGTACATGCTAAAAGAAAGGTACAGATAAATTGCACATGGGATCAAGGAATGAAAGAGTGATTACTTCCATTGAAAAAAATTACCAAAAGCTTTATAGAAGAGATACAACCTATAAACAGTACTCAGTAAAGCGTAAAGATGATGTGCTTAAAAAAAAAACTAGAAGAATAAGTTTGAAGTGTTCCCATCTCAGGGAAACAATTGTGTGTCATGTTATTTTACCTTTATTGAATTAAAAGTAATTAGAATCCCTTCAGCTAAAGCATCCTATTGGAATTTTAAATGGGATTATATTACATTTATAAATTAAGTTGGAGAGAATGGATATCTTAAAAATATTTGGTCTTAGTCTGCAGGCTTATCTCACTGAATTAACCCCATTTTCTCTAATTTGCCTCAGAGGAGAGAATTGAACTTTTACTTTCTTGTATAATATCCATTTTCCATTGTTCCATCATGCAGTTTGTTTTGTCTTGGTAAGTGTTTGGATTTCTTGTCATTAAAATATTATTGGGACCTGAGTATGGGATAAGATCGTAGAATGACCCTGTCCAAAAATAATGCCTGCCTCTGTGCTAAGTGTAATAAAGACAATATTACTTCAAGACAGAAAATGTATTTTCCAGTGAGATTCACTCTTGTTGTGTGTTTTGCTAACCTTTGCCACATTCATCTTTCTATACACACTATGCCTTCTAAAGTCTGAAAACAGAAAGCTGAGACTCCCTGATTTAGAGTGGATTAAAGGGATAAATTTGTGGTGAGAAATGTATTTCTCTACCCACCTCACAGGGGCACAACCTTTGAGGCTGGCCATTTCTGTGGGAAATGGTGATTACCATCAGTTTTTGAATTTCAACTGAAATATACTTAAGAGAAAATTGTTTTTCTCTGAACAAATAAACTATGACTCAATTTAGAAACCAACACCAAAGCATTATGGTTTCATGAAAAAAGAGTAAATGGGTCACCTCCATATTGCTGAAGTATTGAATTAACATAAAATATTTTTTATAGGAGATTATTAACTGTTTGTAAACACTTTAAGAAAAAATGCACAGATATGTACGGCTTTGGATTCCATTTGAGGGGTTTTACTGAGACCGTGATGTCTATTCTTGAACCAAGGGTTGGAGGATGCCAGGTCAGGAAACCATGATCTATATTGTTTAAGATGACCTTTAAAAGTGTAAGAGGCAGGTACAAATGGTGGAATTAAGCCCAACCTGGTATAAGATGATCATAGCATCTGATGAAAATTGGAGAGGGTCTGGAGATGAACAGGATCCATGACTAAGGACTCAGAGATAATGTTGTCCCAAACTTTCCCTCAAAAAGAAAGAAAAAAATAAAAGTATTTAAACAAGTTATTTAAGCCATATTTATATGCTTTGAAAATGTACACTTATAAAACAGTGAGAAATTTTGTCAGACTATTTATATCATGTGTTGAAAACCTGGATAATCGAATACCAATGCTAATTTTAACTGAAAATAATTTAAAAAATGATTTTACAAATTCAACAATATTCTTCATTATATTCATTATCATATTTTGCTCAATAGCAGGAAGCTGGCCCCAATGTATAGAGCTGCTGTAAAAGAATTTGATGTGAATTATTATTAATTTTGGTAACATAAAAATTCATTTGTTTTATTTAAAGATTTCAAATCAGCATTCATCATTGCTGTTAGAGTCAATGCTTCACCTTTAAGTGACAATGACTACATGCCTTATTGATAAATGACAGGGAAAATTGTTGGGCCAGAAAATAAAGCTTCCAAGAGCAAACAAGTTTGGAAGAGAGATTTGGCTGAAAGCTATAGTTTCTTATATGGAGTAAGACAAATGTTCAGAGAATCACTTTCAAGTCCTGCTCTCACACTCCTAGGGTCAGAGGAAACTTATTGGAAGCATTTCTTTGGTGTGCAGGCCAATTTTCTTCACATTCTATCAACCTGCTCCAGCATAGTGTTGTGATTAGAAAAGTTTTAGGCTGAAAACCTAGGAATCTTGGTAATGCAGAGCCCTGGTACTTCTGTCCTGAAAAAATAATGGAGGTCCTAGAGGAACAGCCATCTAAACCCAATGAAAGAAGCTAAGCTTTCACCCAAAACTTTGATCAGAAAAGTCAATGGAGTAAAATTAATGCCGGCTCTCACATAGAGCCCATGCCCAATTTGCACAAGCATAGGGACAATATGAAAAAATCCAAAGCAATGAATAGCACCAGAGTCAGATCCAGGTTTTGTGGGGCCTGAAACTCACATAAATTGTGAGCCCTCCTTTTAGAAAACTAATTTTAAAAAACATACTTTGCAAAATTTACAGGCACAACCAAGTATGCAGTGCTATGTTTCCTACAAGAATCTTCAAAAGAGCCCATGTAAGTTACAGGCCTGAAGCTTAAGCTTCTTTGCCTTCACAAAGAGCTACCTCTGAGATACGTACATAATGGAGAAAGAAATATTTGATTTGAATATCTATTTCATGCGACTGTTACAGAGATTGTATATGATAATATATCGCCAAGAGTATAATTAGCACACATTGGAAAAAAATTTTCATTTCTTTCCCCACTCTTCCTTTGCTATTTTATATAGATATTAACAATTGATTTTAAAAGATAACAAAATGTTAAGAGAACTCTTTGAGATAGTTCTATAGAGGAAAATTCCATAACTTTTTAATGTATCTGAAAGAGCAGGTATTTTGATATTGTTATTTTAAAGCAAGCAATCTCTAGCAGGCTGGAGACTTTAACATGTTTTTTTAAAAGCACTTAGATATCAATTAATTAATTAATTAATGGCTACTATTGCAGATTTGGTTCCTGGGGAAGTAGACCCTGAGATGGAAATTAGCCTGCAGGAAGTTTATAAGGGAGTACTCGTAGGACTAAATCTAAGGAAGGGAAAGTAGCGTAATTGGGCAGAGGAAGAAGTTGGGTAATGATTCAATCACACTGGACCTCAGCCAAGCCCACAGGAGCTCTGAAGATGGAATTGCCAATCCTCCTGCACTGGAGTGAGGGAGCAGTGTTTGATATCCCTACATCAAGCCATCATGATATGTAAGTTGCCTCTGGGAAGTCAATGTGTCCTTGATAAGGTTGCTGCTTTTAAAACAGGCAACTTCCAGGGAGAATTAATAGGTTAGGGCTGTCATTCAGCTGCATTCCCAGGATCTGGGGAAGGGGGTCTTTTAATCATGCAGCTGGGTCTGGGAAATGTGGCAGAGTCCACTATAGGCTACTCTCTGCAGCTTCTAGATCCCCCTCTTTAAACAAGTTCCAGAGCAGCTCCTCCAGGACACTGGCTGGTCTCCTGATGGAGGAAACATAAAAACAAGTTTAGCAGGGCCAACTACAGGTCTCCTCTCCCAATAGACTTCCTTGTCCAGTTGAAGTTGGCATATGTTGCTCATTATCTCCTTCTTCTCCCATCAGTTCTAGATACATCTTCCCCTTAGCTAGCCCCTCTGCAGATCTACAGATCTAAGTGGCTTACCTAGTTGTGTGACATAGAACCTTATTCCTGAAGGGTATGAGCCTGGTCGCCATGCTATTTTCAGGCTGTAAATACTGTACTCCTTCACTTGTAATAAAAATTGGCCAGAGATATAACGAGAGACACTGATATGGATCACTTCTATGCCAGACATATTCCTCCTTGCTAGGATGGTGACCGTTCTTCTTGTGTGCTATTCACTAAAGGTAAGGAGCCCAAAAACTCAGGCAGCAGCTATGGCTTAAATTTAAATAGGACTTTTGCTGTTTTACCTAGTATAAACATTCTTCCTTTAGGAACCAAGCCCTCTATGCCCGGAAATTGTAGAGAGCCCACATTTGTGGGTATAGAAAGCACAAATTATTCCTTAAGCAAATAATTGAAATAATGTTAAATGGGTCCACTTCCCATTATCCTACTTCCACACCTTGGATCCTAGACCTATGCATTCCTTTTGTTGGGGGCACAGTATCATGTAAAGTTAATGTAAATATCAACCCAGGAGGATGGCTCCCATTCCTCACAAGACTTGATCTCTGGTGCTCATCTGTGGCTTCAACAGGTCATTCCACTATTCTATCAGATCAAAAACTTACAGGCAGTGCAACAGATGGTAGGAACACTGGATTCCGTTGTCAAGTGCTCATTACCTCTCCTTTTTGGTGTAAAATGGATTTCACGGTCTGTTACAGTAGTCTTTGGGATCCTATGTTAGTGGTTCAAATACTCTGCAAGCCCTGAAATAATGTTAGTTGAGGCTCTGAGGGTAGCAAAAGTAAACTAAGGGTACTAAAGGCAACCTTGTACCTATTCCAGTCAATGGAATGAGGCATTGCTCCTTCCATAGTGGAAGAAACACAATGTAGTCAACTTGCCCTCAAACGGGGGGTTAGTTTCTTGAAGGAATGATGCAGTGTTGGAGAGTGCTGCATTGGTCCCTGCTGCTGACTGGTTGGACACTTGTCAGAGACAATAGCTAGATCAACTTTTTGTGAATGGGAGCTCATGTTGGGGCCACATGCATAACCTCTGTCTATACCCAAATAGTTCTTCCTTTCATATGCCCGTTGTGTCAGCACTAGAGTGGCCAACGACACAGGACGGCAGCTTTAGTCATCAGCAGGTTCCGTCATTATATCTACTTGATTGTTTCTGTTTAAAAGTACTTGCTCTCTGCT
Organism: Physeter macrocephalus; assembly: GCF_002837175.3. Taxonomy (NCBI): domain Eukaryota; kingdom Metazoa; phylum Chordata; class Mammalia; order Artiodactyla; family Physeteridae; genus Physeter; species Physeter macrocephalus. The sequence continues at coordinate 16,616,523 of NC_041228.1, read as the reverse complement.
GGCTTAACTTGTGGTACAAAGATCTCCACACCTGCGACTACTCCCATGGATAACATCCAAATGCCTCTACTTCAGGCCTCCTTTTCCCTGGTCTTCCAATTTTTCTCCTTCTAAGCCCCTGACAAACTGGTCAAGACATCTGCCATTCCCCATGAGCTTACATATATATACTAACTATGTGTTTCCCTTCCTATAAACCTAGTTTTATCTCTTCCATATCCTCTGATGAACTTGGACATCCTATAGCTCCTTAATTTATATGTCTTCCACCAAAGTCACACTGTTTATGGAGACTAATTAAAACTGCTATGTCTAGATTCTATACTCCTAGGACAGAATCTAATTAATTTAGTTTATCCTGAGGAAACTCTGAGCTAAATTTTTTTAACCCAACCTTCACAAATTTACACACAACCATTAATGGCTCTCCTTGGGGAGGATCCTTAGACTACTGACTAAATTAACAGAAGTTCATCAGCATGCCCTCTTAACAATGTCATAGGTATAATTTTTTTGTAATATTTAGCATGGCTAGGAGGACAATTGTTGATAACACAGGTATGCTAAGTTAGCCTCATCAGAAAAAAGCACTACATTTATTCTCTGGGCAGCTCTGTGCAGCAGAAACACTTGCTCTTGCCATATTGATACTGTGCACAGAAGTGGTTTCTCTCTTCTAACTGGAAGAAGATTGAAAGAGTTCTCAATGGAACTCACAGGCTGCCAAGATAAACTTCAACACTCTTTCTCTTCTGTTAGTCTGTGTCAGCTATTGAGAGAGGGGGAATTCCCTCTGGCTAGCAACTACGCTTTAATATCGAAATCACTGAGATACTTTGCTTAGATTATGTGTTGATACCTGGTCCAATTAGCAATAGCCACTTATAGACAACAACTCATTTGGATGGCCGTGCTTCTGTGAGTACAGGAAGAGTCAATTCTCAGAAAAGTGGGACGTGGATTAGGAAGACAACCAGAAAAGTATGCCTACTGCATACGCAAAATTTACACTGCCATAAATATGACTCTAAATCATAGATATTTCATGTATTGAGAAAAACCCTAGCAGAAATGTTAAGCTGTTAAAGTAAATAGCATATAAAATATTGGATCCAAATGGCAATTGACCTCTGCTAAACTAGACATGTCTGCCAGAGAGCTCCAAAGAATTGGCTCAGAAAGATGTAACTTTCCCAAGTATTGAAATCTTTTAAGCTTACTAAATTCATATTTACAAACCACAGAAGTATTTATTTCAGATAGAAGTGTTTTACCTTTCAATCACATGTACTTTGTTCAGTTGTTCACAATGTTCGATATACATTTATGAGTATCCACTAAATTCTAGCTTCTGTGCTAGGAAAGAGAGGATACAGCAGTAAAATATCATTTTCCCACATCCAAAGGGCAAACATTAAGATGATGGCTACCACCACATATTGGCAGGGATATGGGAATACAAGTAATCTCTTGCACTGCTGGTAGCAGTGTAAATTTTAGCAGTCAAATTGGTAATCAATCTTGCAACATTTAGTGTAAATCAATATTCATAAACCCCGAAGCCCAGTATTAAACTCCTAAATCAAAAACAAGTCTTTTAAGGGAAATTGACAAACATGTTCACCATGGCATTAGTTATATTGTGAGGACTTGTAGGCAAACTAGGATTGTATTGTTAAGCAAACGTGCAGTGGTTGGAGATACCAGAGGTACATAAAGTAATAAATATAAAAAATATAATTCTGAGTGGAAAGTAAGTGAGAAATGTATATCACAATACTCTTCCTGCATATCAAAAGCTATATAGATATAAAATACCAAAATTATTGTTTATGTATATATACATATATTATGTATTATGTATATAATTTGAGTAGTTATCGCTTATGAGGAAATGGGACTAAGGATTAGGGACAAAGTAGGAAAATCGAAGAAAGCCAAAGTAAAAGAGAAGAGTGTGTCCTTGTACAGACCAAAAATACCAGAAGCATAGTTGATTTTTCTATGCACCTGTGTACATTTCCGCCTTCCATACACACACACCAAAGAAATTTTTTAAAGTGAGAAAAAAATAGCATAATTATGACCTTCCCAGAATTTTTTTTGTAGCAAAGTAATTTCATTGACTCTCGTGATTGGAAGAATAATATTACACTGCCAATATAATGGTTACCTTACCTATTCTACCTGGAATCCTCCTGAAATATATTAGTAGAAAATCCAAAACTAGAAGAATTGTGTATATCAGCCGGTCCTCCCTTGATACCCTTTTTTCTTTGGTGGGGTGAGAGATACTGTTTCTTTCAAAGTTCTCTTCAACATTTCTCTTGGTGTTCTTTCTTTTTTTTCTTCCAGTCCCCTTCGTCAAACACTCCTCGGGTGGTGTTCTTGCCAAGAACAGGTAAGGATCTTAGATAAATGTGTTACTCATTGCTCCAGGAGCACTTGGCTTGATATGTTTGGAAGTAACCTAATTTATTTGGTTTTGTGACAAGACAGCAGTTTTTATTGAGAAATGAATTTAAACTAGAATGATTTTGTGGACCTTTAACCCACATAAGATGGACATATAAGATGTGTCCCCGGTAAGGTGAGAAAATGGTCTCAGGCACTCTCTCCTTTGTGTCCTCATATTCTGAATATCCTCCACCATACTGTACTGCAGTGATTAGCTGACAGCCTTTCTAATGCTTAAAGATCTGTCAAAAATGGCCCACACCTTAGTTTCAGGTTCTGATGCAGTAGAAGGGCTTCTCATGAATTTCACACTTCTTCATGCTTCTTTCAGCTTTCGTGTTCTGACATCCTTGCTTTCAGTCTTGGTTGAGTTTCAAGTCATACGATATGCTAATGAGGCCCCTTCACCACTGTCCATCAAAAATCATTCTTGGCTTTTCACTAGTTCAGCAACATTACTGAGAATTTCAGGATTAACAGGGCCAGATCACAGTGATAGCCTTTCAACATTTTGCTGACACTCAATTTACCCTTTTGCAAAATCTAAGTTCCTGAAATATAATTTTCATATTTTACATCCAACCACCTAAAAATCTTATCCCTTTGTTCAAATTGCTTCTTACATACCACTGACAATATGTCAACCACATTGTTTTTATCTTACAATAAATCTAATCATTTGTTAACGTGTTGATCCTTTCATTATACTAGGCACACCATGGTAGCAGAGGTATTTGCATATTCATCTTTGTAACCCCAAACCAAAATAATAGGTACTCATAAATGATTTGTTGGGTTAATTAATTAATTAATTAACAAAATACTCATTGCCAAAATCAAAAGGAAATCAAGAGTAGTTAAATATCTGCAACATGAGGTATTATAGCAACAGACTTTTGAAAATTTTCAATAGGCTTCTTGGCCAAATTTACTGAAGTCAAATCTGAAGAAAACAACGAAGAATATGCAGCCGTTTGCACAGTCCCAGCCTATGATGCAATTTGTTTATAACGCACTTTGCTTATAACAGAATTTGACCCATATCGTATATTGTATATTTTCATTTGTTAATGATTTTCAAAGCAACTAATTCTACCAGACACATGTGTCCTCTGTACTCTAATTCTGGCTCAATCCCTTAATATTTGGTAAAATCGAATTTATTTTTCTGAGTCACCCTCTCAGTAGAGCAATATTAAAAGTAATGTTCTTTCCACTTACATCTATCCTGTATTATGTTTCCTTTGTATGGCACTCAGTTTGGAAAACAATAATAGTTTGACTTTTATAGTGTTTCAAAGAATGTAACATTGATATCTGCTACTTCCTTTCTATTTTTCTCATAGGCCTTTGTGCTAGGGTTTAGTTTAAGTGACTTGCCTGAGCTTTCACAGCCAGTCAATAGTATAAAGCGAACTTTTCTTCAAAGCATCATGTAGAATCTTCTTTCTTTAAAAAAAATTTTTTTGATACATAATATATAACATTGTGTAAGTGTAAGGTGTAAAATGTGTTGACTTGAAATGTTTACATATTGTAATATGATATATAACATACAATGCCCACTGTAGCATCAGCTAACACCTCTATCACATCACATATGTAATTATCATTTCTTTTTTGTGGTGATTATAGTCAACAATCCTAGATTATAAACTTCAAAGTGGAATCCTCTTCTAGCCAAGATTTCCCGAGGTAAGATTACCTAACATATCTCCATTAAGAAAATCGCATTCCATAGGCCTTTTAGAGTGGAATGTTCAAGACCGCTTTCTTCCTTTTGACCTTGTTGGGGTGTGTGTGTGTATGTGTGTGTGTGTGTGTGTGTGTGTGTGTGTGTGTGTGTGTGCATAAATCAAAATTTACATTCTAATAGCAACAAAATATATGCCATTTACTACTCTCTTCCTTTCTATTATACTTTTCCATTTTCTTTTTATTTTCCATGTTCCTCTTTAGCTCCATTCGTAGACTTTTTTCCCATGCTTATCTGGAATCATAGCACCTCTCTTTTGTTTAAGCCACTTTTTCCAATCAGAAGGTGAGCTCATGCTGCTTCCTGGATAATGAAAATAGCTCAGTGCAACAGTAGGACCATGTCTATTCTAAATGCTTTACCAATTCTTCCACTTGCCATGTTTCTTCCTATAAGTCCCTGAGAAAGGAAGGTACTTTCCTTGTCATCACAAGGTGGCTGAGTCTTAGAGTTAAAACAGAGTCCAAAATGATACATAAGCAAGTTCTTATTCTCTTACACCTAGTTAATTATTCCTCCCTTGGGTCCCCGGAGCACTTTCTACTTATGTATATTATATTATATTTATCACATTACATCCTAATGCATTTTATCCATGTATTAAAGATATAATTACTCTGCATTTACTATGTGCCAGGATTAAAACAGAAAAAATATCCCTATTCTCAAAGAACTTCTAATCTAACAGGAAGAAAGAAACAGTAAACAAGATATAGCACGGAAGGGGTCACACATGCTACATGTCATTTGTTTTTGATTAAAAAAAAAAGCATTAAGAATCATGGTCATTTCTAAAAGAGCAAGCTTCAGGCCCATATAGGGATCGAGAGAAAATTCCCCAGGAACAAATAAAGAGAATTTTAATGAAACTATAATCACAAGCCAACAAAGATACTTTCATCTATTATTTAAAACAATCCTGTCAGAAGTTTTTAAATATATTCACTTATCACTTACTTATTTAAGTAAGAGGCCCAGAAAGATAAAGACACATATGGTCAACTTGAAAATTATTTTGAAAATCAAATATGCCAAGCTTGAACAATAGAATTTTAAAGCATCTATTCCAAAGAAAATACAAAAAAATCTGCTATATTGGTATGTGCTATGCTATCTCAGATATGGATAGTCTAGTAAGATCAGTGATTTCCATTTCACATGGGATATACAGCTATATTCTTGTTACCGCCTTCCTAAAGAATAGGAAAATTTTAAGAATTTTCTCTTTTCCTCACACAAGCAGCTCATCTCACTTCCACCTCTCACAATTCCACAAATCCTGGGAAAAAAGCAGAGACACCTAAACGTCAACATCTTCACCAGGGCAGGTTTCTTATGCTGGATAAAATAAAAGGTTGTGAATGACCCTGAAACCAAATACTTCCAAGTAACCCACTCTGCCCTGTGACACCTACAACACCAGTTTCTCCCACGTAGGAATGAAAAAGGCAGCATTAATCCAGACAGAAGCTTGGGTTAAATAAAGTGGGAACCTTTCCCTCGGAGGTAAGCCAGCCAGTTGTCAGACCCTCTATCAGGGCATACTTGTGGTTCCAAGCAGTTTGTGAGGTTTGGACAAAACAGATTCGTGCATATGTGGAACAGGTTTTATTTCTTCTCAGGCCACATAGTTTTCTGCCATAAAACTCACCTTGGAGGAAGAGTCCTGGCTGTTTCCTGAATAGCTGGTAGAAACATCTACCACACAAGGTCTAAGTGATTCTTTGTCACATGGTGTGTGAGAGACCAAATATAGCCCACAAGAGAAGAGCTTTAGGGATATCAGGACAGTATTTTGTGATCAATGGCAGCAAAGTTTTTAAACTTGAGTAATAGGGGTTCCACCCTCAAATCTTAGCTCACTGACACATCTTATTGATACAACCATTTTAAACATACGGTCAACACCAGTATCATTGGTCTCCTGCAGGGCCCCACGATGAGATTGGTGTTACTGCTTGACTCTCCTTTTTTGTTTGTTTTATTTTAAATCTTTATTGAAGTATAATTGCTTTACAATGTTGTGTTAGTTTCTGCTGTACAACAAAGTGAATCAGCTATACGTATACATATATCCCCATATCTCCTCCCTCTTGCATCTCCCTCCCACCCTCCCTATCCCACCCCTCTAGGTGGTCACAAAGCACAGAGGTGATCTCCCTGTGCTATGCGGCCGCTTCCCACTAGCTATCTATTTTACATTTGGTAGTGTGTATATGTCCATGCCACTCTCTCACTTCGTCCCAGCTTCTCCTTCCCCCACTGTGTCCTGAAGTCTGTTCTCTATGTCTGCGCCTTTATTCCTGCTTTGCCACTAGGTTCATCAGTACCTAGTGGTACTTTTTATTTTTTCAGATTCCATATATATGCGTTAGCATACGGTATTTGTTTTTCTCTTTCTGACTTACTCCACTCTGTATGACAGACTCTAGATCCATCCACCTCACTACAAATAACTCAATTTCGTTCCTTTTTATGGTTGAGTAAGATTCCATTGTGTATATATGCCACATCTTCTTTATCCATTCCTCTGTCGATGGGCATTTAGGCTTCCATGTCCTGGCTATTGTAAATAGAGCTGCAATGAACATTGTGGTACATGACTCTTTCTTAATTATGGTTTTCTCAGGGTGTATGCCGAGTAGTGGGATTGCTGGGTCGTATGGTAGTTCTATTTTTAGTTTTTTAAGGAACCTCCATACTGTTCTCCATAGTGGCTGTATCAATTTACATTCCCACCAACAGTGCAAGAGGGTTCCCTTTTCTCCACACCCTCGCCAGCATTTATTGTTTCTAGATTTTTTGATGATCCTGCCTCACTCTTGATTATCACTCAGTTCAGTGATTTCCCTTCCACATTGTCTTTCTTTCTCACAGCCTTGCCCGGGAACATTGCCCTCAAGTAAAATGCATCATCAGTGTAGATCATTTGTTTTTCTTATTACATGATTATATATGATCATTAGAGAAAAATTAGGCAAAAAAAAATAAGAAGAAAAGGAAATGAGAACCAATGATAATAAAATCACCTATATTATCAATTAGAAATACCAGGTATAATTTAGGTTAACAATGAGACTGCCACTGTTGTCCATCATGGACTTATGGAGGAGTTTCTGGGTACCATTTATCAGTTTCGAATACTGTTTTCCTTTCCTTCTCTGAACCAAATACACATAGGATTCTGATGATGGTCTAAGTAATCTTTTATCGAGGGTTCAAATAATAGTACCAGGAGGAGAGGAGAAGGAAATAAGAAATAAGCCACTGGTCCAATTATCTTATTACCTTATGACTCACAAAGGAAAAAAGCTCATTGCCTAAGTCTTAGAGGAAGTCCATCTGGGTGCTTTCCTGATCCCTGACTCTTACCTCTCACTTATCATGACCCACAGTCTTCTAATATCTTCTTTCCCATTTGCTATATTTGTACTGTACACACTCTTCTGAAATGGGCCACATTTCCTTCCAGAAAAAATAATATTCCGGTTCCCTACTTACTATCTATTTTTCAGATGTGCAATCTCAAGAGCTACCAGAACTCTCTGAGTGACTTCTTCTGCCCATTTTCTGCTGGTTTTATGGAGGTAATGAGGTAAAAATATGTCCAGTGTGTCCAGGGTCTATCTGCGGAGAGCCAGTGGAGAATTCCCACTCTGGGAAATGTTTCACAGTTTCTTAAGGTGTCTGAAATCATATACCGTATAACCATCAGGATTCATTGCCTTGTAAAATGTACCTATCTAACTTACATGATATAATTCATTGCATTTAGTTAACACAATCAAACCCTATTTTTCCTGCAAAGTAATAGCTCTGACCCAAGGAAACATTTTCACCATCCCCCCCTCCTACACACACATACACACACACACACACACACACACACACACACACAATTCAAGGTTAATTCACAAAATTTTCTCATTTTAACTGGAATCACTTTTTCATAATTCAAGGCTTCTCCTTGACCACCTTGAGGAGTTCCCAGTTCACCTGGCATTTTCTCCTTGAAAAATATTTGTCATAACCATCATTATTGGTTGTTTTGTATTCCACTACATTACTTAACCAATCTTAGACTTCTCAAAATATTGATAGTCTCTCCCTCTCTGTCTCTTCCCCTACCACATCTGTCTCTCTCCCTCTCACTTTATTCTAAACAATGCTGAGATCATTCTCTTCCTATCTAAATCTTTTAAACTATCTTCAATTTTGGACTTGGAATGATGCCCCAGAAGTGGAATTGCTACATCAAAGACAATGAACTTACAGGAATATTAATCTGTATGGCCAAATTTGCTTGGTGGCAGATTATACCCATTTTGCCCCTAACAGCCCTGTTTCAGAGTATGTATTTTATGGAAAACATTGGATATTCTGACTTGTTAAAAAGTTTTGTCCATTTGGCAAGCAAAAATAGCATCTAATTGTTATTATAATTCATGCAATTATAAATAAAAGAAAACAATGAGAATGGGTTTGGGTGGAAGAGAATTAAAATAGGAATAACGTAATGCATGCGATTCAAATTGTGTGCCTAATGTAACTAGAAGAATACCTTCTGATATTTATAATTTAAAAAAAAATTCAGAGTACAGAGCTTAATGTTTTCTCAAGAATGCTGTTTTTCTCAAATCTGCTGGTTTAATCTATACAAACGTATTGTTTTTTGATTTAGAAATCCCGGTAGGCAAAACCGCACTTTATATTTCTATGCTTTGGTAAATTATAAAGCATGTTTTCAACTGGGCCACGTTTGTTCGATGGATGATTTTGCTCTTATTTAAAAATGATGGTGAGGAAATCGGGGTCTTCAAAAGTTCAGTGACTTCACCACAGTCACATCCTAGTAAGTGCCAGTTCCATGGCTGTAGAGGAAAAGAAAAGAGTCAGTGCTTCTTTTTGCTCTACCTCCTGGGAAATTCCCACATTAACACTGGCTCAGGGAGTAATGAATAGATTCTTTCAGAAATAGAGTGGTCACAGTCTGATCTAAGTTAGCAAGCTTTCATTTCGTGTAGACAAAGAAAACAAAAATGTTAGGCTAGCTTCTCAGCCTGAGGGCCTCGGAGAAAAGGAAGCTGTCTAGAGCAGGGATCCTTTCAGCTACAGTGAGCATGAATTAGCGACTAAAACACACACATTCTGCATGAATATGGGCACATCCGGATTGCTGTTTACCTTCACTGGAGGGCAGGTAACCCGATGCGACCACAAACTCTGCAAGTTTTAACAGGCAGAGGAGAAGAATGTGAATTTGGATCTTACATTTGTATAGTATCTTTCAGGCGAGACGTTCCCCAAAGACTTTGGGAGCCAATAGTCAAAACTACGATGAAGCTGTGAAACACTAGCTGTCCATCCGTAAACATGCAGGAGACCCTGGAGGACAGACGCCCCCTCTCTCCTTTGCAGCTGAAGAGGAAATATCACGAAGCAAGGCTCATAAATAACTACCCATACTCAATTGGGGGAATAAAAGGTCCTGGAAATTATGTTTACACACCTGAGGGCTGTACTTTAAAGTTTTCTGAAACCTATTTGAGGAGAAAAATTTCTAATGCAGTTCAGTCCTAACCAACACTTCAGGGTTACATGCAGCTCCTGACCTCAGTGCTTCATACAAACATGACCACATCTGATTTACGCTGAACACAACAGGGTAAATACTATTGTCCCTACTTTATGGGAGAGTGATAGGGGCTTAGTACAACTCAAAAAAGAAATAATTGTCAAATATTGATATTATTACTTTCTTTTTAAAAAATTTTTATTGGAGTAGAGTTGATTTACAATGTTGCATTAGTTTCAGGTATACAGCAAAGTGAATCAGTTATACACACACACACACACACACACACACACACACACA
>NC_041228.1:16600896-16606317 GCF_002837175.3 Physeter macrocephalus | reverse complement strand
ATATGGGCCATTACAGAGTATTGAGTAGAGTTCCCTGTGCTATATAGTAGGTCCTTATTAGTTATCTATTTTACTAGTGTGTATATGTCAATTGCAATCTCCCAATTTATCCTTCTTCCCCCTTACCCCCTGGTAAACATAAGTTTGTTCTCTACATCTGAGACTCTACCTCTGTTTTGTAAATAAGTTCATTTCTACCCCCTTTTTTTAGATTCCACAGATAAGCGACATCATATGATATTTGTCTTTCTGTGCCCAACCCACCCCACTCAGCATGACAATCTCCAGGTCTATCCATGTTGCTGCAAATGCCATTACCCTGATCTTTTTTTATGGCTGAGTAATATTCCATTGTATATATGTGCCACATCTTCTTTATCCATTCATCTTTTGACGGACTTTTAGGTTGTGCCCATGCCCTGCCTGTTGTAAACAGTGCTGCAATGAACATTGTGTTGCATGACTCTTTTTGAATTATGATTTTTCTCCGGGTATATGGCCAGTAGTGGGTTTGCTGGGTCATATGGTAGCTCTATTTTTAGTTTTTTAAGGAATCAAATACTGTTACTTTCTAATGGAGGTGGATCCTGGTAAATGGAAGGCCATCTTGTTTTAGTGTACACTGCAGTGGATTTGGATGTAAGAGGGAGAATGCAATAGTGGTTTCCAGGCACTGGGGGTTGGAGGTGAGTGGAGCTGCTGTTCAAAGGTATAAAGTTTCAGCCATGCAGGATGAATACGTTCAGGAGATCTGCTGTCCAACGTGAGCCTATAGTTAACAATACAGTGCTGCGCACTTCAAAATTTGAGAGGGTAGATCTCATGTTAAGTGTCCTTACCACACACACACACACACAAAAATCAAGGGACACGAGGAAATTTTGGGAAGTGTTGGATTTGTCTATTCTCTTGATTTTGGTGATGGTACTGGGTATGTACATATGCTCAACCTCACATCATTGTACACATTAAATATTTACAGTTCTTTGTATATCAGTTATACTTCAACAGAGCTGTTAAAAAGAGAACAGAAAATTTTAAAAGAATAAATAACAGAAAAAGAAAGAAAGAAAGGATTTTGGAAACCATCTATAAACAGTTTTTTCAAATGGGCTGGTTGAAGGTAGTTTTTTTTTTTTTTTTTTTTTTTTTTTTTTTGCGGTACGCGGGCCTCTCACTGTTGTGGCCTCTCCCGTTGCGGAGCACAGGCTCCGGACGCGCAGGCTCAGCGGCCATGGCTCACGGGACCAGCCGCTCCGCGGCATGTGGGATCTTCCCGGACCGGGGCACGAACCCGTGTCCCCTGCATCGGCAGGCGGACTCTCAACCACTGCGCCACCAGGGAAGCCCGTAGGTAGTTTTAAATGTAATGTGCAAGTAACATTTATTTTTGTGTGTGTGTGGATGTGATTTAAAACCATATTAATCTTTAGAAACTCAAGAGATTCTTTGAGAGGTTGTTCTAGCGCTTGTAAATAAAAGCCAGAGAGTAACCAGGTGAAAAACTTTTTTCCCATAGATATCTATAAGTCAGATTTAGGTCTCACAATGTTTTGAACTGGTTGTTCAGAACACTACTATCTATATTTCCAAAGTGACCCCAGAAAACAGCCAGGCCACACTCAGAAAAGCAGTGCATTTATATGTAAGATATCTGGAGAAAAAGAGTGGGCTGTTTCTCACCTGTTTCCATGCCTCTAAATCTAGGGTTCTACAATCTAAAATGATTATTTCTAATTGATATCCATTTTCATTTCATTTCATTTATTAAGTGAAGTGATGTTTGTGGCATGGTGCTGTATAACCTTCAAGGTATTTGCATTCAGTCATTTCTGTTTGTAAAATTTCTGTCCATTGAGATATCAATTGAGAAAGTACTCTGTGCTTCAAATTATATTCGAGGGATGTAGTGGTGATTAATATATTCATGATCTTTACCTTTTCTATTGAGGTCTCCTAAAGGAGAATCTAAGAAGAGTGCATTGGGGGTATGGTAAAAGGCTTTTAGTAGGAAGTTATATCTGAGCTGAGCTGTGAATAGTGAGGAAAGTAGAACTGATGGAAGTTATTTCTTGGTAGACCAGTCAGATATTTCTTGAGTCTCCGTAAAGCCAAATTAGATCTGCTTACAAATATTAAAGAAAGCAAAGTGTGTCCTGCTGTTGGTTTTAGTTGATACATTTTTAAAGGATATGGTTTAATGCTAGAGTTTTGTCTATGCAATGGAATTTTTTTTTTAACTCACCCCACTGGAATATTTTTGCTAGAACTTTGTAAGTGGTAATGATGACCATGAAGGAAAAATAGAGGAAGAAGAAGAAAAGTTAAGGGGGAGAAGGAAGAATAAGAGGACAAGGAGAAGAAACCACTGCATTTTATCATGGAGAATTTTGGCTTCTGCAGGCATGACTTAAGATTATCACCTTTAACTCTCTCAACAGTAAGACATCGTCAAAGAGAATTGGCTGTCAAGTTACTTCCCAAATTAAACTGCAGCATAACATATCTCTCTGGGAACTAAAGAAATGAGAGACCTAATTGTTTATGACATTAGAGATTATTTCATCCAAATTTCTCATTTTACATATAATGAAACTAGGGCTGAGAGGGTTTAAATGTCAGCTGCCAAATTCCACAGTGGATTTGCAGCAAAGTCTAATTGAAAAATAATAATGGTATTCTATGGAGATATAGTGGTAAAATACAATAAGAGATGAACGCTGAGAAACAGAAAATTTGCTAGTATGTCTGCTTTCATTCTCTACTATTTTTCCACAAACCACAATGTCTTTAATTTTTTTAATGGTCTTATATTTGCATAATACTTTTCTTTTTCACCTTTTTTTCTATTTGTTGTCCATAGTAATTTAGAATACAGCTTTCATTCCCCACCCTTTCATATCTTTCCCATCTTTGATCAATGAACCTCAGTCACCCATAAAATTTAGGAAATTTGCTTTAGAAACCATAATGTGGAGCCTATTGGATCTTGTAAATCACTGAATGTCAGTTGAGATAAAGGACATGGAAAACTCAGCTTATTGGTTCAGTTTCTTATATGTAGTGCCACAGTGACTGAAAAAAAAGTGGTTGAAAAATAGCAATATTTTAGTGTTAAAGCATTTGTAAAATCGTTTCTCTCTTAAGTTGGTTATAGCCTGAGATATCACCTGACTACCAAACTTAATGCCATGCAAACAAAAAAGAAAAAAAAAAAATGCCTTAAGATTTTTCACATAAACTAGGTCAAATTCTCGTTTAAGTTATCCTAGAATTATAAAAAAAGATCATGTTTACTGAGGAAAATGATGATGACCTGATACTGAGGTTTTGTTTGTTGGTTTGTTTTTTTAAATGGCCTAGGACTACTAAGATTTTTACATACCTTGTTTTTTGTTTTGTTTTGTTTTTTGTGGTACGCGGGCCTCTCACTGCTGGGGCTTCTCCCGTTGCAGAGCACAGGCTCCGGACGTGCAGGCTCAGCGGCCATGGCTCACGGGACCAGCCGCTCCGCGTCATATGGGATCTTCCCGGACCGGGGCACGAACCCGTGTCCCCTGCTTCGGCAGGCGGACTCTCAACCACTGAGCCACCAGTGAAGCCCACATGTCTTGTTTTGTTTAATTCTTATATTGATTTGGGGAAAGTATTTTTATTTTAAATATGTGGAAATTGAGGTTCAGAGACAGAATCACCTTACATTAGGTCACATAGATTCCTTCTGCATTTAAAAATAAGTGTCTTGACCTTGGCTATTGTGGCCTACACGAGTCTCAGTAAATCTAGCATGACCTAAATTTCCACCTCTGTTCCCAGTCCTTACCATTCTTTCTATGTTTTGGTAACAATGGCTTTCCAAATATCACAGTTTTCCCATTTTATGGTCCTTGCATCTGTTCTTTCCCTTTACCTCTTCACACGGTAAACTTTATCTCTAGTTCAGGTTGTGGTTTTCATGCCATCCCCTCAGAAAGCCTTCTATGAATTTCTCAACTGAAATAGGTTGGAAATGTTTTCACCATCTCAGCAACTTGTTTTTTAATACTTAGCACGATATATAATTATACATTTATACTTTTATATCACAATCTCTATGAGGGCAGGGATCTTAGAATAGTATCTAGAAGAAACTAGGTGCTCAAAAAACATGAAGAAATGAACACATTTAAAAATGGTAAAAAATTGATGAAAGGAATTGAAACCAGGTGAGTTTCACAATGCCCATTCTTCCCCTGCCCTGACCCTGTTTTATTTGTTATACTCCATTGCCCAACTAAGCTGCACCTATATTTGGGCTCTGAACTCTGTATTCTGGAGCTTATTATGAATTAATTAGACTTATTGGTCAAATAATTCATAGGTTTAGCTTATCTTCCTATCTTGATTGTAACCTGCGTAAGCCACATTTTGTGTCTATCATAGTACAGCTAGATGATTTTTCACCAGTGACACCCTCATATTTTATTGGCCAGAACTGGACACTGGAGCCAGTGCAACTATCTGAGGACCAGGAAGCAAAATCCACCACGTCTCCAGAAAGGAGAAGAAACAGAAATATTTGTGGATATAAGTAAGGACTCCATGGGAAGAATGAAGTAAGAGAGAAAAGAAGAGAAGGAGGAAAAGAAAACAAAAGGAAGAAAAGAGCTAGAAGAGGATAGTGAAAATGGTAATTGAGGATTACAATTGTGACAGCTTTTTGGATGAGTCAACTTGGTTGAGCTAAAGTTCCCAGTTATTCAAACACTAATATAGGTGTTGCTGAGAAGAGATTTTCCAGATGTAATTAAAGCCCTTAATCAGTTGACTTTGAGGATATCCTGGATTATCTGGATGGGTCTGGTGGAAAGTTTAAATGCAGGGCTGAGGCTTTCACTAATAGACTTACAAAAATTGCTTTAGTTATAACTGGTTGAATAAAATAAACTGCCTCTCTTCCATGAGGGAGGCACATTGAACAACATTTAAAATTTGTGAAAATTCCCATATTCAGTTAAAATCATTGAATGATTGTTAACTGCAAAATGTTGATGTGGATTGAATCCTTGATCACAGTATTTTATGAAATTAGTCAAATGCAGTATAATTTTTTTTTTTTAAAGTAAAACTACAAATTGAAAGGAAAGTGTGAGATCCAATCAGGGAAGTTGAGAAAATATTTCTCCCCATTCTCTCAAAAAAACAAAAGCAAAAGTAAATGATTGCCAACAAACACATGAAAGAATGCTCAACATCATTGATCATTAGAGAAATGCAAATCAAAACTACAATGAGATATCATCTCACACCGGTCAGAATGGCCATCATCAAAAAATCTAGAAACAATGCTGGAGAGGGTGTGGATAAAAGGGAACCCTCCTGCACTCTTGGTGGGAATGTAAATTGATACAGCCACTATGGAGAACAGTATGGAGGTTCTTT
>NC_041228.1:16573244-16600758 GCF_002837175.3 Physeter macrocephalus | reverse complement strand
ATATATATGGAATCTAAGAAAAAAAAATGTCATGAAGAGACTAGGGGTAGGATGGGAGTAAAACACAGACCTACTAGAGCATGGACTTGAGGATATGAAGAGGGGGAAGTGTAAGCTGTGATGAAGTGAGAGAGTGGCATGGACATATATACACTACCAAACGTAGGGTGGATAGCTAGTGGGAAGCAGCCGCATAGCACAGGGAGATCAGCTCGATGCTTTGTGTCCACCTAGAGAGGTGGGATAGGGAGGGTGGGAGGGAGAAGCAAGAGGGAGGAGGTATGGGAACATATGTATATGTACAACTGATTCACTTTGTTCTAAAGCAGAAACTAACCCACCATTGTTAAGCAATTATACTCCAATAAAGATGTTAAAAAAAATAGTAAATGGTACACTAAAATAGAGTACCTTCATAAAATTATTAAAAATATACTTAAGGAGAAAGAAAAATGTCAGAATAAACACAAGAGATGAAAAAAGGAAGACTAATTGAGAGAAAAAAGTAAACAGGTGACTAACTCAAGAAAAATTAAGTTATTAAACAAAAAAAAATAACAATTTTAAATATAATGACAATAAAATTTGTTTTGAATTTGCAGTTTATAAAATTGAACTTAATCACTCAACTGCAATAGCATTGGATTCAGGAGAACTACAACTCACAAGAAAGTGTACTAATATCTTTGTATTGTTTGGAAGAATAAAGCTTTTTTTTTTAATTTTTAAACTTTATTTTTAATTAATTAATTAATTTTTCGGCCGCACTGCGGCTTGTGAGATCTTAGTTCCCCAACCAGGGATCAAACCCGGCCCTTGGCAATGAAAGCTCAGAGTACTAACCACTGGACCGCCAGGGAATGTCCACGAACAGTTTTGTTAAACTATATATAAATTCTGTTAAGCTTACTATTCATTTAACTATATCACTTATGTAAATAGAATGCTAATTTTCAAGGTAATAAAGAGAAAAAATAATAAAATGAAAAAGAGAATACTACATCTGAAGAAAATGTGCATTAATTAGAGGACAATGAAACATCTTTTTCTCAAATGTTTCATTTGGGCTCCCTTCCTTAGCAGAAAGATTGCCTCTTCCTTTGCTCTGTTTCCTTTTGCCCTTTCAGTTTATATTAAGGTCTACAAGGTGTACCCTGCCAGACTCCATTCCTGGAGCCAGTTTGCTTGTGAGTTTGTTTCCTACCAACTCTCTGTCTTGCTCTTGAGTGAAGCTTAAATCACTAACGTTTAAATCAGTTGGCTTGGATGTCACCAAGTATAAGATACAGACAAGCCCTGCAAATGTAAAATCCTTTTATCTCTTTCTTTGAAACACACAGACCCAACCACACAGTATGCATCCTACTGTAAAACCTTTGATAAATTTGCCCACAGGGAAATGACGCCTGGATTTATTAGGTGAGTAACATACCAAAGAAGTGACATTAGCACCACCATGAGAAGAGCAAATCTTCAGGTTAGGACCATTTGGCAAGGACCAGCTGTGCCTTGATGTGATGATAAGCTATACCTTTACAACAGAGTTACATGTCCTTCTGGGTTGTGTGGAGTTTTGTGTCTTCCATAAGCAAGAAGAAAAACAAACTTTATGGAAACTCACCAAAACTCAAGCCTAGATTCCCATTTTTTTTCCTATTCCTGCTGACTCAATATAACATAGTCATCCAAGAATTTTTGCACCAGATTGTCTTTTTTTTTTTTAGCTATTTCCTGTCTAGATTTCTGACCAAGTGGTTTCTCCAAGAACAAGTTCTGAAATCTAATCTTTATTTCCTTGACTGTGTACCTTGTTTTAGCCTTACTGTTTAGCTTTGGCCTTTCCAGCCTGGCAGCATCCGTGGTAACAGGAAAGTGATAAAGAATTCTGTAGATAGAGCCAAACCACTTGGGTTGAGATTTGACCTTTGCAACATCTGAGTTGTGTGTGTAATATTAGGGCAAGCACTGAATGTCTTAAATGTCTATTTTCTTATCAGAACAGTAGAGAAAAATAATCCAAATCAGAAAAACAATCAGAAAATAGAAAAGGTTTATAAACATGGAGTTCACGAAAGAAAAACTTCAAATGCTCAAATACATAATTACAAAGACTTGAATTTTTCTAGAGATGCAGTTCTATCTTATATTATTAGAAATGATAACTATGGTAATATCTAATGTGGGGATGTGAGGGTACCATAACTTTAATAAATTCTTGTGAATGAAAAATAATAATTAAATTTTTGAAAATAATAGTATTTCTCCAAAGAGATATTTTAAGTGTAGTTTATAGATATATTTGCACATGTGCAATAATATGTAATAAGACGTTGATTTAAAATTTCATTACATTAGCCAAAATTTTGAGACTATCCTAAATTCATCAGTAGTAGAATAATTAATACATTTATTCTATAATAATAATACAATCATGCTACATATAGTATATGATGAACTTTATATCTTCCTAATATACTATGAAGTGGAAAATCAGGTCCAATATATAAGTATATACAGCATATAGGAACAATATATAAATAAGTACAGCTCATATTTAGTCATTCTCAGTGATATGATTAGTTGTTTTTAGAATTGAAATACAACTGTAATTGTTGGTAAATAGCCACTTCCCTAAGCTCTGCAGGTCAAAGAAGAGTTGGGTGTTGGCTGAGTTATTTAACTGAGTTAATCATAACTCAATTAAAAAAAAAAGAATTCCTCCTGTGATTCTAATGGGAAGTCAGAGTTGAGAGTCATTTGTCAAACTCTTTTTTTTAATAATGGGAAACCGTCAATGAATAAAGTGAATTGTAAGTATTCACCCTGAGAAATATGTTTGAAAAACAAACAAAATAAACAGAAAACAATAAAGACATGAGTTTTTCAGAAATAACATTTGAATATGTCATTTTGCCCTAATAAACTAGTGATCAGATCATTTAAATGACTTAGAGTTGCAGTTCCATTTAAACATTGATATCAATGCAAAGTACATACATAAATTTTTCCTTGCCTTTGCAGATGGTTAGTATTTCTTCTAAATATTATTATTATTATTATGGTAATTATAATTATTATACAATTAAATATAAATATAAAGGTAATTAGAAATATTATGATTACAATATCTTAAAATTAATGAGGTGATCTCACAAACTGATTTTAAGGTGAAAAAGTAAGAGTTACCTTTTAAAAAATAATACTTATTCCTCATGGGAGGGATGTATTAGTATAGGTCAGGGGTATATTTCCGGAATAGTTAGAATTTTGGGACAAGTCCAAGACCTGGCAAAAACAAAGTGCACTTGGGAACTGATTCTCTCTTTGAACAAAATACTTTAAATAATTTTTAGGGCAGTATTTCTCAAAGCATATGATACTATAAATTACACCTATATTAGTATAATATAATACTTTAAGACGCAGATTCATTGTCTGGGGTGAGGTCTAGAGCCAAAATTTAAGAACCATTGCTCTAGTCTGAGTCAGGTGGTCTCAGGAGCAGGCTTTGAAAACCATAGCTCTGTTTAGGATACATTTTTTAAAATTTATAAACAATTAGCCTATTATGCTCACATGGGAGTTGAATGAAATATTCAGTACAGGGCACCATTTCTGAGTGGGGTTTTAGCTAAACCCCCACAGTGTGACTCCTATTCAGAAGTGGTGCTGTGGAAATCTCAGTTCCATTACGTAAGATAGCTGGTGCTTACTGAGTAGGGAGATTAACAGAAGAAAACACCATCTTTTAATCTTTTCTAGACTTCCAGACTCCTACCACCCAGAATTCATCCTTTCCTGCCAAAATAAAGATAAAGAAGCTTAATTGATGCACAATTCTAATTTTCCTGTGGCTTTGAGAGTTCATATTAGGACTTGGTCCTTGAGTACCTGTTCAATAATCTTTGCAGCTGCTATATTTCTATGTGGATAGTGAGGAATTCCTAAAGTTACAGGACTATTGCAGAAGTAGCTATATAAAATGTAGGAAAATATTACTGTAGGAAATCAGAGTTACAACAGAAAAATCGAGCCCAATTTGATTATTATCTTGCTTAGAATTTGTGGAGTACTTTATATCTGTAATCACTGTTTTTGTAGGTAGGAAATGAATCATACAAGTGTTCAGAAGAAATTAATTTAATTTCTGTTTTTGCACAAAGCAACTCTGTCTCGTATTATTTCCTAACTCAGTTTTCTACTCTAACCAAGTAAATACCTACTAAGTCCCCAAATATCTCATTTTTATTTGTATTTTCAATATTTTCTTTGCTTTCTTAAATTTGATTTTCAGAATCCAGCTTATTCTACACCTGGGTGCAGCTTCCACTGTATTTTTCCACTAAAATTGTTGTGTTTCCTGGAAGGGATAATCTACAGGAAGAACTTAGCGGGACTTCTTATACACTTCCATTCAGAGAGCCAGAAATAGTGATGTAGTGGGTGTAGGAGATTCTATCATAGGTAAACAAAACTCAATATAAACTGGCACTTTATTTCTGAAAATGAAATTAGGAATATATATTACAAAGACAAAAATATCTCTGCTTTTTATATAAATAGTTCGACTTTTAAAAGTTGGAGTTAAAGAAATAGTCATAAAGCCTATCAACATTATAATTGCAAAGATGTTCATTCAAATTGATATTTTAATAGAAAGTATAGAAGACCTATAAATATTCAGCATTAAAAACATTTATATAAATTATGGATTATTTATTTTAAAGATTATATGACTTGTAAAGTTATGCATTTAATAACACTTGAGTACTTGATAATTGCTCCCCACATATTAATAATTATGAGATAGAAAATTATAAATATAATTTATGTTAATCATGTAAAAAGTACATATATGCCTGACACTGTTCTGGGCTCTCAGGATGCCACAAAAAACAAAAATGGACAACTGTACTCTTAGGGCATTTATATTCTAGTAAGATGGAAAGGCAGAGAAATGTTAGGGAACCATAAAATCATCAAATAAAAATACAAATAAAGAATGTAATTTCAGGGCTTCCCTGGTGGCGCAGTGGTTGAGAGTCCGCCTGCCGATGCAGGAGACACGGGTTCGTGCCCCAGTCTGGGAAGATCCCACATGCCGCGGAGCGGCTGGGCCCGTGAGCCATGGCCGCTGGGCCTGCACGTCCGGAGCCTGTGCTCCGCAACGGGAGAGGCCACACGAGTGAGAGGCCCGCGTACCGCAAAAAAAAATAAATAAAAAAAAGAATGTAATTTCAGATATGAACAATAAATAGGTTAATCTGATAGAGAAAAATTTGTGTACTTTAGAAATGATCAAGTAAATCCTATCTGATACAGGATTTTTAATTTTTTTAATTAATTTTAATCAATTTTAATCAATTTTTAATCAATTTTATTGAAGTGTAATTTGCATATAATAAATTGTATCCACTTACAGAATGCAATTTGATGAGCTACACCTCTGAGATTACCACTACAGTAAAGCTACAGATTATATGCATCATAAACTTTTCCTTGTGCTTCTTTGAATGCAGTCCCTCTGCCCTAAGACCCATTAAACTACTGACTGACTTTTCTTATTATAAATATAATAATATTGCATTGTCTAGAGATTCATATAAGTAGAATCATACAGTATGTGCATTTATCATGTTGTGGTACATATTAGCACCTCATTCCTATTTATTGTGGAGTGGTACTCTATCATGTGGCTATATAGTATATGTTTGTTCATTCTCTCTTGATGGATGTTTAGGTTTTCTCAGTTTAAGGGCACTCTGAATAAAGTTGCTATGAATATTTATGCACAGATCATTGTGTGGACATATGCCTTCCATTCTCTTGGGGAAATACCTAGGAGAGAAATGATTGGACTATAATAAGTTTGTTGGTGTAATTTTTAAAAATAAACTTCTAGGGCTTCCCTGGTGGCGCAGTGGTTGAGAATCCGCCTGCCAATGCAGGGGAGACGGGTTCGTGCCCCGGTCCGGGAAGATCCCACATGCTGCGGAGCGGCTGGGCCCGTGAGCCATGGCCGCTGGGCCAGTGCGTCCGGAGCCTGTGCTCCGCAACGGGAGAGGCCACAACAGTAATTTTACATTTCCTCTAGCAATGTACCAGGGTTCCAATTACTCCACGTTCTTGTCAACACATGGAATTGTCAGTCTTTTAAATTTTGGCCATTGTTGTCATTTGTCATTTGTGAAATACTGATTTAGATATTTCTCTCCTGTGTTTGTAGTGGTGTGGCATTGATTAGAAATTTCTTACGACCACTGATACTTAGCTATCATTTTATGTGCTTATGTTTGTCTATGTTCATTTGTGTAGTAACTGTACAAATCTTTTGCCTGCTTTTTAAAAAATTGTGTTAGTTTTTCATATTGAACTGTAAGAATTCTTTATATATTCTGGCTACAAGATCTTTGCAGATATATGTATTGCAAACATTTTCTGAGATTGTGGTTTGCAAGTTTTCTTAACAAATCTTGGCCCGTTCTAAATGTTGAGAAAGTCCAATTTTCCTTTTTTTTTATTTTATGATTTGTGCTTTTTTGTGTCCTATCTACAAAAATTTTACAGAGCTTTTCTTTCATAATTTATTCTAGAAATTTGATAGTTCTGCCTTCTATATTTAGTTCTATTCTGCCTTTTATGTTTAGGTCTATGATCCATTTCAAGTTAATTTTTTGGTACGTCGTGAGGTAATGTTTGATCAAGTGTATTTCTGCAGTGTCAGTTGTAACTTCTCCTTTTTGTTTTCCATACAAACGTCCAATTTTATGTACCATTTGTTGAAAAGTATTTTATCCCCTTTTAATGGCTTCAACATTACTGTTGACAATCGACTTCATATGTGTGGTTTTAATTCTGGACCTTTTTATCCTCCATTAATCCATATGTCTTATAATTTTATGCTATTGATTCTTGTAGTTCACAGTAAATCCTGAAATCCAATTGTAAAAGTTTCCCATTTTGAAAACTGATCTGGCTACTTTAGGCTATCTGCCTTTACAGATAAATTTTAGTGTGTTTGTCAATTTCTATTTTAAAAACTGCTATATTTTTATGTGGATTGCATCAATCTACATAGATCAATTTGGGGAAAATTAGCACTTTTACAAAACTGACTCCTCCAATCTATATTGCTCCAATTATTTAGGTCTTCTTTAATTTTCCTCAGCAATATTTCATATTTTTCTGTGTAGAAATGATGTATATGTTTGTTGCATTTGTCCCTACATACTTTTTGTTGCTATTGTAAATAGGACAAAGTTTGAAATATTTTTCAATTTTTGTTGTTAGCGTATGAAATATGGTTTTTAAAACATTAACCATGAGTACTGTACTACTGCTA
Source organism: Physeter macrocephalus (assembly GCF_002837175.3). Taxonomy (NCBI): domain Eukaryota; kingdom Metazoa; phylum Chordata; class Mammalia; order Artiodactyla; family Physeteridae; genus Physeter; species Physeter macrocephalus. The sequence continues at coordinate 16,593,416 of NC_041228.1, read as the reverse complement.
AATTCACTTGTTAATTCTTATAGTTGCTTTGTAATTCCCAGGGTTTTCTACATACATAGTTCTGTCAAGTGTAAAAAGAAACCTTTATTTCCTTTGTTCCAAACAGTAAGCCCTATTCTTACCTTAATTGCTTATTTACTTTTTATTCTCTTACTTTATTGCACTGATTAGGATCTCCAATAAATGTTGAATAAAAGTGGGTGAGTGAACATTTTTGGCTCTTTCTCAATTTTATGGGAAAACAATTAATATTTCATCATACTAAGTATAGTATTTGCCTTAGATTTTCAAAGATGACTTTATCACATTGAGAAAATTCTCCTCTATTCTTAATTTCCAAAGAGTCATTATTATAAATTAATTTGCAGTTTAATAAATGTCTTTCTACATCAATTATATTTATCATATGATTGTCTTTATTCTGCTAAGGTGGTGAATTACACTGATACTCAAATATAAATAAAACTTTACATTCTTTTAATAAACACTTGGTTATACTATGGAATTATTTTTTATGCTGTTGAATATGATTCACTTGTAATTTAAAGATTTTTACATCGATTCATACAGGGATATTGGCCTGTACTTTTCTTCTATTTATAATGTCTTTATCAGGTTTTGGTATTAGTTTATCATTTGTGTTATTACTGGGATTATAAAATGAGTTTACTTCTTGAAGAGGATTGTGTAATATCAGTGTTATTTCTTCAGCTCACCACTGAAACTGTTTTGCTTCAGTTTTTCTTTTGGAGAAGATTTTTGCTATAGAGTACAATTTCTTCAATAAATCTTCACATTTTTATTAAATGTCAATTTTGGTAAGTTGTATATACAAAAGAGTTTAATCATTTCATTTAGGTTGTTGGGATGGTTGGTGTAAAATTCTTCATAACAATTTATCATTATCATTTTAATGTCTATAATATCTATAGTGATTTTTGAATCACTTCAAAAATTTTTGAATTTATTTTGCCCTTTTGAATTTATTTTGCCCTTATTTTCTAGCTTCTAATCTTCTTTTAATCTTAGGTCTGTGATTTTAAGATTTTCTTATCTTCTTGTATAAGTGTTTACAACTACACCCTCTAAGCACTGCTTGCTTTAAGCATTCAAGACTTGTAATATGTTGTAAATGGATTATTATTCTGTTTGCAATATTATATTATAATTTGTTCTTTGACCCATAAACTTTTCAAAAATGTTTTGCTTGATTTACAAAAAGAATGAGTTTTATGAAATATTTTATAGTTTTTAATTTCAAATTTATTTCTGTTTTGTCACAGGTCATACTCTATGATTGCATATCTTTTACAATTATTGGTACTAGTTTTATGGCCAACATATGGTCCATCTTGGGGAATTTATAATGTACATATGAAAAGAATGTGCATTTTGAAGTTCTTGGGTATAGTGCATCATAAATACCAAATAGGTCAAGTGGTTGAGACTGTTGTTGTGATTATATATTTCTTTACCAATTTTTTTTTTGTCTGGTTTTTCTACACTGCTAAAAGATTGGTGCTAAAATCTATGCTTATTTAATTTAATTAACTTATTTATTTGATTACTGTTATATTTTGCTTAAAAATTTCAGGCTCTATTATTAAATACATACATAATTATGATTGTCAATTCTTCTTAATGACTTTTTCATCATTATAAAATTTCTCCTTAATCTCAGGTAATACTTCTTATCTGGAAGTCTATTTTATCTAATATTAAAAATCCCACTCCAGTCTTAGGATAAGTACTTGCATGGTATAACCTTTTCCATTTATTTATTTTTTAACATAGCTGTATATTTATATTTAAAATGTGTATCCTGTTAAGTGTACATAGCTGATTCTTACATTTTTGTTCATTCTGAAAATATCTCACTCTTTATTGGAATGTTTTTTCCAATTATATTTAATGTAATTATTGGTATGAATCTAGGTCTTCCAATTCATTATTTGTTTTCTGTTTGCTCCTCTATTGTTTTGTTTTGCTTTATTTTGTTGTTTGATATTGTTATGCCTTTGATTCCCTTTCCTGACTTCTTTTCAATCATTTGAATGACTTTTTGAATTCTATATTAATTTATCATTTGATTATTGACTGCATTTCTTATTTTTAATGGTTTTAATTTCACAATCTGTGTAATTCTAGTTAATATTGTACCCCTTAACATAAAATAAAGAAGTCTTGTAAACATATAGGTTCATTTATTCACACCCACCTTTCTTTGTGCTATAGTTTGCAGTTCTCTTGTCCTTAGTTGAAGTGAAGTCTGCCCCTTGCAAACATGTTTCAAGGATCAGCCAGAAACTAGGGCAGAGTTTACACACAAAACATGGGCTCTCTTTCTCTGGTTCCTTCTTGCATAAGAGTCTCCCCTCACTTCTTGGCACGTTTAGCTGTGCCAGGATTTATATTCTACCCACTCAGAACTTCAGCCTTTTTGTGCCATATTTCATTTATGGTTTATTGAGTTGGTGATTTTCAGCAGACACCTAAATAACAAGGACAATGGAGTTATGTGTAGGCCCAGAGGAAGAGAAAACAACAAATACAAGGACACATGCAAAAGTCTTATCTAGAGCGGAACCAGGCAATTGCAAAGAAAAGAAAGAAATCTGGAAGTGACATCAGCAAAATGGTGGCAAAGGCACTTCTAGCACCCTGTCCCCTCCACACACTCAAGAAACATCAATTTGAACAACTATCCATACACAAAAATACCTTCCTTAGAGCCAAAGATTTCAGGTGAGGGATTACAGCACATGGGTGAAGAACAGAAATAAGAAAACATACATTGGGGAGAGTAGGAAAGATAGATTCACACTAGCCCCATGACCCCCTCACCAAGCACCTTCTCATGGAAGGAGATTGAAGTGAGCACCCAATTTCACCATGGACCCCAGAGCCAGTCTTCCCAGAACCAGACCCACTACAGTGGCCCCAGGACACTACTATGGACCCAGGTGGCTCCCACTGACCCAGGCTCTTGGCTCACCACTGCACTGGCCTGCTTCTAAGGCCCTGTGCAGCTTCTGTAAAATTGTCCCTACTTGTAGATGATATGATCTTATATATATAAAACCCTAAAGGGGTCATCAAAAATTGTTTAAACTCATAAATAGATACAGTAAAGTTTCAGGATACAAAATCAAAATATAAAAATCAATTGTGTTTCTATACACTAACAATGAATTATCTAAAAAAGAAATAAAATACTCTTATTTACAATAGCATCTAAAAGAACAAAATAGGAATAAATTTAACCAAGAAAGTAATGATCTGTACACTGAAAATTACAAGACACTGATGAAAGAAATTGAAGAAGGCACAACTAAATGGAAAGATATTCTGTATTCGTGGAGATGAATATCTGTTATCGTTAAAATGTCCACACTACCAAAAGCCATTTATAGATTCAATGCAATCCCTATAAGGATTTTTCACAGAAATAGAAAAAACAATTCTAAAATTTATATGGAACAACAGAAGACACTGAGTAGCCAAAGCAATCCTGAGAAACAAGAACAAAACTGGAGGCATCACAATTCCTGATTTCAAACTTTATTACAAAGCTATAGTAATCAAAACAATATGGTACTGGCATAATAAGACACATAGACTAATGGAACCAAATTAAGGGCCCAGAAAAAAACCCACACATATATGGTCAACTAATATTTGAGAAGGAGCCAAGAATACTCAATGGGAAAAAGATAGTCTCTTCAATAAATGGTGTTTGATGATGTTTGTAAAACTGATAGTCACATGCAAAAGAATGAAATTGGACCTCTATCTTTCTCCACTCAACAAAAATTAACTTTAACTTGAAATGAATTAAAGACTTAAATGTAAGACCCCAAACTGTAAGAGTACTAGAAGAAAACAGGGATAAATGTCCTTGGCATTGGTCTTGGCAATGATATTTTGGATAAGATGCCAACAGCACAGGCAACAAAAGCAAAAATAAACAAAAGTAAGTCTATATTAAACTAAAGGACCCTTTCTGCAGAGCAGAAGAAACAATCAGCAAAATGAAAAGGCAACCAACAGAATGGGAGAAAATATTTGAAAACCATCTACCTGATGAGGGGTTAATATATCCAAAAGATATAAGGAACTCATACAATTCAACAGAAAAAAAAATCTGATTAAAAATGGAAAAAGATTTGAATAGACATTTTTTCCAAAGAAGACATACAAACGGCCAACAGGTACATGAAAGGTGCTCAGCATAATTAATCATCAGAGAAATACAAATCAAAACCACAATGAGACATCACCTATTAGAATAGCTATTATCAAAAAGATGAGACAACAAGTGTTGGTGAGGCTGTAGAGGAAAGGTAACCTTTGTGCACTGTTGGTGGGAGTGTAAATTAGTGCAGCCACTGTGGAAAAGAGTATGGAGGCTCCTCAAAAATTTTTAAGTAGAACTGCCATATGATCCAACAATTCAACTTCTGGGTATATATCCAAAGCAAATGAAATCATTGTCTTGAAGAGACATCTGCACCCCCATGTTCATAGCAGCATTATTTAGATTAGCTAAGGCATAGAAACAACTTAAGTGTCCATCAATGGATGAATGGATAAAGAAAATATTAATATTATATATATATATGTGTGTGTGTGTATATATGTATATATATATATATATATATGGAATGGACTATTGTTCAGCCAAAAAAAGAAGGAAATCCTGCCTTTTGAAACAACATGGATGGACCTTGAGGACATTATGCTAAGTGAAATATGTCAGACAGAGAATGACAAATGCTGTATTTTCTCATTTATATGTGGAATCTAAAAAAGCCAAACTTATAGAAATAAATAGTGATAGTTGACAGGGGCAGGGTGGGGACAGCAGGGAATACATTAGTCAAAGGGTACAAACTTCCAGCTATAAGATGAATAAGTTCTGGGGATTTAATGTACATCATGCTAACTATAATTAGCAATACTGAATTATATACTTGAAAGTCGTTAAAAGAGTAAATCTTAGTGTTATAACACACAAAAATGGTAATTATGTGAGGGGTTGGAGGTATTAACTAACCTTATTTTGGTAATCATTTTGCAATATATATGTGTATCAAATCAACACACTGTACGCTTAAACTTGCATATGTTATATGTCAATAACACCTTAATTAAGCCGGAAAAAAAAGAGAGAAAGGAAGCCACTGTCTGAATCACAGGTATGCAATTAATTATACACAGATATATATGAAGTTAAAAGATTATAGGGGAAACAGAGTAAAATATCTCAGTGGTGGGTAATTACAGATAATTTTAATTTCTTTTTTATATTTCATATATATACACACACTTAATGTTTAAGTATTGTATTTTAAGTCCTAAAATAATTAAAAGTGAAAAAGCAAATTGACTTTATAACATAGTGTGGCAAAGGTATCTTAACTATTCCTATTCTCAGACCAAACACATCTCAATAATCAACTTTGTCAGTACACAACTCAGTATCTAGACATAATCAGGCACTCCTTTATAAGATAGGGTTTCAGGTGTCAAATGTGTTCAAAGGAGAGATGGTTTAAGGATAGAAGAAATATTAAGATGAAGAAGAGAATATTGGACAGGATATGTCTTCAAACTCCTAAAGCCTCTCATTTGGAGATGGTATATGAGTTTATGCAGTTTGCTTCATGGAGCCAGGAAGTGAACATGAAAAACAGATTTGAAGCTCTTTAAGTTCCTGTTTCTTCCAATGAGATTTAGTGGTTCTAATTAACTGGTTCTAATTAACTGAAGAGGCAAGAAGAATATAAAACTATGTCAATGGGGAAGAGACATAGCACACATATAAAACAACTTTATATTCTCCATTATATTGTATCGTAACAATACAATACAAATGTTAGTCTTATACCAACTAATTCGCAATCATCTCTCCCTCCCTTTTCATGTCACTGTCATCATTGTATTATGTAAATTTAAGCACTATTTATATCTATTCATGGCTTCCTTTCCCATATCAACCATAACTAATGGATCACCAAGTCTCCAAAATGTCCTCATTCCAGTCCTCTCGTAGATAACTCTACTGTTAATCTCATGGGTCAAGATTCTTTTGAGTCGTTTTGCTTAGATTTAGATGTTACCCTTATCTACCACCGGACTGATAAGTTCTACACAAACTGTCTCTCTAAAGTGCATATCTCATTACTTCATTCTGTTTCTTTATATAATTTGATAGTTTACCATTACCTGGAACTGGTTTTTGCAACTTTTAAAATCTTAGGTTAATAAATGACAAGTGCTTAGCACAATGACTAGCACTTAGTAATGCTCAACAAATATCAACTCTTCTTTACACAAAATAATTTCCAGACCTCCTCCATATTATACTGATAGTGGTTGCTTCTATTCATTGAGAACATGAGTATTGAGAAAATAAAAATGAAAACTATAATGTCATCTGTAGTGAATCTACATTAATCCCAGGAACATCTATACACATTTGAAAAACAGTAAAATAGATATGTGTGTACAACACAGCTCATGGATCATGCTTGGTGCACTTACGTGGTAAGTCTGTGTCCACCCCCTACCACTACGCTCCTCTACAGTCCAAATTAAAGAATCTTTCTATTGTAGAGCTACGATTTCTTAACCTGTTATCATAATTTCTACCCAGCTAAGCTATAATCTTTCAATTCCTCTCTAACCCCATTCACTTTCCATAATATGTAATCTCTAGCTGGTTATGTATCACTGATTTGCCTTTTTTTCCCCTCCTTCTAAGACCCCACTGAATTTGTGCTTAATGGAACTCATCACATTGTAGATTTATCATGTGTTTATTTGTCTTTCTCTCTTTATAATACACTAGTGCAGGACTGTGGCTTTTATAATTTCAAATATTATTCCACCATCACATCCTGACACATTTAGAACTTGGTCCACATGGTACATTTAGTACATGGTCCAGATTTCCCACACAGGAATTCTCATACTTAAACATACAGCCTGTGGAAAAAAAATCATTCAAGCAAGTATTAGAAAGAGTAATTAAGTTCCTTACCCATAGAAGCTGTGTATGTAAACATACATAGATAATGTATGTTTATTTTTTTAAAGAGTAATTTAAATGTTTTCAGTTTTATTTTCTAATTTGGGCCATTTCTAATGCTCACCTGGACCATTCGTTTCTTTCAGGTGCTAGAGAAATAACTAACATTTAATTTTATGACTAAAACACACATTGGGTGACATATGAAAATGTCATCAAGTGACAATTTGGATCTGTTTACAAATACTTGTCCAATATGACTTGTTATGGGACTAATAACAATTTTGCCTTTTGCCAAAATTGGGCGTATGTCCTGATCTCAATTGTAGTTAGAAGCAAAAGACTGCAGAAAAGAAAAGTGTCTCTGATGAGACTCAGAAATAATTTATTTCATGTATTTGAATAGTTTTACAGTTTTAGTTAAGTTCCTACTGTTTATTCTTATTACAAAATGACCACATCCATTTGCCATGTTTGTACAACATAATTAATAGCACCTGACCTAGAAGTTTTGTACAGCAGAGCCCTACGTGAGTCCCAGCATCAGCCATACATGACATGAACTCAAAATATTGAATGTCCCCATGGAAAAAGCAGACAGAGTCTGACAACACATTTGAAGCGTAATTCCCCTCTGGAGTTCACAGTGAGTCAACATAGAAGTCATCAGAGGAATGACTATACTTTGAAATCACTGCAGTGGTTGGGGGATGCTTTCATCATTAAGTAAATTATAAGAAAACAATATATAGATTATATATTCTGAAGATCTTCTTTGAGCAAAGTACTGAAAGGAAATGAGAATACAACCATTCAAAATCCATGTGAGAAGCAGTCTCTGACCCCATGGGAATTTCAATCTATGGGTAACTCAGTACCTTTCCTACTATCTTCACTCACTCACTTCTCATTTATCCTTCAATATCTGTAATTCAGTTTTAGCCCCTATGTGATTGTAGACACTGCTACTTGTCTACTTTAATGTCACTTCTGCCCCTTTCCTCAGTATTACTAGAATTTTCATTTTTATCTGACTTACCAGGAAAAATAAAAAGATTATCTTTCTAGGAATATTTGGGGACAGGAAACAATTAAACATTCTTTTCAAGTTTATGCATTTTCCTTCAAAAATGGCTAGCCAACCTGTAGGTAAGGTAGGTGATGGACTTTGTGGTTTGATATGAAGGACACCTCTGAAATGGTACCCTTACCTAAAATTCCCTTTGTGCTTTCTAGACATTCTTTTAAAGTGATTGAAATGTTACCATTATTGATACATTCCGCTGACCATAAAATAAAATGTGTACTCATTGTCCAAAGTCAAATAAATGTGTTTATTCTTTTTAACTTTTACCAGCAATAACATACAATATCTTATCAAAAGAATGGGAAAAACAAATTTTATTAGTGGAATGGAAGAAAATTAAAGATATTCTGAGTGTTCCTAACTCAACTGAACAAGATCATTGTTTAACAAAATAAGGTCAAAACAGTTTATAACTGTCTTCCTGAATTAGAAATATAATGTCTTGGCTTGTTTATGCACTAAGGAAAGAGCTTAAAATTGGAATTAAATAATATTCCTTTCAAAAATTAAAAAACTCTTTCTTTGCCTAAGCTTTGGGAAATGGAGGTATTAACCACAATGATGGGGAAGAATCCATAAGAGTCTCAAAAGAAACAAACAATACCTTAGCCTGAGAACCCAGAATCCTAGGAAGGAATGGTTACTGAGGAATCTACTTTCAGTATAATCTTTTGGAACAAGAGGATAAGTCCTCTGTCAGAGTGGTAGAATGAAAGTCCTTCCTATTTCAGAGGCAGGATTTCTTTTTATCACATATATTTAAAGAAAGGATTAGTGAAGATGTATTGTGCTGATAATTTTAGGGGCTAAAGAATATATTCATGAATTTAATAATATCCATGGAAGTGGGGGGTAAGACTGGCACTTGAAAACATAAGTGATGAGTAAAAACATAATACATCATCATGAACTAAGTGGACTGCTTTCAGGCACATACAAGACGGAATCAAGCCAGGCACCTGTCCTCACAGATTTAGGCTTAACTCAGGGTTTATATATTTTTTTCCAGTTAATCCATCTCTTTCATGCTCTTTCAGAGTTTCCAACAGGCATATCCAAACTTTAGTGCTCTTCACTAAGACACACTTCACCCTCAATAATATTAACATTCATATTTTTCTCCGACAGAAAATGGTCATTTGCAAATCACAGAATCTAGAGTGGGAACGAGCTTACAGCACATTTAAAGTGTTTCTGAATTTGAAGTCTGTAAAAACAATTAACATGTGCTCCTTTGGAAGTCTGATGAAAACTATGGACCCTCTTGTTCTGAAAAATACATATATCTGTGTGCACATATGCACAAACATACAGGTACATACCCATTTGATATAACTGTTTTGTTCACAAATTGCCTGAAACCCTTCTACAGAACCCTTGGATTACCAGATTCTCAGAGAACAATTCTAACTGTAGGGACTTTACAGCCTCTCAAAGTCTTCCTCTACTGCTTTATGCCTCGATAGTCTCAAACAAGCTGCTCTCTTTTATTTCTGAAATTTGAATCTTACATTCTTAAAATCTAAAATTGTCCTGTAGATTGAAGTTGATTTTTGCCTGCCTTTTGAAAACCTAGATTCCTTTCTCTTTTTAAACATTTTTTTAGATTTTCTTTTGGATTTGGCAGCTATGGCATAGTAGTAACTGCTGTAATTGATAATTTTTTGGAACACATTAATTTTAGAGAAGAATCTGTCTATCATATTAAACTAGAGAAAGAACAAATTTGAAAATGAGACTCAATTCATAACTTCTGGAGTTTGTTGTAGGAAGTTTTATATTACAAAAGAATGATCATAAGACAGAGAACAGGAAATCAAAGCCTTATTCTTTTTAAATTTTTTTTTATTGAAGTATAGTTGATTTACAATGTTGTGTTAATTTCTGCTGTATAGCAAAGTGATTCAGTTATACATATAAATACATTCTTTTTCATATTATTATCCATTATGTTTTATCACAGGATATTGAATGTAGTTCCCAGTGCTATTCAGTAGGGCCTTGATGTCCATCCATTCTAATACATAATAGTTTGCATCTGCCACTCCCAGACTCTCACTCCATCCATCTTCAACCCCTCTCACCCTTGCAACCACAAGTCTGTTTTCTATGTCTGTGAGTCTGTTTCTGTTTTATAGATAAATTCATTTGTGTCATATTTTAGATTCCATGTATAAGTGATATCATACAGTATTTGTCTTTCTCTTTCTGATTTACTTCACTTAGTATGATAATCTCTAGTTCTATCCATGTTGCTGTAAATGGCATTATTTCGTTCTTTTTTTATGGCTGAGTAGTATTCCATTATCTATATGTAGCACATCTTCTTTATCCATTAATCTGTCATGGACATTTAGGTTCTTTCCATGTCTCGGCTATTGTGAATAGTGCTGCTATGAACATAGGGGTGAATGTAACTTTTTGAATTATAGTTTTCTCCTGATATATGCCCAGGAGTGGGATTTCTGGGTCATATGGCAACTCTATTTTTAGTTTTTTGAGGAACCTCCATATTGTCTTTCATAGTGGCTGTACCAACTTATATTCCAGTGTAGGAAGGTTCCTTTTTCTCTACATGCCCTCCAGAATTTATTATTTTAGACTTTTTATATATTATGGCCATTCTGACTGGTGTGAGGTGGTACCTCACTGTAGTTTTGATTTGCATTTCTCTAATAATTAGTGATGTTGAGCATCTTTTCATGTGCCTGTTGACCATGTGTATGTTCAAAGCCTTATTCTTGATTATACTGTCACACACTAGCCAAGTATGTCTAGAAGCCCTGAGTTTGAAATATTCTTTCTTTCTTCCTTTCTTTCTTCCTTCCTTCCTTTCTTTTTCTTTCTTTCTTTCTTTCTTTCTTTCTTTCTTTCTTTCTTTCTTTCTTTCTTTCTTTCTTTCTTTCTTTCTTTCTTTCTTTCTCTCTCTTTCTCTCTCTCTTTCTTCCTTTGTCCAGTCTATGGTAGCAGCATTAAATATAATATTATACAGAAGCCCGTTATGAGGTGAAAGTGCATTTTATTAGTATAACTTTATTTTGCATATACTGAATCAACCACTGTTTTAGAACATTAATTTCATGAAAATAAATATTTGAAATATTGAATTATGGAATGTATTGTATTTTTATTCACTCTTAGAAGCAATGTCCTTTGAATAAAAGATTTAGCAGAAACTCTGAAGTACTTGGTGAGCCCATAAAGAGGAATGTTCACTCTGTCAAACTGTTTGTGTTATAGTAAGAAGGTGACTATTAAATCAAATAGATCTGAATGTCAAATGTGGCTCTGCCACTTGTAAGTCACACAAACTTGGACAAGTTATTTAAATTTCTTATTTTTAAATTTTGTGTCTTTGAAATGAAAAAAAAATACTACCTTTAAAAGTGATGTGAAAGTTAAACAAATGTTAAAAGTAAGCAGCTCAACCTTTAACGCCTAATAGAAAAGCAAAAATTAACATTTCCTTTTTTCTCTGAAAGTCCCTCATATTCCTTGGGTTTAAATTTCACACTATGTGAAATGATGTGATATACTAGACTTATTCAACCTAACAAGCTCAGAATTCTACAACTAGTTGACTCAACAGCCAATGTGGACTTTTCTACCTGCCTTGTGTTACTCACATGTGTGCTACTTCCATTGGCATACGAATATCACTTAGAGACATAGAACAAATCAAGTTCCCATGCATTTTATCAGTGTCTGTAAGTGGCAGGAAGAACTGCAGAAATTGATACTAAAAACTGGACAAAGCTTAGGTTTCTTTAAATACCTCTGTAAAGGAAGAACTCATTGCAGAATCAGCATGTAGCACATCTCTCCATCATTATTTCAACATTCCGGTTACACATAGCATTACTTACTACCAGGACTCAGTTCCCTTTGGTTAGAATGTGTTCCTGGGCTAATTTTTCTTATGCTGAAAATTAGTTTTTAGCACCAACCTTTGTCAACCATGATTCAGATATCAGCCTGCCCTTTAGAGATTTTACAAAGAGTAGTTGCCCAATAGTGGAAACTAAAGAGGAGATCATTCAGCTCTGTCTAAGATATGGTAGAAATTCCTGTGGTTTCAGACCTCTGTGGCCTGAAAACGAGTCTTTCATGTGGGCTTAGCATTCCCTTGGACTGCTGATTCTTTTGGGAATTCTACATGATTCACTGCCCTGACAGGACATTTCAAGCACTTACCAAAGAGTTGGTACATAATCATAAAATGAATTTAAGTATCATTATTGTTCCTTACCTCTGCTCAATTTCAAGATGAGGAAGACAATGGGAATACAGCATGGAATGGGAGAGGAGAAGTTATCAACACCCAAAACTTCATTGAAATAGAGGTCACTTAGAACCCAGAACCAATTTGTCATTAGCAGAATTACTCTGTATTTTAGGCTAAGTATGGAAGGTGAGAAAATATGCACCACCAAAATCAGGCCCAAGAAATTCTTGACATCCTAGGTGAAGCAGAGATAGAGGATGAGAGAGAGAGAAAGGGGGGTGGTGGTGGAAATTAACAGTAGAATCTTAGTATTTGCGTGGCCTTGGGAAAGTCACCCGCTTGAAATACAAATTAATATTTATTGATTTGTTTATAATCTATTAAGTAAGTAAATTTGAGACATAACCCGTGGGTTTTGTTTCTGTTTTCTCATTCTGCTCAGCTTCACCCTATTTTAAGGCTCTACTCTGCTGATTATTTAAAAATTATTTCTTTCTTCTAGCTAAAAATTATTCTCTTTTATGTTTTGTGTCTATGAGGAGCAACATGGACAATGCATTACACTAGAAAGAGAGGTAGATTTGTAATCAGGAGATATTATTTTCTCTTCTCCAGCTTGGTCATCAGCATGCACACTGTATAGTCTGGTGGGTTCTAGTTTTCCCACATGAGGAAAAAGGTCAACCCTCCAAAAGCTAACTCATCAAAGCATCATTTTGCTGAAAATCTAACTTGATGGATGTAGTAATCTACATTCATACATAAAATCATCTTTGATGATGATTTGTATTTTCATAGATATAAAATCTTATTATCTAAAGATGTTCTTGAATATATTGAATCAATATCAGCTTATAAAACACATTTTTTAAGGGCTGTTCAATTTGTCAAACCTGAAGATTACTGAATGACTTAGTTTTTCTCTTCAATTTTATTTTCTTATGATTATAACTGAAATTTCATTTCATACATGATGCCATTTTATATTGATTTAAAAAACATCTTTTTAAAGTTGTTTACAGTTTTCCCAACACTTTAGCATCTTTTAAGATTCTTTCCAAATTTTGCTGATTTAAAAATTTTCCATATTTTCCTCTTTACTTACAGAAAAAAACTTGTTCATTTTAACTAAAAATAAAAAGCTTACAATGTTTAATATTAATCTGGATGGTTTTAACTGTGTTTTAAGATTTTTGTGAAGGGTCATTAGGCTGGTTTTTATTTTGCTATCACAACAGCTAATTAAGAACACTTCTCTGCCCAGCTCTCTACTGATGGATCTTGAAAACTGGTGCAGAGCGAGGGGCCCCTCTGCTGGAGAAAAGACAGACAAGAGATTCAATGAGAAACACTGTCTGTCTGGCTTGTCAATCCCTGAGAAGCTTTGGTACAGAGAAGGAAGGGAGGCTGGTGGCAGGAGGAAGATTCAAGGCATTTATATCCTCAGATAAAAGCCCCACACCCCTCACTTTAGCCTTGCCAATCTATCTTATCTGAATTGACTTTAGAATCAGACTAAAGTATACATTTGAGTAAACTTGAATTAAATGAACTGATTGTTTGGCTAAATGATCCTTTGGGCAATGGACCTCTCAGCAAATCAGTCTCAGAATATTAATTTTGGTCATAAAATAAAAATTTCTCTAATACTTAAAGTTTTTATGACTGATATCAGCATCCCTCTAAGAATATATTTTATGTTTTCTAAAGTAGTAATTTCATGACCTTTTCTCATTAATTTATTTATGCATTCAGCAAAAAGTTCCTGAGTACCTATCATGTGCCAGCTATTATTTTGGGTGCTGGAATGCATTTTGTTAAGATATTTACAAAAGCATTTTAATATTGCAGGTAACAAGGCGGAAATCAGCATAAAGTACAGAAAAAGGATAAAAAGATGGTATTGGTTATATCCACTGTCCCAATAGAAGTGGGAATTGTAGGAGGTATGATAATGTCTGGAAAAAGTTTCACAGAAGAGACGCCTTTTGACATGATTTTTTTTTTTGCCAGTTGAAGTTGGAAAAGTGGATTCAAGAGGAAAGGGCACAAAGGATAAGGAAATACACAATATGTAGTTGGTATGATCAAGGGGCAGAGTGCAAGGGATGATGTGAGAAAATAGACTAGAGACGAAGGCAGTAGCCCAATTACGAAGAATCATGAGCATCTGTGCAGGGGTTTGGGTGGGATGTCTAATAAACAATTTTGACCATAGAAATGCAATATTTTCAGAACCGTGGTAGAATATTGGAGTTCACTAGGGTAAGATTTTTGGCAGGGACCAGTAATAGTAGTATTGTGTTAGATCATCATGACCTAATGAGGTCACCCCTGAAGGATGAACTTGGTAGTAATCAGGGATGAACTAATGCAATAGCTTTCATGTTGCCACGTGCAGACTGATGAGAGAGATATTTAGAAAGTGCTCAAAGACGACACTTGGTTTATAACATGGTCCAACATCACAAGGAAAGGAAAATAAAAACAGGAGCAAGTTTTATGGGGAAGAAACCCTTTCTAACTCGGTTATATTAGTTATAAAGTTCTGGGATATACTGACAAAGTCTATGTACTATTCATTGGTTACTGACCTAGTTATAGAATTGTCTCAGACTTTCAGCATTCAGCTGTGGTTATTGAACACAATCACATTCTTTGAAGATATAGACTTTCAGGTAAGTGTCTGCATTACATACTTTTACTGCTTATTTTTATTCCTGCCTCTTGTATATTCTTGATAAGAAGGAAAAGAGAGGCAGATCCTAGCTAGAAAATAAATCCTCCCAGTATTAGAAATCTTGTATTATGCTAACAGAGGGGAAGATTAGGTGTTCAAATCAGTATCCTATGAACCCCCTAGGCTAATAGAATAATTACTTCTGGTCAAAAGAGAATCTTCACTTCCAAGCAGATCCCAAGATATTCCAACAGATGAAAACAGTGAGTTGAGCAGGGTTGCCTTTTCCTCAGAAAAACTGTTTGTATACATGGTTTTTGTCAGTCACCACCAGAAGTGTCTAGTTGAAACTCTCTCCACCCCATTCTTAACACCATTACTTCTACACACATTCCTATGTTATTAAAACCAGTCATTTTACTATTTTTAGAGTTCTACTAATTTAGTCAGTAGTCTCATGACCTTCTGCAGGGAGATTAATAAACTAATGAGAGCAAAGTGTACTAGTTAGTATACAGAATAACATGCTATAAAACAAAAAGTCACTAAAATAATTACTCACACAAGATAGAGGTTTTATTTAACACTCTTCTAACAGCCCCAGATTGGCAGGGACCCATGGTGGGCAAGCAACTCTGCCCTATAAGAGTATGCAGGGTTCCAAGTTAATTCTATGTTGCTCCATCACTCTTTGGGATATTGACCTTGTCTGCATAATTGAATCCACCACCTTATCACCCCATGTTAATGTTCCAGTATTATGGAATTAAGTTATTAAAAATGAGAGAGGAAAAGGAGGTACCAGAGGAAATGAGCAAGGATTATATTTCTGAGAATGTGTAAGTAGAACTATCTAGTGGCCAGTATTTCACAACATTAAAAAAATGCATATCTAATATCTTTTTAAATGTTACTTGAATTTCAAAATAAATAAATTATCATACAAAAACTTGAAGAGAGAATATAAGATGATTATGTGGACCAAGCATGTGTAGAGAGAGCTGGGGATTGAATTAAGTAAAATGAAAAAGCTGAATTAAATATATCAAGACCTGGTGGCTTTATATTTGATTTGTTGCATGTAGAATCTTGCTAGTTTTTACTGCATTCTTGACTTATTCTGATGGGGTTAAATTTTATTTTGAAGAGAGGTTTTGTTGAAGTTTTCTGATAGTCTTGGTCCTTTCCTCATATCTAACTGAGGAAGAAATGATATTGCATCAGAAATGCCCCAGTCATTCTGCCTTTCTGGATCATGGCTATCCTGTAAAGAGTGAGTTAAAGTACTTAATACAGGGTTAACTTTTCAAAGGTCTAACTTGAAAACCAAGGAAAGAGATAATAGAATAGGAGGAGAGAGGCATAACAACTCAAGAGAGATTGTTTTTTAAATTATTTTTACTTTAGAATGAGGGCATGTTTATTCCCTAAAAGAAAAGAACCAATAGAGGAGAGACTGAAAATATTAAAAAAAGAGAAATGAAGCAAGAGGAAGAAAGAGAGAGGGGGAAGAGAGAAGAGAGAAGGAAGAAGGGAGAGAGAACAAGGAAAAACTCAGTGTTCAGAAGGGAATGCTTGGAGTGTTGAGCTAAAAAGGATAGAAGAGAGGAAAGTTTATCAGTTAAAGAAAAGCAGGGAATCCCCTGGCGGTCCAGTGGTTAATACTCAGCGCTTTCACTGCAGATGGCCTGGATTTGATCCCTGATTGGGGAACGAAGATCCCACAAGCCACGCAGTGCAGCCAAAAAAAAAAAAAAAGTAAAGAAAAAAAAGAAAAGGGGAGAAGATGGCGGAAGAGTAAGACACGGAGCTCACCTTTCTCCCCACAGATATATCAGAAATACATCTACATGTGTAACTGCTCCTATAGAACACCCACTGACAGCTGGCAGAAGACCTCAGACCTCCCAAAAGGCAAGAAACTCCCCACGTACCTGGGTAGGGCAAAAGGAAAAAGAAAAAACAGAGACAAAAGAATAGGGACGGGACCTGAACCAGTGGGAGGGAGCTGTGAAGGAGGAAAGGTTTCCACACACTAGGAAGGCCCTTTGCGAGCAGGGACTGCGGGTGGTGGATGGGGGAAGCTTCGGAGCCGCGGAGGAGAACGCAGCAACAGGGGTGCGGAGGGCAAAGCGGAGAGATTCCTGCACGGAGGATCGGTGCCAACCAGCACTCACCAGCCCCAGAGGCTTGTCTGCTCACCCGCCGGGGTGGGCGGGGGCTGGGAGCTGAGGCTCGGGCTTCAGTCGGATCACAGGGAGGACTGGGGTTGGCGGCGTGAACACAGCCTGAAGGGGGCTAGTGCGCCACGGCTGGCCGGGAGGGAGTCCGGGAAAAGTCTGGACCTACCGAAGAGGCAAGAGACCTTTTCTTCCCTCTTTGCTTCCTGGGGCGTGAGGAGAGGGGAAATGTCATGAAGAGATTAGTGGTAAGACGGGAATAAAACACAGACCTACTAGAGCATGGACTTGAGGACATGGGGAAGGGGGAAGGGTAAGCTGTGACGAAGTGAGAGAGTGGCAGGGACATATATGCACTACCAAATGTAAATTAGATAGCTAGTGGGAAGCTGCCGCATAGCACAGGGAGATCACCTCTGTGCTTTGTGACCACGAGAGGGGTGGGATAGGGAGGGTGGGAGGGAGGGAGACAAAGAGCACCGCTTAAAGGAGCTCCAGAGACGGGCGCAAGCCACGGCTATCAGCACAGACCACAGAGATGGGCATGAGACGCTAAGGCTGCTGCTGCCGCCACCAAGAAGCCTGTGTGCGAGCACAGGTCACACTCCCCTCCCTGGAGCCTGTTCAGCCCGCCACTGCCAGGGTCCCGGGATCCAGGGACAACTTCCCCGGGAGAATGCGCGGTGTGCCCTGGAGCCTGCTCAGCCCGCCACTGCCAGGGTCCCGGGATCCAGGGACAACTTCCCCGGGAGAATGCGCGGTGTGCCTCAGGCTGGTGCACCGTCATGGTGGCCTCTGCTGCCGCAGGCTCGCCCCGCATCCGTGCCCCTCCCTCCCCTGGGCCTGAGTGAGCCAGAGCCCCCGAAGCAGCTGCTCCTTTAACCCCATCCTGTCTGAGCGAAGAACAGATGTCCTCGGGCGACCTACACGCAGAGACAGGGCCAAGTCCAAAGCTGAACCCCAGGAGCTGTGCGAACAAAGAAGAGAAAGAGAAACTCTCCCAGAAGCCTCAGAAGCAGTGGATTAAATATCCACAATCAACTTGATATATGCTGCATCTGTGGAATACCTGAATAGACAACGATTCATCCCAAATTGAGGAGGTGGACTTTGGGATCAAGAGAGATTATTTTTTCCCCTTTTCCTCTTTTTGTGAGTGTGTATGTGTATGCTTCTGTGTGAGATGTTGTCTGTATAGCTTTGCTTTCACCATTTGTCCTAGGGTTCTGTCCGTCCGGTTTTTGTTTTTGTTTTTACCTTTAAAATTTTTTCTTAATAATTATTTTTTATTTTAATAACTTTATTTTACTTATCTCCCAGACATCTCCATCTCAATACCAACACCCAGCTTCACTCAACGACCAACAAGCTACAGGGCTGGACACCCTATGCCAAACAACTAGCAAGACAGGAACACAGCCCCACCCATTAGCAGAGAGGCTGCCTAAAATCATAATAAGGCCACAGACACCCCAAAACACACCACCAGACGAGGACCTGCCCACCAGAAAGACAAGATCCAGCCTCATCCACCAGAACACAGGCACTAGACCCCTGCACCAGGAAACCTACACAACCCACTGAACCAACCTTAGCCACTGGAGACAGACACAAAAAACAATGGGAACTACGAACCTGCAGCCTATGAAAAGGAGACCCCAAATGCAGTAAGATAAGCAAAATGAAAAGACAGGAAAACACACAGTAGATGAAGGAGCAAGGTAAAAACCCACGACACCTAAGAAATGAAGAGGAAATAGGCAGTCTACCTGAAAAATAATTCAGAATAATGATAGTAAAGATGATCCAAAATCTTGGAAATAGAATAGAGAAAATGCAAGAAACATTTAACAAGGACCTAGAAAACTGAAGAGGAAACAAGCAGTGATAAACAACACAATAAATGAAATTAAAAATACTCTAGAAGGGATCAATAGCAGAATAACTGAGGCAGAAGAACGGATAAGTGACCTGGAAGATAAAATAGTGGAAATAACTACTGCAAAGCAGAATACAGAAAAAAGAATGAAAAGAACTGAGGACGGTCTCCGAGACTTCTGGGACAACATTAAACGCACCAACATTCAAATTATAGGGTTCCCAGAAGAAGAAGAGAAAAAGAAAGGGACTGAGAAAATATTTGAAGAGGTTATAGTTGAAAATGTCCCTATTATGGGAAATATTCCCTGTTATGGGAAAGGAAATACTTAATCAAGTCCAGGAAGCACAGAGAGTCCCTTACAGGATAAATCCAAGGAGAAACACACCAACACATATTAATTAAACTATCAAAAATTAAATACAAAGAAAATATATTAAAGGCAGCAAGGGAAAAATAACACACGAGGAAATCTCCATAAGGTTAACAGCTGATCTTTCAGCAGAAACTCTGCAAGCCAGAAGGGAGAGGCAGGGCATATTTAAAGTGATGAAGGAGAAAAACCTACAACCAAGATTACTCTATCCAGCAATGATCTCATTCAGATTTGGTGGAGAAATTAAAACCTTTACAGACAAGGAAAAGCTGAGCGAGTTCAGCACCACCAAACCAGCTTTACAACAAATGCTAAAGGAACTTCTCTAGGCAAGAAGCACAAGAGAAGGAAAATACCTACAAGAACAAACTCGAAACAATTAAGTAAATTGTAATAGGAACATACATATCGAAAATTACCGTAAATGTAAATGGATTAAATCCTCCCACCAAAAGGCACAGAATGGCTGAATGGATACAAAAACAAGACTCGTATATATGCTGTCTACAAGAGACCCACTTCAGACCTAGGGACACATACAGACTGAAAGTGAGGGGATGCTAAAAGATATTCCATGCAAATGGAAATCAGAAGAAAGCTGGAGTAGCAATTCTCATATCGGACAAAATAGACTTTAAAATAAAGACTATTACAAGAGACAAAGAAGGACACTACATAATGATCAAGGGATCGATCCAAGAAGAAGATATAA
>NC_041228.1:16539570-16573112 GCF_002837175.3 Physeter macrocephalus | reverse complement strand
TATCAAGTATCTTTTCCAACCACAATGCTGTGAGACTAGATATCAATTACAGGAAAAGATCTGTAAAAAAATAAAAACACATGGAGGCTAAACAATACACTACTTAATAACAAAGTGATCACTGAAGAAATCAAAGTGGAAAGCAAAAAATAACTAGAAACAAATGACAATGGAGACACGACGACCCAAAACCTATGGGATGCAGGAAAAGCAGTTCTAAGAGCAAAGTTTATAACAATACTATCCTACTTTAAGAAACAGGAAACATCTCAAATAAACAACCTAACCTTGCAACTAAAGCAAATAGAGAAAGAAGAACAAAAAAACCCCAAAGTTAGCAGAAGGAAAGAAATCATAAAGATCAGATCAGAAATAAATGAAAAAGAAATGAAGGAAACGATAGCAAAGATCAATAAAACTAAAAGCTGGTTCTTTGAGAAAATAAACAAAATTGATAAACCATTAACCAGACTTATCAAGAAAAAAAGGGAGAAGACTTACATCAATAGAATTAGAAATGAAAAAGAAGTAACAACTGACACTGCAGAAATGCAAAGGGTCATGAGAGATTACTACAAGCAACTCTATGCCAATAAAATGGACAACCTGGAAGAAATGGACAAATTCTTAGAAATGCACAACCTACTGAGATTGAACCAGAAAGAAATAGAAAATATGAACAGACCAATCACAGCACTGCAATTGAAACTGTGATTAAAAATCTTCCAACAAACAAAAGCCCAGGACCAGACAGATTCACAGGCGAATTCTATCCAACATTTAGAGAAGAGCTAACACCTATCCTTCTCAAACTCTTCCAAAATATAGCAGAGGGAGGAGCACTACAAAACTCATTGTACGAGGCCACCATCACCCTGATACCAAAACCAGACAAAGATGTCACAAAGGAAGAAAACTACAGGCCAATATCACTGATGAACATAGATGCAAAAATCCTCAACAAAATACTAGCAAACAGAATCCAACAGCACATTAAAAGGATCATACACCATGATCAAGTGGGGTTTAACCCAGCATTGCAAGGATTCTTCAATGTATGCAAATCAATCAATTTGATACACCATATCAACAAACTGAAGGAGAAAAACCATATGATCATCTCAATAGATGCAGAGAAAGCTTTTGACAAAATTCAACACCCATTTATGATAAAAACCCTGCAAAAAATAAAAGGAATCCAAATAGGAAAAGAAGAAGTAAAGCTGTCACTGTTTGCAGATGACATGATACTATACATAGAGAATCCTAAGGAGGCTACCAGGACACTACTAGAGCTAATCAATGAATTTGGTAAAGTAGCAGGATACAAAATTAATGCACAGAAGTCTCTGGCATTCTCATACACTAATGATGAAAAATCTGAGAGTGAAATTAAGAAAACACTCCCATTTACCATTGCAACAAAAAGAATAAAATATCTAGGAATAAACTTACCTAAGGGGACAAAAGACCTTTATGCAGAAAATTATAAGACACTGATGCAAGAAATTAAATATGATACAAATAGATGGAGAGATATACCATGTTCTTGGATTGGAAGAATCAACATTGTGAAAATGACTCTACTACCCAAAGCAATCTACAGATTCAATGCAATCCCTATCAAACTACCACTGGCATTTTTCACAGAAATAGAGCAAAAAATTTCAGTTTGTATGGAAACACAAAAGACCCCGAATAGCAAAAGCAATCTTGAGAACGAAAAATGGAGCTGGAGGAATCAGGCTCCCTGACTTCAGATTATACTACAAGGCTACAGTAATCAAGACAGTATGGTACTGGCACAAAAACAGAAATATAGATCAATGGAACAGGATAGAAAGCCCAGAGATAAACCCACACACATATGGTCACCTTATCTTTGATAAAGGAGGGAAGGATATACAGTGGAGAAAAGACAGCCTCTTCAATAAGTGGTGCTGGGAAAACTGGACAGCTACATGTAAAAGTATGAAATTAGAACAATCCCTAACACCACACACAAGAATAAACTCAAAATGGGTTAAAGACCTAAATGTAAGGCCAGACACTATCAAACTCTTAGAGGAAAACATAGGCAGAACACTCTATGGCATAAATCACAGCAGGATCCTTTTGGACCCATCTCCTAGAGAAATGCAAATAAAAACAAAAAAAAACAAATGGGACCTAATGAAACTTAAAAGCTTTTGCACAGCAAAGGATACCATAAACAAGACCAAAAGACAACCCAAAGGAGGCAACAATATACAGTGGAGAAAAGACAGCCTCTTCAATAAGTGGTGCTGGGAAAACTGGACAGGTACATGTAAAAGTATGAAATTAGAATACTCCCTAACACCATACACAAATATAAATTCAAAATGGATTAAAGACCTAAATGTAAGGCCAGACACTCTCGAACTCTTAGAGGAAAACATAGGCAGAACACTCTATGACATATGTCACAGCAAGACCTTTTTGAACCACCTCCTAGAGAAATGGAAATAAAAACAAAAATGAACAAATGGCACCTAACTTAAAAGCTTTTGCACAGCAAAGGAAACCATAAACAAGACCAAAAGACAACCCTCAGAATGGGAGAAAATAGTTGCAAATGAAGCAACTGACAAAGGATTAATATCCAAGATTTACAAGCAGCTCAATAAGAAAAAATCAAACAACCCAATCCAAAAATGGGCAGAAGACCTAAATAGACATTTCTCCAAAGAAGATATACAGATTGCCAACAAACACATGAAAGAATGCTCAACATCATTAATCATTAGAGAAATGCAAATCAAAACTACAATGAGATATTATCTCATACCAATCAGAATGACCATCATCAAAAAATCTACAAACAATAAATGCTGGAGAGGGTGTGGGGAAAATGGAACTCTCTTGCACTGTTGGTGGGAATGAAAATTGATACAGCCACTATGGAGAAGAGTAACGAGGTTCCTTAAAAAACTACAAATAGAACTACCATACGACCCAGCAATCTCACTACCTGGCATATACCCTGAGAAAACCATAATTCAAAAAGAGTCATGCACCAAAATGTTCATTGCAGCTCTATTTACAATTGCCAGGACATGGAAGCAACCTAAGTGTCCATCAACAGATGAATGGATAAAGTAGATGTGGCACATATATACAGTGGAATATTATTCAGCCATAAAAAGACATGAAATTGAGTTATTTGTAGTGAGATGGATGGACCTAGAGTCTATCATACAGAGTGAAATAAGTCAGAAAGAGAAAATCATATACCGTATGCTAACACATATATATGGAATCTAAGAAAAAAGAAAAAAGAAAAAAAAAAGGTCAGGAAGAATCTAGGGGTAAGACGGGAATAAAGACACAGACCTACTAGAGCATGGACTTGAGGATATGGGGAGGGGGAAGGGTAAGCTGTGACAAAGTGAGAGAGTGGCATGGACATATATACACTACCAAATGTAAAATAGATAGCTAGTGGGAAGCAGCCACGTAGCACAGGGAGATCAGCTAGGTGGTTTGTGACCACCTAGAGGGGTAGGATAGGGAGGGTGGGAGGGAAGGAGATACAAGAGGGAAGAGATATGGGAACATATGTATATGTATATGTGATTCACTTTGTTATAAAGTAGGAACTAACACACCACTGTAAAGTAATTATACTCCAATAAAGATGTTATAAAAAATAGAAAGGAAAAGGAAGACACCTTTCTCTAGAACGAGATGAATTTCCACTCAAGAAATTTTCACCATTCATCTCAACACCTTCCTTCAAAGGTGAGAAAGCTGATACTTAGATAGATGTAGCAACCAGAAAATATCTGAGATAGATCCTTTCAGGCTTTTTTAGTGTTTACATGTTTTTAATAATTTTGTCATTTTGTTACTGAAGCTCGCACGCCTAGAGCCCATGCTCCTCCACAAGAGAAGCCACCGCAATGAGAAGCCCGCATACCACAACCAAGAGTAGTCCCCGCTCGCTGCAACTAGAGAAAGCCCATGTGCAGTAACAAAGACTCAACACAGCCAAAAATATAATTAATTAATTAATTAATTTTTAAAAATTTTGCTTTGCATTCTTTCTAGGTCTTACTTGCCCTATTTAAATTTTTGTGTCCTGAGTGTAGTCATGAGTTTCTAATGGAACAAATTGAATAAATTGTTATGGGACATGATGAGACTATGCTCCTTTTATCATATCTCCTGGTTACTTTTTTGCTTTATTAATTATGCTCTCTCATAACTTATTCCATTTGTAAATCAGACATGACATATCTCTAAACCCCCAAATCCATCCCTGTTGTCACAGAATATTTAGACAGTGCTCAGGCTGAGAAGTTCTGGATGCCCAATGCAGCATCCAAGGAAAACACACCATGTCTTATTATAATAAAAACAATGAAAAAGAAAACGAAACAATATTCTCTGCATGGTCAAAGCAAATCTTTACTTTCAAGTACAGTGAAAGCTTACTGCTCCTTTTTCAAAAAAGTAAGTCTAGCCTCATTGTATTGAGCCCCATCGGAGTGACTCAGTTTTTTACAGGCTTGTTCATCAGTTCTGCTGTTCCCCACTCACTGACAACTGAAACACTCACTATTTACTCCACCCCAGGGACTTCTTGAGAAATATCAGGCAGCAGCAGATGGGAGCTATTGGGATCCAACCCAGAATCTGCTTTTCCAGATCACTGCCTATAAAATCTTGAGTGTCATGAGGAGAGTGGAGCTCTGCTACATTTTTCTTAATGGAGAAAGATAAAACAATCATAAAAAGGAAAGATACTGACTACAAAATATACTTTTCTAGCCAAGATTGTTACACTGTCCAAAGTCACTGAAGTGTCACCAGCAGAAAATCTACAACTGGTTTCCATCAGCATCTAGCATATTTATAATGCTTGGCTTTGAACTCTCAGCCATGGGGTGAGGTTAGCTTCAGGTGCAACCAGTTGGACTGTTATTCCTGGGGACTCTAGGCATGACTTCTAGAGCTTGCAACGTTTACCTGAAGGAGGCCCATCTAAGAATTTCAACAAGTGGCCCAGAGAAATACACAATCTTTTCTCCCATCTCTCAGCACTGCTGGAGGCACATCAGTAGAGAGCACCCTGACATACAAATGGGACCTAATCAAAAGCTTTTGCACAGCATAGCAAATTATCAACAAAATGAAAAGACAGCCTACGAAATGGGAGAAAATATTTGCAAATGATGCAATGGACAAGAGGTTAATATCCAAAATATACAAACAGCTCATATAACTTAATATAAAAAAAAACCAAACAACCAAATCAAAAAATGGGCAGAAAACCTAAACAGACAGCTCTCCAAAGAAGACATACAGATGGCCAACAGGCACATGAAAAGATGCTCAACATCTCTAATTATTAGAGAAATGCAGATCAAAACCACAATGAGGGATCACCTTACACAGGTCAGAATGGCCATCATCAAAAATTCTTCAAATAATAAATGCTGGAGAGGGTGTGGAGAAAAGGGGACCCTCTTGCACTGTTGGTGAGAATGTAAATTGGTGCAGCCACTATGGAAAACAGTATGGAGGTCCCTTTAAAAATCTAAAAATAGGGACTTCCTTGGTTTCACAGTGGCTAAGAATCCTCCTATCAATGCAGGGGACACGGGTTCAAGCCCTGGTCTGGGAGGATCCCACATGCCGCAGAGCAACTAGGCCCATGATCCGCAACAAGAGAAGCCACCACAATGAGAAGCCCGTGCACTGCAATGAAGAGTAGCCCCCACTCGCAGAAACGAAGACCCAATGCAGCCAAAAACAAATAAATAAATAATAATAATAAAAAACCCTAAAAATAGAGCTACCATATGATCCAGCAATCCCACTCCTGGTCATGTATCTGGAAAAGAAAAAAACTCTAATTCGAAAAGATACATGCACCCCAGTGTTCACAGCAGCACTATTTGCAATAGCCAAGACATGGAAACAACACAAGTTCCCATCAACAGACTATTGGTTTAAGAAGCTGTGGTACATATATATAACAGAATACTACTCAGTCATTAAAAAGGGATGAAATTAATGTCATTTGCAGCAACATGGTTGGACCTAGAGAATATCATACTCAATGAATTAAGTCAGACAGAGAAAGACAAATATAGATATCACTTATATGAGGAATCTAAAAAATAAATACAAATTAATCTATATGTAAAACGGAAACAGACTCACAGACATAGAAAATTAACTTATAGTTACCAAAGGGAAAAGGGTGGGGGGGAGGGAAAAATTAGGAGTTTGGGATAACAGATACATGTTACTATACATAAACTAAATAAAAAACAAGGATTTATTTTTTGGCACAGGGAACTATATTCAATATCTCATAATAACCTATAATGGCAAATAATCTGAAAAAAATATATATATATGTATAACTGAATCACTTTGCTGTACCCCCAAAACTAACACAATACTATAAATCAACTATAATTCAATTATAAAAAAGACTTAGTCCAAAAAGAAGAATGTAAAATATTAATAATGTTTAATACTGATTACATGTTGAAATGATAAATATTGGATATATTATGCTATCTAAAAATATTATTAAAAGTATGTAAAACTAACAAAAAAATACAGAGTACTGTGTTGTGCCCTTCTGTCAGAGAAAGGCCCCAGCTGGACTAGACCCAGCCATCGATTTCAGCTCTCTGAGTATTTGGATTTTTTTTTTCTTTTTTAGTTTATTGACTTTTATTGATTCTAAAATTAACTTAATTTTTTAATGATAAAGAAATTAAAATTATCCCAAACCTAACTACCCAGAAATAATTATTTTAAAGATGTTAGTGTATTTCTCTTCCCTCCATCTCTTTTCCTTTCACTTAAAATGAGAGAGAATATGATACATTACAAGAAGTGCACATAGTTCAGGGTGCTGTGACAGGAATTTGAGGGTATGGGTAGGACTCATACATGTTCAAAATTTTTTCTTTCCCCAAAACATACCAAAGCCTTTAGGGAAAAGAGATAACCTTTACTTATTAATGGAGCTTACAAATCAAAATGAAAAATAATGTTTTAAAGCTCTTGAGCCATATTGGCAAAGTGCTGCAATAATACTGAGAATGTGTTGAGAACATTTTAGTGCCAAAAAAAAAAAAAAAAAATTGGTAAAGAGCACCAGAAGTGCACACACACACACACACACACACACACACACACACACAATTATATATATACATACACACATATATATATACATGCACAATTTATACATACACATATATAGTATTATGTACAAAATATATATTTATTTATATTCTATACATATGTAATATAATATTGGGTTTTATTTGCATTTTGTTGATCGATGATGAGTGGACATCTGTATAAAACACTTCTTTGTGAATTTTGTGTGAGTGCATATGTGTTGTCTATTTATGCTCTTTTACCAATTTTATTTTTAGTATAAAAATGTTATATGCTTCGATCCAGTAAATCCATGCTTAGGAGTCTGTTCTGAGGGAGTACTTAAAGATGAGGTCTGAAATATATATTCAAGCATATGCATGAGAGCATTATTTAAAGTGGTGAAAAGTGCAAAGCAGTCAAGTCAATAAAATTAAGGGAATAAACATTTTTTTAAAAATCCATCCAACATGATATGTTACAAGTTTTGCTCCTTCAGCCTTCTCCTTACCACTACTTATTGCTCTATAGGTCCACATTTGCAGAGTCTATGACTGAGTCCCTTCCTCCACGTTTTGTTGGCATTTTAATTGCCACCATTACCCAGATTAAGGAACCTTCATTGGGTAAAGCAAGAAGCCATCTCCAAACTTCGATCCTTGTTTATTGATGAAGCATCTCCCGTGTTAATCAGAGAAATTTCCATTCTCTCCATTTGTTCTTATAAGACACCACTAAGAGAGACATGAAGAGATAAGATTTGGTACCTACAACAGCAGTAACAGGTGAAGGTTTTTTTTCTGTCTTCCTATCCTTTGCTTATTCTATCCTCCTTTCCACTCTCAATCTGCATCCCCCTGCCACTTCTGCAAAGGAATTTTCATCCTGTTTGTTGACTCACTGACTTAGCTCACAAGGTCCCTTCTAAAACATATCATGATTCAGACCACTTTTTCTTCAAATCTGTTTTATAGACTGTCTGCAACTGCATCACCTACTATGGGCTGGAATCATGCCTGTACTTAGAAGGAAGCAGAGCAAGAGAAAGTTCTCAGGATTACTTGCATCTTGAATCCAACTGGCCCCAAAAGTTTCTCTACTCCTGAACTTCCAAGATAAAAGAGCTAATAAATCCTCCTATTTTAGCTAGCTTGAACTGGATTTCTATTGACTTTCAAATCAAATAATTAACAATATATACAAAAATTGAGACCAAGATTTTTGGTTGGAAGTAACATACTCCAAAACAAGGAACAAATTAAGATAGGATAAATGGGAAATGTTTTGAAGGGAGAAGTAAGAGGGAGCTCCATTGGTCACACATTAAGAAAAGAGATGATTAAACTTTTATCTAGATTTCAGTCAATGTACACACCAAACCTGGAAGGGTAAAGAATTTGGCAGAAAAATCTCAGGATGTTGGGCTATGTTAGTTGTTTCTTATGGTCTTCAGTAGAATCCTGATAGAAAAGAGCCAATTTCCATCTAAGGTATCATGTCTGACATTGGAAAGAGAAT
The DNA here is from genome assembly GCF_002837175.3 of Physeter macrocephalus. Lineage (NCBI taxonomy): Eukaryota > Metazoa > Chordata > Mammalia > Artiodactyla > Physeteridae > Physeter > Physeter macrocephalus. The sequence goes on along the minus strand of NC_041228.1, from coordinate 16,564,439 downwards.
TACGTGCACTTCTTTCTTTTTTTTAAGAGAGGCCATTTGCTATCTGATGCTAACAATCCTAGAGTATGGAGGATCAAATAAGCTTCCGTCTCCAGGAGTTAAACAAAACATTTTTCTCTAAGGTGATGTGCAAATAGACAATTAGGCAACAAGTGCAGTGGAGATTAATTTTTAGATACAAGAGTTTTTATAAACATGTATTACATTGATTCTTTTTATTCCACCCTCCATTATCTCTTACTCTTGACTGCACAAGGCAGAAGCAATAATTGCTTCCATTTTATGGGATGCATCCTTGTGACAGGAAAATGTTGAACTATGCTTTTGTCACCTCTGCCTATTATTTTACATCATCTCTAGGTACAACAAGAATGGGTGTCATTACTCTGAGGGCTATAGGAAAAGATGGAAAGGATCAAAGACTATTGCTTAGAAAAAGAAACCACCACATGATTCATATTCAACAATTATGGATTTATAACATTCTGTAATTAGTTTCTAATTCATAGTGCTTATTATAATCAAATTGACTAGCTGCTTAGTAGGGTGCTACATTTATACCTGAGAAACTTCAAACAATTTTGTACAACAGCCTGTTTTTTTAACTGCAAAGCAGTTCCTAGGACTGCATAATCTACCCCGTTGAAATAGATGGTTTCCTGTCCCCTATTATGTCCACTTAAAATGCCCTGGGTTATGTCATTGAATGGCTAGAGATAAATACAATTATCCCAGGGAGCAAAACTGTACGTTGCCAGATTGTGAGACCAAGGAACTCATATCAGAGGACAGATTATTATTGCCCACCTTAGGCAAGTAGTATGTGTAGTCTTCTATACACCCACACTCACTGCATTTTCTTTGCCCATCCTTGGAGCTTTAATGGTATTCTCCCTGGACCTCTATGTTTTGAAAGGTTTTTCAGTGGTTGTATGTTTTATTTAACTGTAGGACACAGGGTGAACAGGAGCTACATCTGACCTAACTGAGAAGAATGAAAATCTTCTCAAAATTCTTTACTTAAAGCTGGAGTCAGATACTAAATGTGATTCTAAATTGTTTTCTTAGAGGGAGTAATGTGATTGTATGTGTGTATGTGTATGGGTGTGTAAATGATTGTATTACATGATTGTTAATTTTATGTGTCAGCTTGAGTAGACTATGGTGCCCAGTTGTTTAGTCAAACACAAGTCCAGGTGTTGCTTTGAAGGTATTTTGAGATGTGATTAACATTTACAATCAGTGGACTTATTTATTTATTTATTTTACAACCAGTTGACTTTAAATAAAGACAATTACTTTCTATAATATGTATGGGCCTCATCCAATCCAATGAAGACCTTAAGATCAAGGACTTGAGGTTTCCTGAAGAAGGAATTCTACCTCAAAACTGCAATATAGAAATCTTGCCTAAGTTTTCAGCCTGCTGGCCTGCCCTACAGATTTCAGTCTTGCCAGACCCTCTCACAGCATGAACCAATTTATTAAACTCTCTCTATCTCTCTATATAAAAGTATATATACTCATAAGTATATAAACTCATATATATGAGTATAAACTCAGATATTTAAACTTGTATATTTATAAGTATATAAGTTTATATAGGTATATAAGTAAACTTATATATCAATAAATATATGTTTATGTAAGTATATAAATATATACATGATATATATATGTATATATAGGTGTATATATGTGTGTGTATATATATATATCACTTTGTAAAACAACTTGGTAGTTTCTTAAATGTCAAACGTGCATCTACCATATGATCCAGCCATTCCACTCTTGATATTTACACAAGAGAAAAGAGAGAATGTGCATAGAAAAACTTGTACATGAATATGTACAGTAGTTCTACCTGTATTATCCCAAAGCTAGAAACAACTTAAATGTCCTTCAACAGGTGAATCAGTAAGCAAACTGTGGTAAAAATCATATAAAAGAATATACTCAGCAATAAAAAATGGAAAGAACTATTGATACATGGTACTAATGGATGAATCTCAAAATAATCATCCTAAGTGAAAGATGCCAGTCAAAAATGAGTACATATTATGTGATATCCTTTATATACAAGTCTAGTATATACATGAATCTGCATTTCCTAGACTAGTATATAAAGGTTATAATATAATGTGTAGCTTTCAAATAACTGTTGGCTTATAAATGTGCTTCTCCATTTTTCTGCTTAACTTTGAGTTGTGTAAGGGCAATGAAAATGAAATTCATATTTCTAGTCCCTGTTCCTATTACTTTACCAGATATGTAGTAGACTTTAGTAAATATTGGCTATATTATTTAATTTCTGAAAGATATTCAATAGCATCTTCCAAATTCTTATGGATAAATGTTTTACCTATTGCTTTTATAAAATAATTCAAATTCTAGTTCATTAATCTGTAACAACTATTCTAATTGTCTCAAATTCAAGGACATAAGACAAATTCTGCTACTAGGAAAGGAGAGGGCCTTATAGGCAAATTGGGAATGGAAGCTGGTCTCACTGTAACATTTTCTATTCATTTCTCAATTCATTCAAATGTTGAATTAAAAGCTTTTGGATTTTCCCTACCCTCATAGAAACAACCAGATGACAATTGTGGCTGCCTTCATTAGTGCCCATAGAGACCTTCCAAGATTCCCCAATACCATGCACGCAATCCTCAACTCATGCAATAGGCTGATGCAAATGCCAAGTATTGTTTGTAACCCAGGGGTAGGATTGTGGATGATACAAATCCTTCTGTGGCTTTAGAATGACAGTTGTCTTAAGAAATGGCCTTCTCTGTGACCTGCCTGCTATTTCAAAAAGACAGTATGTCAGTCCCATCAAACAGACTCGGTATTAACATAAAGATGAAACAGCTGAGGCAGTGAGCACATTACTGGAAACTAGGAATCACTGTGGTGAAGTGTTCCCCACTCAAGTGAAAAAGAGCCTTTAAAGAAGGACTGTGTAATTTGCAAATCTTGGTTCAGAATGTGCCCTTTGAGATTCTCTTTTGGAGCTGACTTTAATTAACTGAAAATAGAACCCTAAATAATACTTGTTGCGATCGTAAGAATTTTTTTTCCCTTACTGTGCACAAATCAAGTTCTAAATGCCATCAAATCCACTCATCTCTCAAAATGTCCTGGTTTGCCATTTTTGAACATAATTATACCAGGTTGCTTCCTCTTCCATTCTTTGGTATTTGTGTTGGAACATTTTAAAATATTTTAAAGTTGATCAAGTTCACGGTAGCAGGACGGAGTTGGCAGCACTGTATCGATAAAGATCATTTTGTTTTTCTACAGTCTCCTTTCTTGAAGGAAACAAAACCTCAAATACTGGGACTTCTTAATCTTGATGAATATCTTAAGAAAGAAAAGAAGGAAGGATATTGAGCAAGCCATCTTTTTGGAAAACATTCCAACATTCACAGATTCAATTACTAACAACTTACAATCAACTCTGTGCCAGGCACTCAGGTACAAGCATGTATAAAGGAGGAAGTTTAACCTAGTAAAGAGAGAAGTCGGGTTAACATATAATTACTATAGAACGTTAACAATGCCATAATTATGTAGAAATCCATATGCAGAGGTTCTCAACTGCTTTCTATACCTAACACACATGAAGGATGATTTAATTCTATCAGCAACAGTTGCTCCTGAGGACAAAAATGAGGAAAGATGGGAATAAAGAGAACAGTGTATGCAAACATAGCAAGATATACAGGAACAACGAAATCTTACTCACGGCTGGAACACAGAAGTTAGGAAATGAATGAGGGGGTGTTACTTGTGTGGAGACCCCGTGGGCTACAAATTCTGAAGCATCTTGTACATCATAGTTAAAACGTCTGTGCTTGGTAACTGAGAACCACAGAAGGACTTTACATAAAGATAACATGATATTTAGAAATGTATTTAGAAATTTCTATCAGGTGGCAGTGTAGAAAGTATTTTTAAGACAGGCAGATTAAGCTGAGATGTGAATAAAGCTGCACTATAGTTTCAAAGGCATGACACTAACATAAATTTGAGGCTGCTTTTACTTCCTGAAGACAACAGCCATGAGATCAAACCCAGTTGTGTTCTCAGTTATGACCAAAATCTTGGGCACTGGGCCCTGGTCTCTGTGCTGTCCTTGCTGGCCTGCTGCCTCATCTACTCCACAACAGGAGTTTATGACTTCCTGACCTTCGGGACAGAAGTTTCTGCTGACATTCTGATGTCCTACCCAGGCAACGATGTGGTCATCCTCGTTGCCCGGGTCCTCTTCTCTGTCTCCATCATCACCCGTCTACCCCATCGTGCTCTTCCTGGCGAGGCTGGGGATGCAGGATTGCTGGAGGAGCGGCTGCTGCGGGGCAGGTGGGCCCCGGGCCCTGGCCGAGTCCTAGGGACCATGGGTCCGATACTGCTAACCGTCCTGTGGGTCCCCGTGACGCTCGCCCTGGCCCTGTTGCTGGCCGACCTCGGCGAGATCATCATCATCATCGGCGGCGTCAGCTCCTTCTTTATCTTCCCAGGTCTGTGCCTCATCTGTGCCATTCGTGTGGAGCCCATAGGACCCCGAGCTAAGTGCTGCTTGGAGGCCTGGGGAGGGGTCTCCGTGCTGGTCGGCACCTTCATCTTTGGGCAGAGCACGGTGGCTATTGTCATGGAGCTGCTCTGAGGGGCAGTTCAGTGCCTGAGCAGGACGGGGTCTCCACGGCCGCCCTCGTCTGGCTGCCTACATCCAGCCGTGAGACCGATGTAATTTCATTATAAAGATGCTGGAGAAACTGAAAGCAACAAACAACAACAAAAACCCTCAAAATCTTCTTTGAAGTTAAGCTAGGGAAATTTGGGGGCTTATCTACTAGTTATTTTGATAGAGGAAACCCTGACAATTTTTCCTGTATTTTCCAGAATACCAAGAAGTAATACTGTAAATTATCCATCCTCTGTGTGTGTGACAAGGATGGAGAGTTTAATTACTGCCATATTTTTGAGAGGTGCAGAGTGAGGAAGCTGTTTCCTCAGAATTTGTTTCCAGGATCCCTCAGAGACAACACATTGCCTCCCAAAAGTGTAGGATGTGAACTCTGTCAAAAGGAACCTGTAGGGGATTTCCCTGATTAAGAATCCGCCTGCCAATGCAGGGGACATGTGTTCGAGCCCTGGTCCGGGAAGATCCCACATGCCTCGGAGCAGCTAAGACCGTGATCCACAACTACTGAGCCTGCACTCTAGAGCATGCGAGCCACAACTACTGAGCCCGTGTGCCACAACTACTGAAGCCCGCGGGCCTAGAGCCCATGTTCCGCAACAAGAGAAGCCACCACAATGAGAAGCCCGGGCACCACAAAAAAGAGTAGCCCCTGCTCGCCGCAACTAGAAAAAGCCCACGCAGCAACGAAGACCCAACGCAGCCAAAAATAAATTAATTAGTTAAAAAAAAAAAGGAACCTGTAGTGTCCAGCTGTTCCCTATCTGGAAGATGGGATAATAATTCCTACTTTGCAAGACTATTATAAGAAGTATAGAAAATACATTCAAAGTGCACAGAACAATGCCTATTTTATAGTGGGTCTTTAATTATAATTAATTATTTGTATAAATTATTCTTTAAATTATGTAAATTATTCTTATAAAAAGAGGCTAGGCACCACAGGAACACCTGGGATAAGGATGTACAGAAATCTAAAGAGGAAAAGGATGTGAGCAAGGAGGATTCAATTATGTTATTCACAATATTTCATAAAATTTGACAGAACTTCCTGATACTCTGGAACATATGTTTTTTTAAAACGTGCAGTAGCAAAAGATGTGAGGGTGGGTGTTGCTGGAGCAGATAAGAGTCTGTGTGGAGAGCTGTGGTGTCCATCAGGTTGGTAACCATCAGAAAAGGTTAGCAGGCAACTAAGGAAGATAGCAGGGGTTGAAAGCACCAACAGAGGGAAAATAAATGTCAAGAAACTTCGAAATGGAGGGTAAAATCCAATGTTATCTTATCACTAGAGTTGCTGAAAGACAGCCACAGTGCTCCTATAAAGAAGCTTCTGGAACTGAAGAAATCTGAGGAGGCACATGAGGAAGCCTGAGAAATCCTGTGCAGTGACAGACATTGAAGAAATCTACTTTAGGAATCCCTTCAGCAGATGAACTAAATGGCAGTCTCTACAAGGTAGACCATATGCTTGCTAGTTGCAGCCAAACAATAAGTCATCCCCAAAACTCCCAGTCTGGCATGAAAAACTTGAAGACCATCTGTGCTTTATACTCAGATTGTCTCCCTTTTCAAACCTCTAAGATTTTCCATACAAAGTCAATCTTTTCCACCACCATTGGGTCAATATCTTTACACAGAGATTATACATCTACTACTTTTTTTGAAACTCCAAATTTAAATTCAGGAAGAGCATTCATTCTTCATTCATTCATTCAACCAATGGGCTAGGATCTGTGATATTTTCTGGGGCTAACTCAATGAAAAAGACAGTCATGGTGTCTATCTTTTCAGGACACTGCATTCTAGTAAAGGAGACTAATGTTAAACAACTAATCACACAATTAATCATATAATGATCAGTGAGGTAAAATGTGGGGATACTAGGAGAGTGTATACCATTGTACTCACTCTTGCCATAAGCAATTAAAGACAGGGCCTGCCATGATTATATTTGCTCTTTTGTTTTTTGTGTTTTTTTAAGGATCTCCTGGATGGCCTCTTCAAAACTGTTTTCAAATATTTATTGATTGAAACTCATTTTAGGTTGGCAGCCAGCCATTGTCCTTCAGTAGAACACCATTCACCTGGAAGCCACAAGTGTTCCTGCTGCTACATAGGAACAAACAGTTCTCAGCTATTGCCATCTCCCCTCCCTGCCCCTATCTTCTGTGCTCCAGATATGCATGTAAGGTTTTTGTGGAATAAGAAAGAATACCTTCCCACCAATAATGTGACTCACTTCTGCTTGTGCTTTGAATTTCATAAACCCTCCTCTTTCTCTAGAAACTCAAAACCTGTCCAGAAGACAAGGACAGGGTAGATGACCCATCAGGCCTCCATTCTTCATCTCTCTGATCTGCATATCGACCCTGTGAAAACACACACACAAATTTTCTCCATCTGCATGTAGATAAAAAAATATCTTTCATGCATATCAGTTCATATAAATGATTAGATTTTGTATATTTTGTTTTACTCCTTTCCTTGTAAAAGAGACTCTAGGAATCATCCATAAACATAGACTTAAATATAGATCTTTAATATATTTACCTAAAGTCATTGCCAAAAAAGTAAAATACTATGAAGTGGACACATTCTTTCAACTATAAAGAGTATCTGTTTTCTCTTTTAGAAATCTGTGGAAGTATATATCTAATTTAAGAGTATATTTACTAATTCCATTCTAGGAAATGTATTGATTCTGTAGGTCCTTTGATGATAAAAACTTAATATACTAATGAATAAGGGCAGGGCATCCTGCCTTACTCGAATCCACAGCCTGCCACCATTCTTATATGAATAACAAATAAAAAGCTGCTTTCTGAAAGCAACATTAGTCATCATAGAATCAGATTATTAAACAAAGTAAAATATGTAAATGTTTTTCTCCATATCACTTACTGCTCTCTGAAATTATATACACATGCACATATATATTATTTATCTATTTACCTGTCATTTATCTAGCTATCATTTATCTATTAACCTATCTCCCTTTAGATTGTCAGGTCCATGAAGTTTTCAGTACCTGCAAGAATTTTGGACAAACAATAAATATAGATTGAGCCCTTTGATCCATGAACATAGTATATTTCTCCACTTATTTAGGTCTTCTATAATTTTTCTTACCAATATTTTATAGTTTTCATAGTTCAGGTATTGTACTTATTTAGTGAAATTTAAATGTAAGTATTCATAATTTTGATGCTATTTTGGTCTTTTTCATTGTAATTTCCAACTATTTTCTGACAGTGTATTGAAAACCAATTTATTTTTGGTACTTAATTCCATTTTCGGCACCGATTTTAATTCCATTTTTTCGGCTTCTTTTGTATATATTTTGTTCATTTCCTAGTTTCTTATGATGGAAACTTAAATCAATAAGTTGATCACTTTAAAGCTATAAAACTCCCCCCAAAAGCACTTTAGTGTTATTCCATAAATTTTATATGCTGCATTTCAATTGTCCTTCAATTCAAAATATTTTTGTTTCTTTCTGTGATTAGCATTTGATCCATGGTTTATTTTTAAATGTAGAGTGTAAATCCCAGGTATTTGTCCATTTTCCATGTATTTTTGTGTTCGTGATTTCTAGTTTACTTTCACTGTAGTCAGAGAACATAATTTATATTTTTTCAATCCTATAGCCTAGGATATGATATACTTTGTTGATTCTACCATGAACAGTCAAAAAATAATGTGTGTGTATGTATATATTAAATGTATGTACACCACTATGATTCTTTTTAAAATTTTGATTGTGTTTGTCTGGTGTATATTTTTCAATTCTTTTACTTTTAACCTATATATATTTTCATATTGAATGTGGCTTTCCTGTTTACAGCATGTAATTGATTCTTGGCTTTTTAATTTAAATTAATAATCTCCTCAGTTTTTTTCACTGATGTGCTTAGAACAGAGGTTGGTAAACATTTCTATAAAAGACCAGATCATAAATATTTTCATATTTCCAGGCCATTATGTCTCTTTCATAACTAATCAATATGCAAGCAAATAGGCATGGCTGGATTTGGCCCTTGGACTGTAATTTGCTAACCCTTGGTTTAAATCATTGAGATTTAATGTGATTTTTCATATGGTTGAATTAAAATCTTTTTAGCTGTTTTCTGTTCATTTCATCTGTTCTTTTTTTCTTTCTTTTACTTTTTTCTGCGTCTTTTGGATTGAGTATTCTTTTATTAGTTTATTTTGTATCTACAATTAGCTTATTAGTTAGAACAATTTTTATTTTTATTTTTATTTATTTTTTTTTCTTTTTTTTTCTTTTTTTTTTTTTTAAACATCTTTATTGGAGTATAACTGTTTTACAATAGTGTGTTAGTTTCTCCTTTACAACAAAGTGAATCAGTTATACATATACATATGTTCCCATATCTCTTCCCTCTTGTGTCTCCCTCCCTATCCCACCCCTCTCATGGTCACAAAGCACAGAGGCGATCTCCCTGTGCTATGCGGCAGCTGACAAAGTTTTGAGCAGATCACTCTGATTCCTCGGTGGAGAACAATGGGAAAGAGCCAGCGCTGCTGGGAGACGCCCTTCTGTGTCTGATGAGAAGTGAGTGTAGCTGTGACTCAGGTGGTGAGTTTTTTTCTTAGATTCCATATATATGTGTTAGCATACGGTATTTGTTTTTCTCAGAACAATTTTTAAATTAATGTGTCCCCTCAATAGATGTTCTTGAGTTTGTAAAATATGTATTTAATAAATTGTGGTATATATTCAAATAACATTATGACACTTTTGCTGTAATCTAAGGACCTCAAACAATATATTCCAATGCATTCCTCCTATCCACTGTACTAATTTTATATTACATTTTACTTTCACATATGCTATAAACAGACAAATGTTGCTATTTTTTAGACAGTCATATTTAAGAGCAATAAAAAGGAGGAAAAAATTATTTTTATTCTTTTATGCCATATCCACCATTCTTCATTTCTTTGTGTAGATGTGCTATTTTTTTAATAACATCTTTATTGGAGTATAATTGCTTTACAATGTTGTGTCAGTCTCTGCTACACAACAAAGTGAATCAGCTATATGTATGCATATATCCCCATATACCCTCCCTCTTGAGCCTGCCTCCCACCCTTCCTATCCCACCCCTCTAGGTGGTCACAAAACACTGAGCTGATTTCCCTGTGCTATGCAGCTGTTTCCCACAGCTATTTTACATTTGGTAGTGTATATATGTCAGTGCTACTGTCTCACTTTTTCCCAGCTTCCCCTTCCCCCTGCCTCCATGTCCTCAAGTCCATTCTATACGAATGCATCTTTATTCCTGTCCTGCCACTATGTTCATCAGAATTTTTTTCTTTTTGGATTTCATATATATGTGTTAGCATACGGTATTTGTTTTTGTCTTTCTGACTTACTTCACTCTGTATGACAGACTCTAGGTCCATCCACCTTACTACAAATGACTCAGTTTCGTTTCCTTTTATGGCTGAGTAATATTCCATTGTATATATGTGCCACATCTTCTTTATCCATTCATCTGTTGATGTGCTATTTTTTAGACAGTCATATTTAAGAGCAATAAAAAGGAGGAAAAAATTATTTTTATTCTTTTATGCCATATCCACCATTCTTCATTTCTTTGTGTAGATGTGCTATTTTTTTAATAACATCTTTATTGGAGTATAATTGCTTTACAATGTTGTGTCAGTCTCTGCTGTATAACAAAGTGAATTAGCTATATGCATACATACATCCCCATATCCATCTGTTACTTGATACATTCTGACTGAAGTAGTGGAGCAAGGGGAAGGCATTCTATGTTTCTTTGATTCAACATCAATTTTAGTTAGGCACTTGCCTTTTGTCTTATTCCTTCATCTGGAACATATTCCTCTGCCATCTCATTTTTTCTAATCTTCTGTGTTTGTGGTCTCCATTCCACAGGCTGCAGGGTTGCAGTTCTTCTTACTTCTGGTGCCTGGCCCCTGGTGGATGAGCCTGTCTAAGGGGCTTGTGCCGGCTTCCTGGTGGGAGAGACTGGTACCTGCCCACTGGTGGTTTGACCTGGGTCTTGTCCTTCTGTTGGGAAGGGCCATATCAAGGGGTGTGTGGGGTCAGGAAGACTTTAGGCAACCAGTCTGCTGATGGGTGGAGCTGTGTTCCTTCCCTGTTGGTTGTTTGGCTGAGGCATCCCAACACTGGAACCTACAGGCCGTTGGGTGGGGCCAGGTCTTTGTGTCAAAAAGACAGCCTCCAGGACACCTCATACAAAGAGTACTCTCCAGTTTCTCTGTCACCAGTGTCCTTGTCCCTACAGTGAACCACAGCCACCCCCTGCTTCCCCAGAACACTCCAAGACCAGCGGGTAGGTCTGCCCTAGGCTCCTATGAAGTCGCTGCTTTTTCCCTGGGTCCTGGTGCACACAAGACTTTATGTGTCCTCCAAGAGTGGAGTTTCTATTTTCCCCAATCCTGTGGAGTTCTTGCAATCAAGCCCCACTGGCCTTCAAAGCCAAATGCTTTGGGGGCTCCTCCTCCCAATGCCAGACCCCCAGACTGGGGAATCTGACGTGAGGCTCAGAACTCTCACTCCTGTGGGAGAATCTCTGCAATATATCTATTTTCCAGTTTGTGGGTCACCCACCCAGCGGGTATGGGATCTGATTGTATCACATATGTGTCCCTCCTACTATCTCAGTGTGGCTTCTTCTTTGTCTCTGGATGTAGAATATCTTTTTTGGTAGGTTTCAGTCTTTTTCCTTGACGGTTGTTCATCAGTTAGTTGTGATTTTGGTGTTTTTGTGAGAGGAAGTGAGCTCAAGTCCTTCTACTCTGCCATCTTGAAAGTAGACTCAGGTACTCACCTTTTGAATGTATTAGTCAGTTTCAGTCAGTAGACAGATGCCTCAGAGTAATATGAAATGGGAATTTTTCACATAAGGAATGATTAACTATGAACGAGGAATTAAATATTATTGAGAGATAAAGAGATCTCAAAAGAATATCCTTGGGTTGAGGGCAAGTATCTAAGAGTGAAACAAACATTGAAGTATGGGTGCTTCCCAAGGCTGGAATCCAGTCATTGTTGAAGTGTGTATGATTGCAGCCCACTGAAGAATGGACAAGTCTCTTGAGCTACTCCCAGGCAAATTTTTTTCCACAGTTGTCACCGGAGTACTTGTGGGATGAGGTTGGTGAGCAAGGAAGTATGAACTGGGAATGGCATGTAGGAAATTCCCCACTAGTGTACCAGAAGACTACATTTGGTGAACAGGAAGCCACTTTCTAGGGTGCTGAAGAAATTTGCTGTGAATCTGTTTGTGGGGGTGCTTCTGAAGTTGCTGGAAAGCTAAATAGGGTGGAAGCTGTATTCATCAGAAAGCCACTGGGAAGCAGTGAACTGAGGAAGAAGAAAGCTATATTAAACACCCTGAGAAGCTGGCCAGGGAGCTTGCAGAATCAGGAAACTGACCTTGTGATAATACTGTTCAACATGGTGAAGTGTGCAGGACCATCCATGTAATTCAATGGGAAGCTGTCCACATGGGTTTCTGCTAAATTTGCCAGGAAATCTGATGGAGAACCTGTGGAATTTGCCCAGATATTGCTCTTGGGTAGAGCCATTGGACTTGCCTCAGGGAAGTCAGGTGAGGCATCTGTGGAACTTTCGATTGTGTGAAACAGGAGGAAGTCTGCTGGGGCTTCAGGTCTTGCTGTGAAGCTGCCTGTAAGTGGTACTGCTGACCCCACCCCGAAAACCAACTAGCCTGTAAAACCCAACTGTGAGAGTGCTGTTGAAATTCACAAGAGTCCACTCTCCCTGGTGTCAGTCATACCAACTCAACTTCCCAGCAGCAGAACGAATAAAACACTTTTGAACCGGGATGAAAAGCCTCATTCTCTAGGACTGTCCCTCCAGTGCCCTCTGCTGTCAAACTTTTCTTTTTTCCAGTGTTCCAGTGTCACAAACAGGGCAATTTGGTGCATTTGGAGCTGAGAGGTAAGAAATTAATAAATGGTCCAGTCTATCTCTTGGGCTCAATCCCAAAAGCAGGATTAAATCAATCCCAAATCTCATCTTTGTGAATCTATCTTCTGGGACCACTTACAGTACCAATTCTGTATCATTTAAGGTCCAGTCAGGAAATGGAAACCACATAATAATATGAAATAATTATGAAATATTTTCAAGGAATTGACTATTAAAAGGGAATAAAAGAAAACTCTAAAGAATCATCTACTGCTGAGAGACAATACCCCAGGAAGACATAGGCGCTGAAGGGGATAATCCTCTCCAAGCCTAGGATTCAGATTTTGCTGGAGTGTATGGGCTTCCAGAATATACATTTGTTGAGAGGAACTTGGTCAGAGCTAATCCGCAGTCAGTGGACTGAAGCAGCTGGGTTGAAAACTACAAACCAGGGCTGACAAGCTAAATATCTACCCCTGGAAGACTGGTGATTTGAGGATGGTAGACAGAGAACTGTGGGCCAGGAGTGGCCGGCAGTGATTTTTTTTTTTCCAAAAAGCATATAACAGGCTGAGGTGGGTGGGCAGGAAATTCACCAGGAAGCTGTCAAGCTGTCAGCTGGATACCCCTGGAAGACTGGTGATTTGAGGATGGTAGACAGAGAACTGTGGGCCAGGAGTGGCCGGCAGTGATTTTTTTTTTTTTCCAAAAAGCATATAACAGGCTGAGGTGGGTGGGCAGGAAATTCACCAGGAAGCTGTCAAGCTGTCAGCTGGATGTGTTGAAGAGCTTGCAGGGAATTTGGCTCGGCACCAGCTGCGCTCACCAGAAAGTCACTGGGAAGATGCCAGCAGAGGGGAGGGTGCTGTGAAACTTTCTAGGAAGCTGCCTAGGGCTCCCACAGAAGGATCAAAAAAGGTGCCTGTGGGGGCATTGTTACACAGGAAGCTCTCAGTGAAGACACCTGCAGAATGCCACCAACACTCATTGGGGTGAGCTCTATCCAGGGTCTGCACACCAGCCTCCACCACTGAAACAAAAGGAAGCAAAGCCTGCCAGAACCAGGAAGACAGCCCCTTCCTCCTCCAGTGTTCTTTCAGGGAAAAAATAATGTTCTTGTATCACACAGGACAAGGAAGGAGGGATTCGGAGTTGAGAAGCACTGGATGGATGATTGGAGTTCTGGGTCTCCACATGAGGTCTTCTCAGTGACTCTTTCCATTAATGATCTGGGCTCTGGATGTGACCCTGCCCCAACTCTGCACATAGGTTTACCGTTCCCATCCTTCAGCAGCAATGTGTCTTCATCCTTGTACTGAGGGTGAGGAAATTAGCTGCTCTTCCTCCATCTGCTCCAGGATGATATAGGAGATGCAAGGGCTTCTCCCTTCCTGCAGCTGCTCTGCTCTTCTCCGTCAGGTCTGTCTCAAAGGGAGGTTTCCTCAGTTCTCTAGCCTTGCTCCAACTTTTCTTGGGGAACCTCAGTGAGGTCCTTGAAAAAGAGCCTTCGAGCGGACAGAAATCCCCCTCGTGTTTGTGAAGCTCAGGATTTCCTGACTCTCATACTACTCCACAAGCAGCCACAAGAATTCTGTTAAAAATTTTAGCTCAATTCTTCCCACAGTCTGCGACATCATCCAAAAATCCAACAGCAACTGCTCCAGATGAGCAAGTCCTCTTGTCCAATCGCTGCTTAGTAATGCCCACCTTCCCTTCAACTTGAAGTTAGTTGGTTTCACTGTGGCCTCAGCTCTCAGATGAATTCAAGAAAAGTTGTGATTTTAAAGATTGTCCAGTATGTTGTTAAGTTGGAAGCAGTGCTTCTTCTAGCTTTTTTACATCATAAGGGCAAGTAATATTCCCATAAATGTATATTTGTAGACAAGTGAAAGAATAAACATTAATAATGCTTAAAAAAAAAGTAAAACATTTCTGATTCCCCAGACTGGGAGTTTTTTGGATCACCATGATTTTTTTCTGGGCACATACTAGTTCTTCAATATCCCAGTTAAAATGTGCTCTAAGTTTAACACCGTAAGTGTGTGTTTAATACAGACAGGTTTGACTCAACCAGAACCATGAGAACCTTATTTAAATTTCCTTTTTAGAACATCTTGTTTAAATTGGACACCTATATTCTGACAACGTATTTAATTTTTGGTTCATTCATTTACTATTAATTCATTTATTTATGTATTCATGCATTTATTCATAATCCACATATTTACACACATGTATTTACACTATACAAGAACACTATTAAATATTAGAGAAATAAAAATAAACAAAAAATAAATAAGAAAAGCATATAAAAGTACCTAGTCCACATCACAACTTAGAGACCTGAATGGCCTTAAAATAATTTTTTCATGTGATTTTTAAAAAAATCTTTGTTCTCAAGTTATCTCCCACTCAGTGCTAGGTACTTTATAGTCTCTATTCATCAAACACTTGGCAGGCAGTTTGTATTTTTAAAATATAATAAACCTTGCTTTTCTTTTTAAAAGATCCAATATGGTTCAAATTATTCTATAATTTAGCACTATAATAAATGGATAACGATAAATGTTTGCTCTCCATTGCGTTAAATATAATCAGATCTTCCAACATCCTTCACCTTAAATAATGTCCTCTAACTGGTCCTCATCATCCATTGTTAACTCGCCAACCAATTTGTTTCATTGTGTTCTACCTGATAATTCTATAAAGTAAATGTGAGCTTCGAACTCTCCAAAGTTTTTCATAATAATTAGAAGAAAGTTCAAAGTCTTGAACTAGTTCTAAAATTCCCTAAATGATCTGGCTTTTATATTCCACACTTATTCCACCCTTATTCTTCACAAGCACTGACACTCTTTTTCTTTTTTTTGAAAATGATATTATCCTCCCCACTTGAGGATCTACATGAAAGCTGCTCTTTCTGGCAATATGCTTTCTCCCAGCCAAAAATTGATATTTTCTCCAGCCTTCCCCTAGTTATCTTTTTCTTCTCAGACTAAATATCATGCTTCACCAAAAAGAAAAAAAAAGGGGGAGACAGAGAGAGAGAGAAAGAAATCCTGTTCATTTTCTCTGGTACTATGTTACCTGAATACTATATGATCATTTGGAAGCTTCTTCATACTGGTAAGTATTTGCGTGTCACTGTCATCCATATTAGATTCTAAGCAGAATGAGGGCAGAGATGGTGTCTATCTTTAATACTGCAAAATCTCAAATTGCTAACAGAGAATCTGGTTATGTGGAGGGTAATCAAAATTGAAAAGTACATTATAATGTTTAAAATAATGAAACCAATTCTTATCCAAATATATTTTGCGCCTCCCTTCCCTAATTGACCAGGTTTTTTAAAATCTATTTTTGACATTTTAGGTGTTTTTTAAACCCTTGGTTTTTCCTATTATTTCTTTGCAGTGTGACTTAGTATGTGATTCTCAGTTGCTTAAATTATTGTCTCAGATCATTTTCATGCCAGCAGTTTTGTTTGATCACTCATAATGGACTATTTTCCTGGCAGATGAGTCTTACTTCAGAATATAAAAAATGGGGAAAAATGAATATTTTCTAAATTAAGAAAAATACCTATGTTAGGAGCCATATGAATATAAGAAAGCACAAAGGAAACTTACTGAGAAACTAGTATATTTTTATATCTGCTAATAGGTAAAAATACATCAAGCCATTAATGGAGGCATAGACAAAGAAAATTTTTTTTCATAAGAAGAAGCAACAGATAGACTTCCAGTTTCCTGGACTGTGATAAATAAATTTCTGTTGTTTATAAGCTGCCCAGTGTGTGGTATTTTGTTTTAGAAGCCTGAAGGACAAAGACCACAGGTACTGGGGAAGCACATGGTGAAGAGGTGCTCCACAAGCTGCACGTTCTGAGAAGTCTTCCAAGTTGAACAATGACAGAAATTGTTACTGTAGCCATGTCTCTTTTGAATTTACTTTATTAACTCCACTGTGTCTCCTCCTAGATTTGACCAGAAGGCTCTGATCCAATGTTGTACTTTGCTCTTTGAAATGTTGGGGAGCTACAGTGCCCCAATCATTCCCAGTTCACTGCTTATTAAGATTTCTTATGCCAATGTCTTTGATAACTGTTTCCAAGAATTCAATTAGAATCTGTAAATTTTGCTTATTTATGTACAACGCAATTCCACAACTAGATGTGGGTCCATGTTTCTATCCTTCTATGTGATCAGTTATTGAAACTCTTCACTTCCATTTATGTTCTAGAATGGACTCCAAACAATCATTGATGGCAATGCCAATCATGATGGCATTGTCAACTGTGGTGACAGCCAGGTGTTACTGACTAGACAGCATGTTCTCCGAGACAGGCACATGGTACATTTGTTTCTCTCTATGTCATATTTTGTCTATTTTCTTTTATAATTGTCAGTGATATTTTACTCTTTATTTTAATTTCCCTTTTGGGACCTGGACATAAAAAGATATCTACCTTGTAAACTTTATCTTTCATCTTATTTTATATACCCTAATATGAAAAAACAAAACAAAATTCAAAGAGAAATTTCTTTAGTGTTACTGAATACTCTATTTTAAAAATCAGGTAATTCATTCACTCTATTTAAAATAAAATTAATTTTCCACTGTAATCTAGAAAGAAATGGAAATAGTCAAACTGCAGAAATACAAGACATTTTCTAAAAATGTACATTTTTCACATGCAATTTTCTGTTCAAAGTGTTTGATTTAAAAGCCTAACCCTTCTGGCAAAGGGATCCTACCACAAACAACATGTAGCCTCTTGAGCTGAAGACTTTCTTCACTCACTAGAAGCATGAGGCGGCATTACTGGAGATGTGCCTTCATCCCCCTTAGGTGGCAGCAGTGTAGATCAGCAGGAGTGACAGTAGCAAGACAAACCAAGCTGGCCAAAACAGCATTGCAAGAGTTCTAAAAGCAAATAATTTTTGGAACCTCAGGCCACAAAAATAGAATAGGGCCTGGGTTGTCAGCTTAAACAGGGTGACAGCCTGCTAAAATGTTGTACACTATTTAAAGAAGACCCAGAGTCTCTAACATAGAATTCAAATTGTCCTTATGAACCATGGATTGATTCATGGAAAACTGCAATTTAAAAACCTAACAACTGTTTTTCAAACCTCTTCTCACAGTTTGTACCCTGGTTTTAATAATATGTGCTAGTAATACATTCTCACTTGAGAGTGTTAAACTATGATACCTCTGCATGATATGCTTTATATTCTTCCACAACTGAAAGTGATTTAGTTCCTTCAGAGAAATTTTTGGTAGTTTAGGAAGACTGAGAAAACTTGGAGGCTATAGAACGAGGGGAAGGATTAAAACGACTCCACAGAAAAGAATGGTAATAATCACTGGCAATAGTCTTTGCTTTTAATCATTATCTCATGTATTTATGAATAAATGTACTTCTGCTTCTTTTTCTTCAGAGGTTTTCACTTTCACAATGAAAGAAGAATTTGCCATGTGCAGATGTGGTTCCAAAGTATTGGAGGTCATTGAGAATCCCACTGTGCTCTGGATGGGTGGTTACAACAGCTTTCTACAGTTTGTCTTCTATGTAAAGTATCTAAACTTTACAGAATATTCTTGTATTATGCCAGCACTATGCCTTGTGCTAGTTTCACTAGACTTCTCATTTCATCAGGGTGACAAAACAGGTGTCTCTGGAAATATCAGAACACAAAATAAAGCTGAAAAAATCAAGAGCTAAAGGATAAGAGAAATTGTTTTATAGAACTATGAGAAAATTAGTGTCATGAATTTCCATAGGTCAGAGACCATCATGGAATAATTTGATAGACTTAGACCAATTAAGAAGACAGATACAATTATATTAACAAATGATATTTGGAAAAGGTTAAGAGTACAGTGTTTTTATATTACATAAAACCATTTTCGTATTACTCCCAAGATAATCATTAACTTTTCATTGTGTGACATTAAGCAGAGCTCTGTTATTTTAAAATTTATTTTTCTTTAAAATTGATGTAATAGTACTGACTATATAGTGCTGTTCCACAAAATTAATTCAATGTTCACAAATAATGCCTACAATTAGCCAGGCACTATTCTAGGCATTGTGGGTCTAGCTGATAATAAAATAGTTGAGGTCCTAGCTCTTATATAGCTCAAATTCTAGTAGAAGTGGTAGATAAGCAGATACATAAACATAATGTGTTGTGTTAATACAGTTTTGATAAATATAAGTTGTAGAAGATAGAGAGCATTAAGGGACAATGGGACTGAGATTTAGAATGCCTCTTGACAAAGTAACATTTGAACAGAGACCTGAATGAATGGGAGTAGGTAGTAACATCTATATCTGGTTAGACCTTTTTTTCTGGAGCCAAACTTCTTGCCTTTGAATCCTGGCTCTGTCGCTTACTAGTTGGACAACTTTGGAAAGTTTAACTAATAGCTCATGCTACATCTTCCATATCTATAAGAAGGTAATAGTACACACCTACTAAAGCATGAAACTTATGACATTAACTTGTAATGTTAAATATTATTATTATCTTTAATGTTATCAACATTAGGGGAAGAATACTGCAGATAAAATGAGGATTAAATGAAAAAAGCTTGATTTGGGAGTTTCTTGACATGTTGAAAGAATTGGAATATAAGCAAGTGTGATTGGAGTAAACTGCAATTTTCCAGTGGGAAGTGGCATGAGATGAGAACAAAAAGCAAGCTTGGGTTAAGTGGAGGTATGTCTTGGAAAAATATTATAGAATATTATAATATAATATAATATAATATAATGTAATATAATATAATATATTTTGCAATAGGAATGATGGAGAGTTATTATGTAATTTTATTAGCGATGTAACACTTTATTATTTATTTTATTGAGATAAAACTAGCATACAGTAAAATGTATGTATACTAAGTGGACACCTTGACAAGTTTTGATAAATGTATACAACATGTGACCAACATACTAACCAAGATATTGAACACTTTTCTGGCTGCAGAAAATACCTTCATTCCTCTTCCAATCAAACATCACCTCCAAGTCCCAACCATTCTGAAGCTTTTCTTCTTACCTAGATTAAGAAATAATCTAATAGACCACTCATATATTTCATCCATAAGGACAAAATATTCAATTCAGCACTGCCAAAGGTCTTACACGGGCCAAGACATTCTCAATGTGTCCCTGCTTCCTTTCACGGTAAATTTGCCAAGCTAGTGACTGGTGATTAAGTGCTGACACTTGGGTTCTGCTCTTCTAGGATCCCATCATCCTATTAAAGTCAGGGACTCCAACACAACAGCCACATCCCCTATAGTCATAACTGCCCTGAAAAGGAGAACAGACAAAAATTTAAAGGATGTATGTTGCTCCATCACAAGTGTATTTTTCAGTGTGTTAGTAAAGGTAATATCTTACAAATCTTCTTATGAAATGTAATTGTGGTGGGTAAGTGTGCAATACATAGATAATAAATCCATGCATGCATTCTAATCCCATATCCTCTGGATCCCCTTCTTTACATCATGCCAGGGAAGCTCTGGCATCTCAACCTCAACAAGTTAAATTTTATCTAACTATCAGTTAATCAAACAATTAAAATTTAGAGCTACCTCCAGCTGAAGAGCCAAATCATAAAATATGGAATCTCTATTAAGTACATACACATAGTTGAATTTGGTCCAGTTGTGTGTGATATTTCACCTTCATTTGTCTTTCAGCCTTGGAATCCATCCCACATATATTCTCCTGCAGATATATATTAGCAAAGTACTACAACTCTTTTGGTGAGTAAGTTGTCTTCTTCTGGGTTGTATGTGTACCCATACTCTTGAAGCATACTGAGTTTTGATTCTACTTATGGGTGTAGTGGAAAAAGGGATAGTTCTGGCCTGTCTTGAGGAAAATGTGCATTCCCCTTCCTATGGCATATACCTTAGTAATGTTTTCACAGGGTTTTAAGACAATTGAAGGCTAGTTTCCTCAGATGCCAAGTACAAGCTTCCACTGGCAGAAGATGCTAGTACTGACTTAAAGGTTGGAGATTATCAGTTTCATGTGGATCCACCAGATGTCCCCATTCCAAGTGTGAGGATCCCATTCTGTCCCAATGTCCTTATTTTTCATGGGAATCTTGATAAGACTATCAATTCAACTAAGATGTAATTCAGCTACTTACACAATTAAATTTTGTGTTTCTTTTTACACAGTATCAATTCTGTGTCTGTAGACAATAATAGATTCTTTAAGGGGTATCATTGAGGATTTCTCATTCAAAAACTGACTTGTGCTGAGAGTTAATAGACCTGAGCTTTCATTTTCAACATAAATACTATAGTTCATTCTCCAGATTTCACTTCAT
The DNA here is from genome assembly GCF_002837175.3 of Physeter macrocephalus. Taxonomy (NCBI): domain Eukaryota; kingdom Metazoa; phylum Chordata; class Mammalia; order Artiodactyla; family Physeteridae; genus Physeter; species Physeter macrocephalus. The sequence continues at coordinate 16,543,417 of NC_041228.1, read as the reverse complement.
ACCAAAATCTTTGTAGTCTTCATCATTGCCATAACAATCAAGTCGAGTTCAACTTACCAGGAAACCCATTAGAGAACATGTAGAGCTCATCATAAATTTGCCTGGCAGGGTGCTGCTGAATTCCACAAGAAACTAGCAGTGTTGACCATGGAACTTACTGGAAATCCACTCACCGAGTGTGTCACTGAATATACCTTCAAGAATCGCACTGGGTTGACAGTGACTTCCCAGCATAAACACCCACAGGAGATGCAACTAACTCAAGAGAAAAGCCAGCTGCAGAAACTATGGAACTTCCTGCCAAGCTCCCTGGGTGAATGCTGCTAAAACTCACTGAGGGTGAACTTCACTGGGTGTCACAGAAACCATCCACTGTCAGAGGTTTATGAAGAAAGGAAAGCACACCAGAACCAGAGAGAGAAGCCCCTTCCTCCTCCTGTGTCCCTTCCACACACTTTACTAACAAAACTTCACATCACGTAGGCTGAAAAGGAAGAAATGCTCCAGGCATCCCATCCACTGTACAGTGAGGGGTACATTTGTAGCTGAGAAGCATAACATGATCACTGGCACAGAATTCTGGGTTGTCTTTTTCTCTCTCTCAAATTCAAAAAATGCTCTTTTAACCCTCTTTTGTCTTCCCTCATGTCTGATGACAAGCCAATTGTAATAAATTTGTTATTGCATCATTTTTGTCTTGCTGTTTTCAACATTTACTCTCTGTTATTGATTTTCAAGAGTTTGGTAGTGAGGTGTCTTACTTTGGACTTCTTCATGTTTATTCTGCTCAGTTTTGGATGAGTAGATTATATTTGCAAAAATTTCTGCCTTTTCATCCATTCGGAATATTTAGCCATTGTTTATGTAGATATTTTTCCCGCTCTATTCCTTACTCTTCTTTAGTGCTTCTAATTACATGTATGTTGGACTCGTTAAATTTATCTAAGAGGCTTCACTTTTTTCCCCAATCGTTTTAACTCTGTTCTTCACACCGGACTATTTCCATCAATTTATCTTCAAATTCACTTACTCTCTCCTTAATTCTATCCAATAAATTATTTATTTCAGATATTATATTTTTCAATTTTTAAATATTCATTTTGACTTTCTAAAATTATGACTACTCTTCTACCTAATTTTCCAGATATTTCATTCATTGGAGTATAGAGCTATTTATTTTACTTCATTGAAGATAGTCATAATAGCTCTTTCAAAATTCTTGTATAATAATTCCAAAATCTATGTCATAGCAGGATCAGTCTCAGTACATTTTCTTTTCCTTTGTGAATGTTTTCCTTTTTTTTTTTTTTTTTTTGATTCTTTACATTTGAGGTGACATTGGATTGTATCCTTGATAGTATGGATATTAAGTTGTGGAGATTCAAATTTTCTTTTTTTTTGGTGAGTATTTTTGTTTGTTTTAGCCGAAAAGTATTATTATAACACTGTGACTATTTTCTTTTTACTGGGATTCAGCTCTGGTATCAGTTCAAAACTTTTTGTTTAGCTGAGCTACCTTTGTTCATTTCTATACATATGTGATTTAGGACTCAGTCAGAAGTGTGGGTAGTTTGGGTAGAATTTACAGTATAACTCTTCATTTCCCTCCTGTGATTGTGCCACTATTTGATAATTGTCTATTTTATTAAAATATATAAATGTAACAACGTAATATAATCAGTAGGAAACTGATAATACTACATAAGAAATCTAACTTTTTAGTGACATACAAGGAAATGTGCAAGGAGGATATAAATCTTTCCATGCTTGTATCACCCAAAGTAGGAAGTGGATAGATATTGACTTAGAAAAAGTAAGTAGAGCATAGAAAGCTATAAATTTAGACCGTATAATATTTCCAACTGTTTACTTACAAAATTACAAAAGAATAATACACATCAAAAAACATTGGAAGCTTTCAATTTCTGTTTCATATTAAGTAGGCACAGTGTAGAAGCATTATATTGTGCTAATATTTGTGTACATTCACTACATATAAAATTATATATATTATACATCATATTATACATTAGGTATATATATAAAATTCCTCCGATCATTTCTGCAAACTACCAACATACAACTAAATTTCAGAAGACAATTTAGAGACACCGTGAGAAGACTAGCATTTCACTCTGTAGTCTTTTAGATCACTCAGAGATTTTTCCATGTGCATGTAAATGATTTCTAAAATGAAAAAATATATTCAAAAATCATCAAAGATAGAGAGCCCAGACATTAACGATAACTGTAATATACTTAAAATATAACTACACTATTTAGTATTATAGTTCATTACACTGTTACATAGTTTAGGGGAACTCATATAGACTTGCCAAAAAAAAAAATCACAGTAAAAATGTAATTACCTAATAAATTAACCAGGAGAGATATTTAGGAAGAAAGGCATTAAAGGGCCACATTCAAGGGAGGGTAACCAGAACTATTTCTATTTGTAACATCTCTATCAATAATCTTCATTTGATAATTAGCATTCACCATGTAAGAAGGAATTTTTGTGGAATAAATGGTGATTTGTGGAATGATTTCAAAGGATGGATATTAGTGAAATAAGTAAGAATTGACTGTAGTAGTTTTGTGACATTTCTCATCCTTGCATGAATAGGTTATAAGAATCTGGAGAGGCCTTCATTCTTTATCCTTAGGGAAGATTCTTTAAACTAAATCCTTAACTGTCTGGTGGCCAACTATAAATTCTGGATATGATCTGCTAAAGTGTGGCTAAGCCCTATATCTTCAATCTTGACATCTTCCTCTAAAGCTTACATGCAAAGTAGTAGTCAGAGCACCTAAAAGGGCTGGGACTTCCCTGAGCCTAGAGAACTGGTTGTAAAAATCATTTCTATTATGTATGCTTGAATATTTATGTCGAATGTAAACAAATATAAAAATTTGGTCTGCTTTTTTTTTTCTTTTTTTTCCCATTACAAATTGGACATGAGGTTGTGGAGCAGCAAACCTTTACCTGCCAAACTTCACATTTTTACATTTTTATACCAAAAGAACTTTGGTAGCTGTGTTTGGCCAAATTGACTTATGTTGTTTTTCAAAACCACATTTATATTTTCTAGAAAAGAATTAGAATGAAATGAAAATATCTAATATTGACCAAATGCCTAAATTATGGCAGATTCTGATCTGCTGTGTTTTTTGTTTTAACTTATTCTTATAAGAACGTAAAGGTGATTCTTCCCATTTTACAAGTGAGAAATCTTAAGTCCAGCCATCTATCTAGTAAATCCTATAACTCACAAATTGGGTACTTTTAGTTTTAACTTGACAGGACACAGGGATTCTAAATGCTATAGCTTGATACAATCCCTCAAAAAGAGGCATTTAACTTTCCCTTTCTTTTGAAGAACCTCCACTCAAACATGAGGAACACATCTGAGTATTGATATGAAATCAACAACAATTAATATTCTATTAAGTAGATATTCTTCTGCTTATTACAGATGTTTGGCACTTTTCTTCTGTTATGACCTGATATTTGATCTATAAAATGTGTGTGAAGATTTGTTTCTTCTTCAACTTTTACCTGGAAAGGAATTAAGGGTGACTAAAGGCCCTTTGAAAGGTTTTAAAATAAGTGTGCTTACCAAATGTAAATTAGATAGCTAGTGGGAAGCTGCCGCATAGCACAGGGAGATCACCTCTGTGCTTTGTGACCACGAGAGGGGTGGGATAGGGAGGGTGGGAGGGAGGGAGACGCAAGAGGGAAGAGATATGGGAACATATGTATATGTATAACTGATTCACTTTGTTGTAAAGGAGAAACCAACACACTATTGTAAAACAGTTATACCCCAATAAAGATGTTAAAAAA
>NC_041228.1:16521216-16539337 GCF_002837175.3 Physeter macrocephalus | reverse complement strand
TAAAAAAAAAAAAAATAAATAAAAATAAAATAAAATAAGTGTGCTTTTTTGGGGGGTGGAGGGTTTGTTGTTGTTGTTTCTGTCAATCACCTCTCTGAAATTTCAAGAACATGAGGTTTCTTGAAGTTTCACGTTATTTATTTATTTATTTAGTTAGTTAGTTAGTTTATTATCTTCCACCGAAGGCACAGAGTATCCATTTCATCCACTCTGCAAGTCTGTAAAGGTTTTTCTCTCAACTTTCTACCTTCTGGAGAATCTCCGTCTTGGTTTTGTTTTGCTTTGTTTGTTTCTTCTGAGATTCCAAATTAGCCTCTATACAATTAAAGGATAACTAAACAAGTATTTAGATTTCTTTCAACTTTAAGATCTTCTTATTGCTAGGAACCCAAATTCCCCAGTTCTCACTGTTCTTTTGCCTCCCTTTTATCCCATTGACCCTGTAAAAGACAATGTCAAAATTATAAAGAAAAAATAAGTTTCTCAGTAAACATAGATCAAAGCAAATTTCCAACTGATAAAATAGCCCTGTGACCCTGGGAAATGGATCATTTCAACGTCATGAGCCTCTGTGGCCCCATCTACAACCTGGAGATCACCTATGCAAACTATTTTAACCATCATTGAGGGGAGAAAAATCATTGGCCGAATCTTACATGGAGGATGAATTAAATGTGTTGTTTTTAAGATATCACCTGCAATAGGCACTCATTTCTAACCTTTCTTTTCTCCCATTTCAGAAGCAAATTCTATAGGAGTCCTCATATCAAACAGCAACAAAGGAATAGCTTCTCTGATACCACAGAGTCAAAAGACCTCCGGTGAGAAATAGAAGCACTCTCTGCTTATGTGTATGGTTGAGATTTTCCTATAGTTAAAAAAAATTAGTTATCTATTTTATATATAGTAGTGTGTAGAGCACAGGGAACTCTACTCAATACTCTGTAATGACCTACAAGGGAAAAGAATCTTAAAAAGAGTGGATATATGTATATGTATAACTGATTCACTTTGCTGTACATATGAAACTAGCACAATATTGTAAATCAATTATACCCTAATAAAAGTTTTTTTAAAAATTAAAAATTCGGCTTCCCTGGTGGCGCAATGGTTGAGAGTCTGCCTGCTGATGCAGGGGACATGGTTTCGTGCCCCGGTCTGGGAGGATCCCACATGCCGCGGAGCGGCTGGGCCCGTGAGCCGTGGCCGCTGAGCCTGCGCGTCCGGAGCCTCTGCTCCGCAATGGGAGAGGCCACAACAGTGAGAGGGCCGCGTGAAAACCCAGAGTCATCCAGTTCCGATGGCAGGATTTTGCTACCACCTCAGGTGGCCTGGTTGAGCTTGTTAAGATAAAGGGCAAATCATCCAGTATACTGGCTGACCTCTAAGGGCAAGGCGACCCAGACACATACACACACACACACACACACACAAATAATAAAAAAAAATAAAAATTAAAAATTAAAATAAAAAATTTTAATTATGGATTTTCCATAACAACCTCTATTTTTTCCCATTCTTCAGGTTAAATATAGAAAAGTGTCATTTTACCTAACCTTGCTTTAAGACATGTCCTAATCAGGCTCCCTTATTTCTCCAAAAATGTACACACCCTGGGAAAATAGTATGGCAGGTAAAAGCCAAGATCTAATCTTGCCTGTGGTTTATTAACATTGGAAGCATTCTACACTTGGCCATAGAAAACTGTTTATTTAGATTTCCTATGTTTTAGAATGTACCAGAAAATTTTTAATATTTTACCCACAGATACACTTCTCTTGAGTGTCTTAAGAGTTAGTGGGCCTGCTTGAAAGAAAAATATTGAGACCCATGTTTTCTATATTTCAGTAATTTTTAAATAATAAATGCCATGTGACAGAAGGAGGCATTGACAATATAAAACATGATTTTTTAAATCTAGTCATTAGTTGTACTTAGTTATTTCATGATAATGAAACCCTGAAGCTACCTGAGTAAATAAAATACCATGTAAAAATGTGTGTACATTGTTTTCATATTTTTTCACCCAAGTTCTATTTACTGATGTTTGTGTTATTAAGACTATGTATTTTTGAGTATGTGACTATTCTACTATTTATCATATGCATCTTATTAAAGATACTTTTTGAAGTTTACCAATGCATTCAAATATATATGTGTGTGTATCATTTCATTTCATTTTTTAACATTGTGGTTATGGCACAGTAAGTGGTTATATAATGCGTTGCCACTCACAATTTGAAATAAACTATTGTAAAGGATAAGACTATATGCATTAGAGTCAGATATATCTGAGTTTAAATAACAGCTGACCTATTAGATATGTGATATCCAAATTCAGTTTGTGGAAATGTTTTAAGTTGGTTTCTTTGCCCTTTTGACATTTTTCCATTATTTTTTGAGCATTCTCTTACTTCCTGTCAAAAGTGATGTCCCAGTCTCACCTCATACTTTTCCTTTTCTATTCCTGAAACCATCCATTTCTTCATGGAGCTACTCTTCTTTATAATGGGGACTGGTATTTAGAAACCAAGAACTATGGATTCATTGTTCTTTTTGCTCCTGTGCTGTTAATAATTCTAGGTCATTAAAATGGACACAGCTAGGGAATATAAATGAATATATATGATCCCCTCATAATTATTCTTCTCCTATTAAATAATTCAAAATCTGCCTTCTCTGATAATAATAACACTCATCCTGAACAATATCAGCATATACATGTGTTTGCTCGTCTATTATATCACAGTAATTTCTAAATTACTACTAAAGTACCATTAACAATAACAAACTTTAATATATACATCTTTAGTATATAGTCCACTGAGAATATACAGTATATTTTCATTAAGTGTTATTTAAGTTAAATCCTCTCTTCTTTTTTTGCTGTAGTTAAATTTATATTTGATTATAGTTACATATTTGTTTCTGTTTGTATTTAATTTGAAGTTTTGTTTTCCAGACTTTGAGATTTAATATTATTTAGTGAATAAGTAAAATTTTAAAATTATTCAAAAGCAAAAAATATGTAAAAAGATGTATTTAAAGAAACTTAATGTCATCCCTATCCTTTATACCACTTTCTCACCCACCTCCCATAAGTAACCTATTCTTTTTCTGTTGTTGTTTGCCCTTTCCTTTTTGCAAAACTAAAAACGTCTGACACATAGCTGTCAATCAATTAATATCAATGGATATTTGTTAAATTAATGAAAAAATAATTCAAATATGCACAATAATCATTAAAAATCCACCTGTATTTTCTACCTTCATCTGAAAAGTGTTTACTTCTCAAAAACCATAGTCCTCATTGTTTTAAGATTCTTACTCTGCCTCCCAGAAATAACTAGTAATATTTTCTCAAGATAACCACATCATATTCAAGAGAGACCCTCCTGCTCTCACATTCATTGTTAAAAGACCAGTGTTGCTAAAGAAGCAGTGGTCAAATGGGATCGTGGGAGAGATGAGTTGAAAGAAGGTTTAGGTTATGCAGAGCATTATTGATTGAGCTAAGATATGTAAATTTTATTTTAATGAAAAAATAAGGCATCAAAGATTTTAAGCCAGGAAGTAAACTAAAGCAAATGTTTGTATATTGGTAACTTCAATTTGTACTTTGGACCTTTGCAGGTAGGAAGTGTAGAGAGAAAACAGTCAATGGAGATCAGAAAAAATAATATTTGTCTATGAGGTGAGGAAAGACTCTACAAAGAAAGAAAAAAGAAGGAAAAATTCCAATTCTGGACTGGAGGCAATTATTTTTCTTCTTTGAAGCTTTGAAAAAAAATATTTACTTATTTAAATGGCCAATTTTTTAGAGTAAAACACACACACAGAGTCAATTCTCATTATTCATGAAAATCATGGTCAATAAAGTCACCATGAACACTAAATAAGCAAATACTGAATCATACTACCTGGGGACCAGCAGCAGAAATATGTCCCTCACAGAAGCAGAAAAGCAAAAGTCATATGCAGGACAGAGATATTTTGAAGCCAGAGAGATCTATTTTATTCATCAGGGACTCTGACTTTTGAAGAAATAAATAAAAATATACAGTGAGAACTTTTAAATTTTGATCAAGTCCAATTTAACATTTTTCTTCTTTTGGATTATACTTTTGCTGTCATATCTAAGAAATCACCACATAACCCAAAGTCACAATGATTTTGAAATTTCCCCTTTTTTCTTCGAAATCTTTACAGTCCTGGGTTTTCCATTTAGGTCTATGATCCATTTTGCATTAATTTTTGTATCTAGTGTGAGAAATGGAGAACAGTCGAATTAAATTAGAAATCAATGCTAGAAAAATGTTCAGAAAATGAAAAAGAGATTAAAGAAGATTAAAATAAAAATACAACATAACAAAATTTGAGAATGCAGCTAAAATAATACTTGAAAGAAAATGTATAGTACAAAACAATATCAGAAAAAAAGGTAAGGTAAGTCTCAAATCAGTGACATCAGTTTCCGCCTAAGAAACTAGGAAGTTAAGACCAAACTAAAATATAGTAAGCAGAAAAAAAAGAAATAATAGTGATCAAAGTGGAATTCAATAATATAAAAAGCAGGAAAAACAATGGAGAAAATAACAAGGCAAAAGATATGTTTTTGTTCTTGTTTTTGCGTTCAAAGATTAAAAAAATGGATAAACCTCTAGTCAAATTGATCAGGGAAGAAGAAGAGAGATGACACAAATTTAATTCCATTATGTTCATACAAATACTGTATGTTTCAGTGCTTTTAAAGTATTGCCACCTTTTTGACAAGAATGGGGCTTAAAAATTTGTTTTAAGGCATCAATAAAGAGTCTATAACTGCATGAGGGGTGGATCAACATGGGGTAATTGTCCGTGATAAGAAAGGAACACACACAGGTGTCACATTAAATATAAGGCCAAGCAGAAACATGAGCCCAAGTTAGAAAAGTAATAGGTCAGATCTTTATTTTTTTTTCATTTATCTCTAATCACCTGTGTCACCTTTAAAGCAGCCAGAATCAGTAGAGCAAGTGGGGTAAGAATGTGAACTTTAGACAGTAAAAGGAAAATGTTAATGATCTTAACATTTGGAACATTTGGAATAATAATGGAACAATGGGAAAGATTTTTACAGTTAATGGAATAAGAGACATTAATAAGATAAATAATAAGATAGTTAAAGGAATAAGAGATGTTCACATTGAAAGGAAATTTGAAAATTTATTATTAGATCTTACTTAATATCTGAAAATGTCTTGGATCTAAAATCAGAGGGAGAAGGGAATCTATGGGATCTGCCAGTGACAAAGAAGTAAGATCGGACTGAGGGTTTTCTTCAATATGGTAAAAAAATAAATAAATAAATGAAGCTTTTCTGATTATTCCACACGAAGTTGGACCTGTTTAACAAACTGGTTTTACAAGCAGTATTGCCAAGGGCTAAATCTGCAGGAGAAATAATTGACACAGGGAAGCAACACATCTTTCAACAAATGAGGCTGGAATATCACTTCTCATGGCCAGGAGTCTAAGATTTTCTCATACCAGGAAGGACACCATTTCCTTTAGATTCAGAACATGATAAAATGTGTGTTGTTCCCTTTTAGGACCTTGTTTATCAACATTGATGGGGTCCCTATACCTAAGAGACCACATCGTTTTTTTCTCTTCTTAGCAGCCATTACTATTACACTCTTATTCATTACCCCATGCCTTCCTCTCCTCCTTGTTGGCTGGTCTGTGACACAGAAGAGCAAAACATAAATTTATATTTGTGGTCTGATGGGAGAAAAAGCATAAATAAGTAACCCATATGATTTTGATTTTCATTTGTTTATTCTCACACAGACAACAAATATTTGAGAATCATAAATTGAAGGAGTGATACTAGTAATTGTGTCCAAGAGCTCCTGAAAATATACTCTATGAATGACATGAATATATAAAAACTATTAAAGTGTATTATTTCCCTTATGTAATTTTTTTCTTCTGCTATCAATATTATTTTTAGAAAAAGTACCATTTTGTTTCCTCTTCTCTGGAATTTCAAACATGTTCTTTAGAAAACTCATTGGGAGTTTGAAACTTTTAAGCATTTAAATATCACCTGTTCTCTCAAATAAATTGAGTCTTAGTAATGACATATATTGATCAGTCAAGCTACGTGATGCTTTCCAAAACAAAATATTCTTCACTCAGGAATACCAAATATCTTTATTTTAAATTCCTTTAAATTATTAAATATTTTTACTTTCAAAAATAAAATTCTAATGTCAGAGGGGCTATCTTTCATCATTGAATATTCCTTTTTTATCTCTCCATTCAACTCCAGCATCAATGACACATGTTTCCCCAAAGCCACATCTCATAATCATATACTCTATGTAAATATAGGCATGCTGGCTATGGAAACATAATTTTAAGATGTGCAATAACTTTCCAAAAACACAATTTCCAACCAGACTGTCAAAAGTAGTTAATCTTCTATGTGAAATTTCTGAAATTGGGAGTTTTAAGAAACAATGAAATGGCATCTCTATTTACAATATTTTACATAGCTCTTGAAATTTCCCATGTACTTCTGTGTTAAATATGTGCATTACCTAAGAATTTATACAACCTTGAAAATAAAGAACCTGCATTAAGCGGAATTGTTAGACGGCCCAGAGGAGCCCTAACCTCTGGTGTACATCCCTGTATAATACCTTCCCCTTGAGTATAAATGGGGCCTTCGAACGTGAGAGAGGGTATTCCTGGATGAGATGATGCTATTAGCAAAAGTGAAGGGATTTTTGTAGATATATTTAAGGTCGTTGATTACCTGACTTTGAGTTAATCAAAAAAGATATTTCCTAGGTAGTCTAATCATCTTGTGAGATGAGTCCTTTAAAAAGGGGTCAAGAGTTTGGAGACTTAAAGCACCACAGACTCTCCTGATGGCCTTGAAGAAGCAAGTAGCTATGAGTTATACAGCTTCAAGGAAATGAATTCTGCCAGCAGCTATGTTCATTTGGACAAGGAATCCAAGCCTCAGATGAAACTGCAGCCTTAGGTGACACTTTGATTACAGCTTTGTGAGCCCCTGAGAGGAGGATTCAACAAAGTTATGCCAGGATGCCTGTCTCATGGAAAATGTGAGATAATAAATACCTGGTGTTTTAAACTAGTAAGTGTGTGGTTATTTGTTCAGCAGCAATAGAAAATCAATACAGATCCATAAACTCAAGTGATGACATTGTGCCCTATTATGTCAGGAATATAAGGGACATTCTGAAGATCTCTCTCACATAGAGCATGTGATAAAATGGAATATGGAATAAAAATTCACGCACTCACATTCCAAATGATATCTTGACTCTTTCCTTCTTTCTATGTACAGTGAACTCAAGCACATCTTCTTTTCCTATCTTCTTTATGTGGATCCTTTTCGTTGTTTTAGATCTTTTTTCCTAAATATGAGCATTTAAAACTATAAATTTTCATCTAGACATGGTGTAACTGCATTTTATAAATTTGATATTTGTGTTTGTTTATATTTCAGTTAAAACATTTCCTAAGTATTTCTCAATAATATTCTATTGTAAGGCTGTCCCATATGTTGTATATTCATTAATCAGTTGATGAACATTTGAATGAGGAGGATGCAATGGCGTAAGTCCTGATCTGAGTCTGAAATCCTAAGAATCAGGAGTGCCAAGGTCCAAGGGCAAGAGAGGATGAATGTCTCACCCCAAACAGAAAGAGTGAATGTGCCTTTCCCCCACCTGTTTTATTCAGCTCCTCAATAGGTTGGACGATGTGCACCCACACTGGTGAGGGAAATCTATTTTACTCAGTCTACTGATTCAAATGCTAATCTCTTCCAGAGACACCCTCACAGACACACCAGAAATAATCTTTTGCCAGCCCCAACATGTTGATATGTAAAATTAACTATTATCACATTAACTATTTTGTTCACTGTTGTATTCTTATCACCTGATGCTTAATATGCCTGCTATGCACCGTATACATTGTAGCTTAGCCAAAGATGGGCCAATGGAACATTCAATACTTTCATGTGAATAGGAGGCATATCGACACAGATAGCAAAAGACCTGAGGTCAACAGAAAGAGCACACTGTGGTTATGAAGGTCTTGCCACAGCATTTGAAGGACTGATTTAATAGTATAAAACATGATTGCCTAAATTGGGGATGATTGGACTAGTATTGTGGACTAGTGACAAAATTAGTCAGTTGATCTTTCTACTTATCAATAAAATAGCAACAATCAACTGCATGAAGTAGAGATGTCCAGAAGCTAGGGAGGTAGTTTGGACCATCAAATAGGGACAAAGTAATCTGAAAGTAAATGTAAAATCTATAACAGAAAATTCACACAGATTTCTAGCGAAATTAGGTTTGTGATGATAGGGTGATACCGATACTGTCTTATTGCCATCACTTCAGTTTGGGAGTTTCTTGCTAAACTGCTGATAATACAGTATTAACAGGATCTCCACTGCCTTTTTTTTGGTTTTTTTTTTTTTTTGAGGATCATATTCTAGGTAAATTATGTATCATATGGGAACACTTCAGTAAGAACAAATGTAACAGAGAATGTTGATGTTCTATTCTGACTCCCTCAGATTCTTTATTAGCTACATACACCAATCCCTCATGTTCTGTTTTTCTCTCATTGGGGCTTCCAGAGGATTTACTCTGGGCATTTGAGTTGCCTTCTTGCAGGCTTGGAAACCCAGAAGGGCCTGGAAATTTTACCTCACCCTCAACACACATTTTCCTGAAGCTAAGGGCTAAGTGGTGTGGGAAAACAAAAGCCCAGCACATTGCTTCAAGGCAGGAAAAATTCTCAGGTGTAATGTATGATCTAAAGCTCAATTTGGATCTGAGTCTGAGACTTCATCTGAAATTAAACCCTTGCTTGACTCCTGTTCTTTCTCCATCAGGCTTCCCCCATACCTTATTGGTTTCTCCTGAGAGCACTTTCATAAATAATCACTTCTACCTGAATCCGTGGCTTAGAATCTGCTTTTAGAGAAGCCAATCTAAAACATTTGGTACCAAGAATGGTCAAAGAAGCGGACCCAAATGATAGGATTCTGTGGTTGGATCACTCGCTGGTGAGTTGGAAATAAGGATCCATTTTCATGAGAGATGGACTGTCAATAGCCCTTAGCATGCTCCAGCCTTAAAATTGTTGAGACTCTGTGATACCAATGGAAATAAATGTTCTGACTTAACTATGGTACATGTAAGGACTATGGGAATAGGAGATTGTTACTGGATGATTCTGATGTGTTGAAGAGAGAAAATGATAAACACATGTTGATCAGTTACTAACAAAGTGTGAAACTCAGACAACTTCCATCCAGTATTTAAGAGAATTTTATCATTTGCAGCATGAGGGCAAATATAGTTGAAGGCTAGGCACAGAATTTAATGTAAGAGTGACAAAATTTGCAAACATTTAAAGAAAGCTGATTTGAAAACTTGGCCAGGTCTCCTACATCATAATCAGTGTCCTCAGAGAGAATTGAGATCATGAGATTGGAGTGTGATTATATAAATAAATTCACCTGAATGCCCGGAAGCACAACCTTCTGGGCCTGCAGAAGTAGCCCACTGTTGTAGCCATACCACAGAGTCAGGACGGACCGCCAACCAAAATTTCATTTGGATATCAGTACTAACGACATCATAAGGAAGGTATGAGAAGGTTTATTACTCATGTATTGAGATTTTCGGGAGAGAGCAGGGCAGTTGCAAAGAACTTGGGGAAGAAAGGGAAAAGAGACTGGCTTGGAGTTTTATAGAGGTTATGGGGTGGGGCTAGGGTGAGGCTTCTGAGAACGGTTTGAACTTCCCACCGGAACCAAATGAAGAAGCATTTGGGCTTTTGTATCGGAAGGCTAAGATTTGGAGCAGAGAGTGTGGAACCCAAAACTGTAGTAAACATCAAAAAATGGAGCCATGGGTTTCCCTGGTGAGGCAGTGGTTGAGAGTCTGCCTGCAGATCCAGGGGACACGGGCTCGTGCCCCGGTCCGGGAAGATACCACATGCCGCGGAGCGGCTGGGCCCGTGAGCCATGGCCGCTGAGCCTGGCGTCCGGAGCCTGTGCTCCGCAGCGGGAGAGACCACAGCAGTGGGAGGCCCGCGTACTGCAAAAAAAAAAAAAAAAAATGGAGCCAGACTTTATTATACCCACTTACCTTTATTATAGCAGCTCTCTCAACACCATTACTTGAATATTATGCTAAAGACGTTGTAATGTGTTTTTTTTTTCCCTTTAATGATCTGCTTAACTTGATTCCTGATCACCAAACCGAATACAAGGGCCAAGCTTCAACCTAACCAAGTGTTGAACCTGCTAAAGAAGGAAAGCAACTTTTCACTAAAGGAACTACAGGCCCTGGATAATACATACCTGAAAGAACAAGGTAAGCATGCCTGAACATAGATTTTTTGAGATGTAGAATCAAGGGGAGTAGAATGTTAGTCTGAATGCGACAACATGGGTGGAACTTGGCATTACGCTAAGTGAAATAAGTCAGAGAAAAAGACAAACATTGTATGATCTCGCTTATATGTGGAATCTAAAAAAAAATCAACTCATAAATACAGAGAACAGATTGGTGGTGGCCAGGAGGGAGGGGGGGGGTAAGGGGTAGGCAAATGGCTAAAAGTGGTCTAAAGGTACAAATTTCCAGCTAAACAAGTCCTGGGATATAATGTATGCATGATGACTCTAGATAATACTACCACATTGTATATTTGAAAGCTGCTGAGAGAGTAGATCTTGAAAATTCTCATCACAAGAAAAAAATGTGTAGCTCTGTGTGGTGATAGACGTTGGCTGGACTTATTGTGGTGATCATTTTGCAATATATACAACGTATCAAATCGTTATGTTGTGCACCTGAAACTAATATAACCTTATATGTTAATTATATCTTAATAAAAAAAATGTCAGTCTGGCTAAGGAAGAATTTTTGACATGCAGCTATTCTGCCATGATTCAGGAATTAATAATAAATTACTGGGATGGTTCTTGAAAGTTCAGAAAAAAAAATGGTCCACATTAAATAATAAAACAGGGGCTTCCCTGGCGGCGCAGTGGTTGAGAGTCCGCCTGCCGATGCAGGGGACATGGGCTTGTGCCCCGGTCCGGGAAGATCCCACATGCCGAGGAGCGGCTGGGCCCGTTGAGCCATGGCCGTTGAGCCTGCGCGTCCGGAGCCCGTGCTCCGCAACGGGAGAGGCCACAACAGTGAGAGGCTCACGTACCGCAAAAATAATAATAATAATAATAATAATAAAATAATTTCCAAATAAGCCTAGTTAAAATGTGGAAGAAGGGGGGCTTCCCTGGTGGCGCAGTGGTTGCGCGTCCGCCTGCAGTGCGCGTCCGGAGCCTGTGCTCCGCAACGGGAGAGGCCACGGCAGAGGGAGGCCCGCATACCACAAAAAAAAAAAAAAAAAAAAAAAAATTGTGGAAGAAGGAATCAAAAGTATCAGAGAAGGGGGTCACAGTAAAACGAATTTATTATGTAAGGTTAGAAATCCTACCAACTAACTCGTATAATTCGCTTCCCTTGAGAAACTTGCTTCTAACCAATACTTTGCTGCAGTATTAATGAATAGTCACTTCTTGATTAGATTTTAAAGGATTGTACTTCAGTCTTATTTTTTTTTTTTTTTTTTTTTGTGGTATGCGGGCCTCCCTCTGCCGTGGCCTCTCCCGTTGCGGAGCACAGGCTCCGGACGCGCAGGCTCAGCGGCCATGGCTCACGGGCCCAGCCGCTCCGCGGCATGTGGGATCCTCCCAGACCGGGGCGCGAACCCGGTTCCCCTGCATCGGCAGGCGGACGCGCAACCACTGCGCCACCAGGGAAGCCCGCTTCAGTCTTATTAACAGGATCTCCACTGCCTTTTTATTGGTTTTCTGACCTTTTTTTTGTTTTTGCATTTTTATTGGAGTATAGTTGATGTACAATTTTGTGTTAGTTTCCAGTGTACAGCAAAGTAAGTCAGTTATACATATACATATACCCACTCCTTTTTAGATTCTTTTCCCATATAGGTCATTACAGAGTATTGAGTAGAGTTCCCCATGCTATATAGCAGGTCCTTATTTGTTGTCTATTTTACATATAGTAGTGTATATGTCAATCCCAATCTCCCAGTTTATCCTTCCCCCCCTTTCCCCTCTGGTAACCATAAGTTTGTTTTCTACATCTGTGACTCTATTTGTTTTGTGAGTAAGTTCATTTGACCCATATTTTTAGATTCTACATATAAGCGTTATCATATTTGTCTTTCACTGTCTTACTTTACTCAGTATGACAATATCTAGGTCCATTCATATTGCCACAAATGGCATTATTTTGTTCTTTTATGGCTGATTACTATTCCATTGTATGTATGTACTACATCTTTATCTATAGCAGGTCCTTATTTGTTGTCTATTTTACATATAGTAGTGTATATGTCAATCCCAATCTCCCAGTTTATCCTTCCCCCCCTTTCCCCTCTGGTAACCATAAGTTTGTTTTCTACATCTGTGACTCTATTTGTTTTGTAAGTAAGTTCATTTGACCCATATTTTTAGATTCTACATATAAGCGTTATCATATTTGTCTTTCACTGTCTTACTTTACTCAGTATGACAATATCTAGGTCCATTCATGTTGCCACAAATGGCATTATTTTGTTCTCTTTTATGGCTGATTACTATTCCATTGTATGTATGTACTACATCTTTATCCACTCCTCTGCTGATGGACATTTAGGTTGCTTCCATGTCTTGGCTATTGTAAATACTGCTGTGATGAGCATTGGGGTGCATGTATCTTTGTGAATTTTGGTTTACTCTGGATCTACGCCCAGGAGTGGGATTGCTGGATCATATGGTAGCTCTATATTTAGTTTTTTAAGACACCTCCTTACTGTTCTCCATAATGGTTATATCAGTTTGCTGGCTTTGATGAAGCAAGTTGCCCTGTTGGAAAGTTCACATGGTAAAGACTGAGTGTAGCTTCCAGCCACAGCCAGGAAGAGACTGAGGTTTTCTGTCCAATAGCCCAACAGCCCAATTACATTGGACCCATTCCACTTTGGAGAAAACAATACTTTGTTTTGACTAGTGTTGACAGGAGTACAAACATGGCTCTCCTTTCCAAGTGCTCGAGTTACAGATCTGAAAGCAGAGTGTCTGGTTTACTTACATAGAATCTGATTAACTGCCTTGGACAAAGGGACCACTTTATGGCAAATGAAGTGTTACAGTGGATACATGACCATTGAATCCACTGCTCCAACTACATAGACAGTGGGTAAGAATGCCTTCTTAAAGATTTATCTGAGTTGTCAGCTTAGAGGAGCAGCCTATGTGCACCAAGAGCTGTTCTTCAATATTCAGTGTGTATCTCAATTCAAAGGTCATTTTATGATGCTGTGTCCTTAGCAGATAGAACAAGTTGAAGGGGACCAGAATATGCCACCCCAAAATATGTCACTTTGGCATGTTGATTATTTGGAATTAATGTTACTTAAGAAACAGCCGGTGCAAGGAGAACACTCTAACCTCCTTTGTCCCCTAGAAAGCAGGAAATATATCTCCTATGTGAATGGTACCATCCCTATACCAGGAGGATAGAAGGCATCTTAATCACCAGAGATAGAGAATTCAGGGCTGAGAAGATTGTATAAACAACCCTCATTACTTCTTCACTATTTGCTCCCCTAAGCCCAAACCCTTTGTCTTGTCATTTCTTCACAAGTTTATTTTCTTGTCTAAAAGATACAAAAGCTGCTTGCTTTGGTCACTTCTTTAAGCCTCATATGTTTGGGGCTCCTGTATGTATGAAATTAAATATGTTTTTCTCCTGTTAATCTGCCTCAAGTCAATTTAATTATTAAATCAGCCAAAGAACTAAGATGGGAAGAAGGGAAAACATTTTTCCCTTCCTACAATATTGATCTTAGAACTCTGAGATGTAAGTAGGGGTGGCCCTGCTTACTAACATTCCTAGCGACCAAACTGAGTATTTATGCTTCCCGTATTTGAAAGTTTAAGGTCTTGGGTCTAGAGGTCCTGGTTTCTAGAGAAAAATACTTCCACCTGTGAACAATTTTTAAAAATTTCCACTAAATTTAAAGCTATGCCTTCCCCTTATCACTCTGAACATTTTGTTCAAGTAGACCAGCAGTTAAAAAAAAGACAAAATGTGGGTGGTGTGATGAATTGGAAGATTGGGATTGACATATGTATACTAATATGTATAAAATGGATAACTAATAAGAACCTGCTGTATAAAAAAATAAATTTTTTTTAAAAAGACAAATAGTTACTATACTATACTGGTCTGGGTAATTAAGACTGGGCATCAGGAAGAGATGGGGTTGCTGCTATATAATTGGGGGAGGAACAATATCTTTGGCAATCAGATTATTTATTGGGGCATCTCTGAGTATGCTAATGCCCAGTTTTATCAGTGAATGGGCAATTGCAACAAAAACAGGTTGATAAAATCATGGTAACTGGGAACTATGACTTCTCTAATAGGAAAGTCTGGATCACCCTCCAGTGAAGACCCCAATATGAGCAGAAGATAGGGTCAGGAGACACCCAAATAGGTAGTAGAGGATGGAGATAATAAGTATCAATTAAATCCTCAGGATGAATTGCATCTGTTGGGACCCTAGCTTATTTCACTAATTACTCACATATTTTCTCTAACATTGTGGCAAATTAGAATTTAGGGAGCTATGTCAGCACAAAGTTAAAGTAAGATGTAAGAGGATTTGAGAATAGAAATAGGTAAGCTGTAGGGTTTCTTCTGACCAGTATTGACAGGTGCACAATTTTGTCTCCCCTGGTCCAACTGCTTTAAGTATGAAATCCTACGCGGGGACAGATAGAGCGTCTGGTTTACATACGTGAGAGCCTACTGAACATTATTGGTGTCCTGCCCAGGGCCCTTCAATGCCTTTTATGTTTTTGCGTACCCATGTTCCAGCTGCCACACCCTTCATAGCAATAGCCTTCTACTTGTGAATTTTCTTGCCTTTTGACTCTCTATTGTATGGAGAGTCAGAAGTGACTGGGAGTTTTAAGCCTCACCCTAACACCATACTCTTGTCTTTTTTTGGATTAGACTTCTTCTCCCATGACTGATAGAATATATGCAGTCGTGCTCCCAATACTTAAAGTGGCTAAGTAGCAAGAAATAATTTGTTGGGGTGGGAGTCCAGATATTTTGCCTCCACATAGAAACGACTCTGAGGGGTAATTTAAGTTCCAGAGCATGAGTGTTAGTATCCTACAAACTCTGTGGTGTCAGGGCAAGGATTTCTCTTCTATCACAGATAGCAACAGCCACATTTACACCAGCACCAGTCCAGACAGACTTCACCATTTCCCTCTCAACTCTCTCGTGTCCTTGCTCTCCCAAATTAGGAGAAACTCAGAAGGAGAAGAGTATTAGGCAAAGCGGTTGAGCACTTTGGAATATATATCAATATATATCCATTTCTCACTGCCAGTCCCTTGCAAAATGGATCAGAACTGAATTGGCTAATGATTGTGAGAAAATATGAATTGAATCTGAATTTTTATACTAGATTTTGCTATAGTATTTAACATCTGCAAATGTGATTTTTTTTTAAATTTGTTTTTGGCTGCATTGGGTCTTCGTTGCTGCGCGTGGGCTTTCTCTAGTTGTGGCGAGCAGGGTCTACTCTTCGTTGCAGTGCGCGGGCTTCTCATTGCGGTGGCTTTCCTCGTTGTGTAGCACAGGCTCAAGGCACGCGGGCTTCACTAGTTGTGGCACGCGGGCTCAGCAGTTGTGGCTCACGGGCCTAGTTGCTCCGCAGCATGTGGGATCCTCCCAGATCAGGGCTCAAACCCATGTCCCCTGCATTGGCAGGCAGATTCCCAACCACTGCGCCACCAGGGAAGCCCGCAAATGTGATTTTTCTAACATCAGACTGTAACACAGGAAGGCATGGAATTTGCAAGATGTATTGTCCAGGACAGATAAGAAAATGATTTTGAAAAAGGTGGTAAGAAAAATATTGTTTCCTGTATGGTCTACATTGAGTTCAATCTATTCAATGAACTGGCTAAATGAGTAGTTTTGCCAAAGCTAGTATTTATTCAACTCCTATTTATTGCTTCATGTCTCCTTACTCTCTTTGCTGGTTTTTCTCTGAATAAAGAGGTTAATATATTTGCCTAGGTCCAGGATCCTGCTGGGAAAGAACGGTAAACACTCTAAACTTATCCCTTTTGGATTAAATTCTTTTCATGGCTCATAGAGTATGTTATATACAGTCAAGCCCTCAATGCTTAATAAATATAAAGTGCTTATGTGCTATGAATATTTGCTTCAGAAGTTTCCTGAGAATAGGAGGAAATGTATAATGTATCTTTCTTTTAGACTATATGTATTTTCTTTCTGTGACTATTCTACATCAAGAGTTTTTTAATTTTTTAGAAAATGTGTATATTCTTTTATTCCACTATTTGCAAATTTTAGATATATTCTATGTGATATCATTATTCTAGAAAGATTCTTTAATCTTAGATTTATCAAATCATCTAAACACATGGTTTTAGTAGTATATTCTATATCTGCTATCATGACCTAAGATTTTCCCTCAAAGTATCAAATATCCTCTTAAATGTAATAATTTTCAAATGTCTGATAAAATCTTTCCCAATTTTTTTAATTTTTAACTTTTTATTATAAGAATTTTCAAACACGAAGTCGAATAATGCAATACACATCTATGTGCCCATTACTGAACTTCATCAATTGTCATCATTTTGCTAATCTTGTAGAAACAAGTGTTAATTATAATCAGAGATAAAACAGATTAAAACTTCGTGGAAAAGAGTAAAATATACTTTTTACCAACAGTCATACGGTAAAGGTGGGCAGAATCATTGCATGGTGCAACATGGTAAAGTAAATATAGGGTTAAAATCCTTAACAGAAGGATGCATCTTGCATGAAAGGAGGTGGGACATATTTTATAGACCCCTCTTCATGCTGCAGGAAGAATTAGGACCACAGCTACATTTGCCTATTTATTTTTTAGCTTATCAGTAAAAGAGAATAGCAGAATCATTTCTGGTGTAGCAGCAAATCAATGGATTAGGTTACTTATAGACATTCTCTTATAAGATATTCCTCTGACACTGAGAAGCTGAAGAAGCCTGATGAATCACCTATTTTAAATTGTAATTTTTGCTTTTCATGTATGTTTAAACATACATGAAACCTCTCTTATTAAAGGCTTATTAAAACCTCTCTTTTAATAAGCCTCTACTGAAATAAACATTTGTGGGATAATTCTAGCAAGTTTTTAATGTAAATATTCAATAGTTTCTATAAAGAACTGTTTTGTTTCTTCTGCTGCAGTCCCTTCTTATCCAAATTGCTAATATGCTGTGTTACTTAGGCCTGCCAGTACTGGGTAGATTAAAAGGAAGAGGGCATGGGCTTCCCTGGTGGCGCAGTGGTTGAGAGTCCCCCTGCTGATGCAGGGGACACGGGTTCGTGCCCTTACTTAGGCCTGCCAGTACTGGGTAAATTAAAAGGAAGAGGGCATGGGCTTCCCTGGTGGCGCAGTGGTTGAGAGTCCCCCCTGCTGATGCAGGGGACACGGGTTCGTGCCCCGGTCCGGGAAGATCCTACCTACCGCGGAGCGGCTAGGCCTGTGAGCCATGGCTGCTGAGCCTGCGCGTCCGGAGCCTGTGCTCCGCAATGCAACGGGGGAGGCCACAACAGTGAGAGACGCGCAAAAAAAAAAAAAAAAAAGGAAGAGGGCAGGAAGAATTCTGTCTTTGCTGTCATCTGGCTTTTCTTCCCTTTCAAAACAAGGTTTCTTTTAATCTATCTAAAAATTTCCTTTAGGTTTTTTACACTTAAACGGAATATCTTTGAGCCATTTTTTTTAACATCTTTATTGGAGTATAATTGCCTTACAACGTTGTGTTAGTTTCTGCTGTATAACAAAGTGAATCAGCTATATGTATACATATATCCCCATATCTCCTCCCTCTTGAATCTCCCTCCCACCCTCCCCTCCCACCCCTCTCGGGGGTCACACAGCATCGAGCTGA
>NC_041228.1:16490478-16521169 GCF_002837175.3 Physeter macrocephalus | reverse complement strand
GGCTGCTTCCCACTAGCTATCTATTTTACATTTGGTAGTGTATATATGTCCATGCCACTCTCTCACTTCGTCCCAGCTTACCCTTCCCCCTCCCCATGTCCTCAAGTCGGTTCTCTACGTCTGTGTCCTTATTCCTGTCCTGCCCCTAGGTTCATCAGAACCATTTTTTGTTTTTCTTAGATTCCATATATATGTGTTAGCATACGGTATTTGTTTTTCTCTTTCTGACTTACTTCACTCTGTATGACAGTCCCTACATCCATCCACCTCACTACAAATACCTCAATTTCGTTCCTTTTTATGGCTGAGTAATATTCCATTCTATATATGTGCCACTTCTTCTTTATCCATTGGGAGGTCTGAGGTCTTCTGCCAGCGTTCAATAGGTGTTCTATACGAACAGTTCCACATGTAGATGTAGTTCTGATGTATTTGTGAGGAGGAAGGTGATCTCCAGATGGACTCTTAGGTTGCTTCCATGTCCTGGCTATTGTAAATAGAGCTGCAATGAACATTGTGGTACCTGACTATTTTTGAATTATGGTTTTCCCTGGGTATATGCCCAGTAGTGGGCATATTGCTGGGTCGTGTGGTAGTTCTATTTGTAGTTTTTTAAGGAACCTCCATACTGTTCTCCATAGTGGCTGTATCAATTTACATTCCCACCAACAGTGCAAGAGGGTTCCCTTTTCTCCACACCCTCTCCAGCATTTATGGTTTGTAGATTTTTTTGATGATGGCCATTCTGACTGGTGTGAGATGATATCGCATTGTAGTATGGTTTCCTTTGCTGTGCAAAAGCTTTTAAGTTTCATTAGGTGCCATTTGTTTATTTTTGTATTTATTTTCATTTCTCTAGGAGGTGGGACAAATAGGATCTTGCTGTAAATCTTTCCAAATTTTAATACTGTTTTTCAACCTGAGATCTTCCCCCTTTTTTGTTTGCAGTCAGTAACACCATTATCTGCATTACCCTCACTCTTTCTCCTAACACAACACCAAATAAAGATACAAGCCAGTTAAAACTGCTGTGTTCATACATTTTTCACACCTAGATCTTCCAACTAGATCCATCAATGGTAATCTACCCCTACAATGATATTATATACTTGGAAACATATAGCAATATGTTTAGTAATAATAGTAATATGTATATATTGCATTTACTTACTTGGCCTTTGAAATTAAATCTTTAATGTGTTTCTGGGGTAATACATTTGCAATGTTTGAAAGTTTATTTGCCTATATGGATACATAAAACATCCAAATCTTTTTTTATTGAAGCATAGTTGATTTATAATATTGTATTAATTTCTGCTATACAGCAAAGTGATTCAGTTATACATACATATACATTCTTTTTTATATTTTTTCCATTATGGTTTGTCACAGGATATTGAATATACTTCCCTGTGTTATACAGTAGGACCTTGTTGTTTACCCATCATATATATAATAATTTGCCTCTGCTAATCCCAAACTCCTAATCCATTCTTCCCCCACCCCCTGTTCCCCTTGGCAACCATAAATCTGTTCCCTCTGACTGTGAGTCTGTTTCTGTTTTGTAGATAGGTTCATTTGTGTCATATTTTAGATTCCACATAAGTGATATAGTATGGTATTTGTCTTTCTCTTTCTGACTTCATTCTTAGTGTGATAATCTCTATTTCCATCCATGTTGCTTCAAGTGGCATTATTTCATTCTTTTTGATGATTGAGTAGTGTTCCATCGTATATATGTACCACACCTTCTTTAACCATTCATCTGTCGATGGACATTTAGGTTGTTTCTGTGTCTTGGCTACTGTGAAGAGTGCTGCTATGAACATAGAGTGCCTGTACCTTTTTAAATTATAGTTTTGTCTGGATATATGCCTAGGAGTGGGATTGCTGGATCATATGGCAACTCTATTTTTAGTTTTTTGAGGAAACTCCATGCTGTTTTCCACAGTGGTTGCACAAACTTACATGCCCACTAACTGTAGGAGGGTTCCCTTTTCACACCCTCTCCAGCATCTGTTATTTGTAGACTTTTAATGGTGGCCATTCTGACCTGTGTGAGGTAGGACCTCACTGTAGTTTTGATTTGCATTTCTCTAATAATTAGCAAGTTGAGCATCTTTTCATGTGCCTATTGGCCATCTGTATGTCTTCTTTGGAGAAACGTCTATTTAGGTCCTCTGCCCATTTTTCAATTGGGTTTGTTTTTTTTTTTCGTGAGCTGTATGAGCTGTTTATATATTTTGGAAATTAAGCTCTTGTTTGTTGCATCATTTGCAAATATTTTCTCTTAGTCTGTAGGTTGTCTTTTTGATTGTTTATGGTTTGGTTTTCTTTTGCTATACAAAATCTTATAAGTTTGATTAGGTCCCATTTGTTTATTTTGGGTTTCATTTCTGTTGCCTTGGGAGACTGACCTACAAAAACATTGGTAGGATTTATGTCAGAGAATCAAAACATCCAAATCTTAAACCGGACTAGGCACTGAAGAGAATGCCAGCTTATGCCTGATTGTGAGGAAACTACTGCTCTCTTCTGCATCAAGTGCTCTTTGAGCAATCATAATGCTGGGACCAACTGCACAGAGAGAGCAATAAATATGGAAAAGCCATTCTTTCTTCATATGAGGTGACATGCTTAGAGTGTTTAAGCCTTAACTCTTTCATTTGTAGAATAAGGGCCTTGGATTATTCTTCACGATCTCTCACAGATACAGGTGTTAAGGATCCGAACTACAGAATAGCAATGGCCCGGGTTCAAATACTTTTTCTTTATTTCCTGATTTTCTGACTACAGGCAATTTCAATTCTTCAGGTTCTTTTGGTTTGTTTTCTGTTTTGTAACATTTAGAAGGGGTACTAATAAAATAAAAGTAGAGCTGTTAATTATTTTAAATCTGTGTAAAGTACAATGTGATATATTTTTAGTGAGGTTTTTATTTAGTATTTTAGAATGAGAATACTACAGTGATATTCTATTTTAATTACTGCTTTAAAGAGTCAAGATATCAGTTATTTTTTTCAAAGTCATTAGGGAGAGGGAGAATAAAATAGGAGCAAAAAATTTTTGCTATTGTGTATATTCCTTTCAGAGAAAATTACATTTCTTTTTGCCAAAGGGAATGAAAACAACTTTATCTGGCCATTCTCATGGGCACCTACATACAAAAATAAGAACTAGATGTGTTTCATGTTATTCTTGGATTTTTGGTATAAACACATAGTTTATTCATACTTATTTCAAGAACACATTAATTATTGGCCTATTAACAAAAGATCCTATTTATCTCTGGGAAATTTTATATGTACATATAGTGATAGATAATCTCTGTGATATATATATATATGTGGTATATATAAGTTAAAAGAATAAATATATATCTATCACATGTATATTTTTATTTCTCCTAAGCACCATCAACTCCCTCCTTGACACCCAAAAATGCTATGATTAAATATCCTATTTAATGTCATTATGATAGTTTATTTGAGACATATGATCTGAAATGGAAATTCTGAGTCAGTGTGTGTCGATTAAAAAAATTCATTAACAACAGTAAGAGTTCTTTTCATATGGCTGTCTAAAACTAAACTACCACCACCTGAAGATTCCTATTTCCACATTTATTCTCTTAGTATTTAACCAGTTTCTAATTTTCACTAGTCTTTGTTGGAATCATACCTTTGACCTTACATTTCTTTGATTACTGTTGACCTTATCTCCATGTTTGTGTTGACCATTTTTATTATATGATCATATTACTCAGTTGAGAATTTTTCTTTTGGGTTTCCTGCATATTTCTTCCTGGTTTGCAGGAATTACTTATTTAACATAGATATTCATTTCTTGTTATTATAAATATTGTATCCTGATGTGTCCATCTTTTCAGATAATTCCATCGTTCCTTTGGGAAATAGAAATATATAATTTTGATTTTTTTAAATTATGATTTGTACTTTTCCTGTTATTATTTAAGAAATCCATCCATGACTCAAGTTTATACAGCCTTCTTCACTTTCTTCTATTTGAATTTTGCTTTCATTTTTCATGTTAATTTAAAAAATTCATTTAGAGTCCATTATTCATATCAGGAATAAGAAGTGCCATTACTTTTGAAATATAGTGACCCACTTTTTCCATAGCTCTATGAAGTGATGGATGGCTTCATTTTTATTTTATATCAGATTTCTTTATATGTTTACATATGTATTTCAGACCTCTAATTGGTCAAATTTTCTGCTTCTGTAGCTATACCCCAATGCATTTTTGCTATTTTTTCAAAATTAATCTTGATATTTGTTAAATTTTATGACAGCTGTTGATATCTGGTAGTTGTCAGTACTTTAGCTTCAAAAATATGTTATCAAAATTGCCTTGGTTCATCCTTTCCATTTCCATACACACTTTTGAATCAGCTTGTCATTTCAAATACCTGGCACTATTTTGACTGGAATTGAATTTTATCTGTGGATCAAATGATGGTTCATATCTTTACAATATTTTGTCTTTGAATCTATAAATATATAAACATATATGTGTGTTTTTATATGAATGCTTCATAATTTTTCATTAATTTTATCCCTAAAGTATATGTTATTTGGGGGTACTATTACAAATAATATCAGTTTAGATTTTTGTTGACTTTATATAAAATGCAATAACTGGTTGTATATGGACCTTATATCTGGTGACTGTAACAAATGCACTTATAAATTCTAACAGTTCTTAAATTATTTGGATATTGTTCAAATAATATGCCAACAGGAAATCATTTTTTCATTGCCAATTTTGAGCCCCTCATATCATACAATTCACCCATTTAAAATATACAATTTAACAGTTTTATTATATTCACAGTTATGTATCCATCACTACAATCACTTTTAGAACATTTCAATATGCCCCCCCAAAATCTGGCATTCTTTAGCTGTCCTCCCCCACCAAATCTCCATTCCCACAGTCTTAGGGAATCAACTTTGTGTCTCTATAGATTTGTTTATTCTGGACATTTTGTATAAATGTAGTCAAACAATATATGGCTTTTTGTTACTGGCATCTTTAGGTTAGCAACATTTTCAAGCTTGTTACATGTATCAGTACCCCTTTGCTTTTCATTCCTGAATAATAGTCCGCTGTATTGGTATACAACATTTTACTTATCCATTCATCAGTTAATGGACATTTAGGTTGTTTTAAATTTTTGGCTATTATGATTAATACATATTTATGTACAAGTTTCTTGTTTTCAGTTTTGACTATTTTCAGTTTATCTATTGTTTGCATTGTTGCTGGTGTTTTAGTGTTATATCCTAATAAAGCATTGCCTAATTCAAAGTCATGATGATTTGCACCTACCTTTTCTTCTAAGAGTTATAAGTTTAGCTCCTACATTTAGGTATTTGATTAATTTTGAGTTTATATTTTTATATGGTATGAGTTAGGGGTCCAACTTCATTATTTGCATATGGGCATTCAATTGTCTCAGCACTATTTGTTGAAAAAACTATTATTTCCCAATTGAATTATCTTGTTGCTCTTGTCAAAAACGAATTGACTATAAATGTAAGTGTTTATGTCTAGACTGTCATTTCTATTTCATTGATTTCTATGTCAATTCTTATGCCAGTATACTCTTTTGACTACTATAGCTTTGTATTAAGTTATAAAATCAGGAAGTGAGAGCCTTACAACTTTGTTCTTCTTTGTCAAGATTGTCTTGGCTATTTTGGGTCTCTTGAATTGCTATATAAATTTTCAGGCCAGCTTGTTCACTTAAGAAGTTGTATTTTTTTGTGGGAATTACATTGAATTCAATTACATTGAATCTGTAGATCAGTTTGGGAAGTAAGTTCTTTTTACTGTATTATGTCTCCTGATCCATGAACTTGGGATCTCTTTCTATTTATTTGATCTTCTTTAATTTCTTTCACCATGTTTTGTAGTTTTAGAGTATATATATATTTTTACTTCTTTTGTTAAATTTATCCCTAAGTGTTTTATTCTTTTTGATGTTATGATAAATGAAATAAATAAATTTCATTAATTTCATTATTATTAATTTCATTATTCTTAATTTCATTATTTTTACTGTATACAAATACAGTTGAATTTATTTATTGACTTTATATCATACAACATTGCTGAACTCATTTATTAGTTAATAATTTTATAATGTATTTCTTGGCAGTTTCTGTATACAAGAGAATGTAATCTGCTGTCATTTCTTCCTTTCCAATATGAATGCATGTGTTTTATTTTTTACTTAAATACCCTGGCTAGCATCTGTAGTACAATGTTAAACAGAAGTGGCAAAAGCAGGCAACTTTGTCTTGTTCCTGATATTAGAGGAAGAGCATTTAGTCTTTAACTATTCAGTATAATGTTAGCTATGAATGTTCCATAGATTGACATTATCACATTGAGAATGTTTCCTCTATTCCTAGTTTGTTGAGTATTTTTATTGTAAAAATCATTTATATTATTAAATACT
Source organism: Physeter macrocephalus (assembly GCF_002837175.3). Classification (NCBI taxonomy): domain Eukaryota; kingdom Metazoa; phylum Chordata; class Mammalia; order Artiodactyla; family Physeteridae; genus Physeter; species Physeter macrocephalus. The sequence continues at coordinate 16,514,679 of NC_041228.1, read as the reverse complement.
TTTTCTGTCTATTGAGACAATCATATGATTTTGGTCCTTTATTCTATTGGCTTAGTGTATTCCATTAATTGATTTTCATTTGTTAAGCCTACCTTGCATTTCTGGGTCGTGGTTCATATACTTACAATATGCTGTTGGATTAGGTTTGCTAGTGTTTTGTTGAGGATATTTGCATGTATGTTGATAAGAAATATAGTCTTTAGGTTGGTTTTTTGTTTTTTGTGTTTTTTGCATTATTAGGGTAAAACTGGCCTCACAGAATGAACTGGGAAGGTATACCTCTTATCTTTCTTGGAAAAGTTTAAAATTTGTTAATTCTTCTTTAAACGTTTGAAAAAATTCACCAGTGAAGCCACTTGGTCTTTGGCTTTTATTGGTAGGAAGTCTTAAAATTACTATTTCAATTCCTTTATTGTTATAGGTCTATTTAGAATTTCTATTTCATCTGAGTCAGTTTTTATAGTTTGTCTTTCTAGAAATGTGTCCATTTCATCTGTGTTATCTAATTAGTTGGCATACATTTGTTTGTATTTGTCACTTATAATACTTTTTATTCCTCTAAAGTTGGTAGTTATGCTCCCTCTTTAATTTCTGATTTTAGTAATTTAACTTTTATTTTTTTCTTGGTCAGTCTAGCTAAAAGCTTGTCAATTTTGTTGATATTTTTAAACAGGCAACTTTTGCTTTGGTTGATCATCTCTGTTATATTTCTATTCTCTGTTTCTCAATTTTCTGCTCTAATCTTATTATTTCTTTCCTTCTGCTTGCTTTGGGTTTAATTTTTCCTCCCAATTCCAATGTCATAATGTGGAAGGTTAGCTTATTGACATGAAATCTGTCTTCTCTTTAATGAAGGCATTTAGAACTACAAATTTCCCCCAATGCACTGCTTTAACTGTATTCCACAAGTTTTGGTATATTTTGTCTTCATTCTTATTCATCTCAAAGTAATTTCTAATTTCCTTTGTGAAAATTTCTTTGATACATTCATTACATGAGTGTGTTGTTTAATTTCCACATATTTGTGAATTTACCAGATTTCTTTCTGTTATATCCAATTTCATGTCATTGTGATTGAAATATATATTTTGTATAATTTCAATCCTTGTAAATTTATGGAGATTGTTTTATGGCCTACCATATGATTTATTCTGTGGAATGTTTCATGTGTGCTAGAGACAAATGTATGTGTGCTGTTGTTGTGGAAAGTACTATTGATATCTATTAGGTCTAGTCTGTGTCTATTATTTTCCAAACTTTCTATTTCTTGTTGATTTTCAGCCTACTTATTCTATCTATTACTGAAAGTTGAGTATTGAATTCTACTATTGTTGAATTATCTTTTTCTCCTCTCAATTGTGTCTGTTTTTACTTCATATATATTCAGGCTTTGCTTCTATTTTTAGGTAGATGTATTTTTATAATTGTTACAACTTACTGATATTAATAAGAGAATCTTTTTTCATTATAAAAGATCCCTGCCTTTTATTTATATTTATATTTTTACCTAATTGCATTGGCTATGATATTAAATGTAAAAGTGTTGAATAAAAGTAGTGATAGTGAGAATCCTGTCTCATTCCTGATTTCAGGTAGAAAGCTCATTCTTTAAGTAAAAACATTCACTATTAAGTAGGATTACAATAGTAATTTTGCTACTGTTATGCTTTGTTTTTTGGTAACTATTTTTAATCACGTTAAAAACTTTTCTGTTCTAATTTGTTAAGATTTTTCAAAAATTTTAATCGTAAATAAGAGTTACAAAATAATTTACATTTCATCATTACTGAGTTATATTTGAAATTCAAGATCTGAATCTGACCTGAACTTATCATTAATATGTAATTATTCTTTGTTGTTCTCTTTACTTTGTTTATGTTTTATTTTTAAAATTTCAATTTCTCTCTTCCATTATATTTATCATTTCTTTCTATTGTATTTATATTTATTTTGTTCTATTTATGATTTATAGATGTTAGAGGTAAAATTTTAGATTATTTAATTTTAATTTATTTTATTTTCTTTTATGTAATTTAAAGCTCTAAATGCTTTTCTAGGTATATCTTCAAATTTTAAATAAATTTTTTACTGATTATTTGTCCTAACTTCCTTTACTTTCATACATTATTTTATGATTTATATTTAATCTGTGTCATTATAATACATTTTTAAATTTTTGTATACACTGGATTTTATTCTTAGCTATCCCAGCTCATGCCTTTCTTCCTGTGTGAGCTTAAACCAGTTTCTTATCCATTCTGTTTTGCACTTCTCTATCTGGAAAATTAAAGTTGTAATAGAATTATATGTGAAGTACATAGATTCATATCTGGTACATAATAATTTTTATGTGTTAACTATTTTTTTATTCTTGTTCTATTTTTATTCCATGTGGGTTAGAAAAAAGAGTGGATAAGAAGAGAATTATTTGGGATGTATTAATGCTTCCTTGTGGCTTAATCCATTATCATTTTGGAAATGATTCTATGTTTTATTTTTATTTTGTTTAGTTTGGGGTATATTTGAATGTTGAGTGTATGTGACATCGAATGTGTATGTATTGTTTCACACTAAGAATTTATCAATCATTCTCTATAGTCAGTGTCCTTTCTCTGGTTGGTTTAATTGACCATTTATTATTTGAAAAGGCAGTGTCACAATCTCCAAGCAACATACTAGATCTATATTTTCCTATGTTTTTGATCATTGTTTTAATTGTACTAAACTTATTGGTTACTTTGATCTATATTTATGATTTTTATGTCTCCTTTATGTTTATTTACCAGGATATAACAATTTTGTTTACAATTTTGCCCTCACTTTCTTTTTTACCATAAAATTATTACTTAGACTTGCAAATTTGTTACACCACTTTATTTTTAACATCCTGGCATCCCTTTTAAAGTGTGCTCTTCTTGATTTTAAATATATATGTACATATATATATATTTAATGGGTAAGTCTCATCTAGGAGATTCACTATAGTTTTTCAAACTCCAAAATGACATATATTGTCTCCTCATGTTGTACCTTATTCTCCACTTCAGAGTCATGGAATAATTTCTAGAATTTAAAATCTAAGTATGCTTAGATTTTGTATTAGAGTTTTCTAATTTTTAAGTCAAAATAAAGTTTACTTGATAAGTTTGTTAACTGTACTTTTTATCATATGTCTCACCTGGATTTATTTCCCTATTCTGAGTAGGGTATTTTCTCTTAGTGTTTTTGATGTGGTAAGTTATCTATGTATGTTTATTCCCAAGAATGTTTGTATGCTTTCTTAATTTAAATTGATTAGCTTGAATCAAATGTTCACACACAGGGAATCTCTTTCCAGGACTTGAAACCCAAGGGACTAATACCCAATGTCACTCAAGTATCCAAGTAGCTTGTCCTCAATTTTTCTGCTTTTCTGGAGAGGCATTTCCTGACCATTCTGTCTAATGTCAGCCCAGACTACTTCCATTTTATTCCCTTAGCAGTCTTTATTCTTAATCATGACATTTGCCCCTGACATATTATGGAAGTATACATTTACTTATTACCTGTCTTCTCTTTCTAGAAGGCATGCTCATGAGAAGAGGGACTTTATGTTGTTCACTTCTGGATTTATACTGCCTAGTGGTCAAAGAGATGTTGAAATTTTATTGAAGGTTGAAAGCAACTTTTCTGAGGTACAGGCATACTCTGGAGATATGGCAAGTTTGGTTCAAGACCACTGCAATAAAGCAAATATTGCAAATTCAAGTTACATGACTTTTTTGGCTTCCCAGTACATATAAAAGTTATTCTCGGGCTTCCCTGGTGGCGCAGTGGTTGAGAGTCCGCCTGCTGATGCAGGGGACATGGGTTTGTGCCCCGGTTATTCTCTACTTTAGTCTATTAAGTGTGCAATAGCATTATGTCTAAAAAAAAATACATACCTTAATTTTTTTTTTTTTTTTTTTTTCTTGCGTTATGCGGACCTCTCACTGTTGTGGCCTCCCGTTGTGGAGCACAGGCTCTGGACGTGCAGACTCAGCGGCCATGGGTCACGGGCCCAGCCGCTCCATGGCATGTGGGATCTTCCCGGACCGGGGCACGAACCCATGTCCCCTGCATCGGCAGGTGGACTCTCAACCACTGAGCCACCAGTGAAGCCCGATAACCTTAATTTTAAAATACTTTAATGCTAAAAAGTGCTACCCATCATCTGAGACTTTAGCAAGTCACAATCTTTTTGCTGGTAGAGGACCTTGCTTCAGTGTTAGTGACTGATCAGGGTGGTGATTGTTAAAGGCTGGGCTGGCTGTAGCGATTTCTTAAAATAAAATAATGAATTGATTGACTCTTCCTTTCATGAACAATTTCTCTGTAGTGTGCAATGCTGTCTGATAGCATTTTATCCACAGTAGAACTTCTTTCAAAATTAGAGTCAATCTTTTCAAAGCCTATTTCTGCTTTATCAAACTAAATTTACATAATATTCTAAATTCTTTGTTGTCATTTTAGCAATATATTTAATATCTTCACCAGAAGTAGCTTCCATCTCAAAAAACCACTTTCTTTGTTCATCCATAACAAGCAACTCCTCACTCATTTAAGCTTTATCATGAGATTGCAGCAATTTAGTCACATCTTCAGGCTCCACTTCTAATTCTAGTTCTCTTGCTATCTCTACCACATCTGCAATTCCTTCCTCCACTGATATTGAACCCTCAAAGTCATCCATTAAGGTTGGAATCAACTTCTTCCAAACTCTTATTAATAATATTTTGACCTCTTCCCATGAATCACGAATAATCTTAATGGCATCTAGAATGATGAATCCTTCCCAGAAGGTTTTCAATTTACTTTGCCAAAATCCATTGGAGGATTCAAGGTCTATGGCAGCTACAGCCTTACAAAATATATTTCTTAAATAATAAGTTGAAAGTTGAAATTATTCCTTGATCCATGGGCTGCAAAATGGATGTTGTGTAGTAGGCATAAAAACAACATGAATCATGTTGTGTATCTCCATCAGATCTCTTGGGTGACCAGGTGCATTGTCAATAAGCAATAACATCAATATTTTGAAAGGAATCTTTGTTTTCTGATCAGTAGATCTCAATAGTGGGCTTAAAATATTCCGTGAACCGGGCTTCCCTGGTGGCGCAGTGGTTGAGAGTCCAAAAAAAAAAAAATTCAGTGAACCATGTCATAAACAGATGTGCTGTAATTCATGCTTTGTTTTTGCACTTATAGAGCACAGGCAGAGTAGATTGAGAATAATTCTTCAGGGCCCTGGGATTTTGGGAATGGTAAATGAGCACTGGATCAATTTAAAGTCACCAGCTGCATTAGCCTCTAACAAGAAAGTCAGCCTGTCCTTTGAAGCTTTGAAGCCAGGCATCGACTTTTCTTCTTTAGCTATGAAAGTCCTAATTGGCATCTTCTTCCAATATATGACTGTTTCATCTACACTAAAAATCTGCTGCTTTGGTGTAGTGACCTTCATTAGTTATCTTAGCTAGATCTTCTGGATAACTTGCTGCAACTTCTACATTAGTATTGCTGATTCACCTTGAACTTTTATGGTATGGAGATGGTTTATTTCCTTAAACCTCATGAACCAACCTTTTCTAGCTTCAAACCTTTGTTTTCTGCAGCTTCCTCACCTCACTCAGCCTTCATAGATTTGAAGAGAGTTAGGGCCTTGCTCTGGATTACGCTTTGGTTTAGGGAAAAGTTGTGGCTGGCTTGATCGTCTATCCAGACCACTAAATCTTTCTCTATATCAGCAATAAGGCTGTTTTTCCTCTCTTACCATTCATGTGTTCACTGGAGTAGCACTTTTAATTTCCTTCAAGAACTTTTCCTGTGCATTTACGACTTGGCTCACTGGTGCAAGAGGACTAGCTTTTAGCCTATCTCGGCTTTCAACATGCCTTCCTCATTAAGCTTAATCACTTCTAGTTTTTGATTTAAAGTGACAAATGTGACTCTTCCTTTCACTTGAACACTTAGAGGCCATTGTTGTGTTATTAATTGGCCTAATTTCCATATTGTTGTGTCTCAGGGAATAGGGAAGCCCAAGGGGAGGAAGAGAGATTAGGGAATGGCTTGTTGGTGGAGCAGTCAGAACGCATACATTAAGTTCACCATCTTATATGGGTGTGGTTTGTGGCAACCCACAACAATTACAATAGTAACATCAAAGATCACTGATCACAGATCATCATAACAAATATAATAATGGGAAAGTTTGAAATAGTGTGAGAATTACCAAAATGTGACACAGAGACAGACACAAAGTGAGCCAATGCTGTTGGGAAATCAGTGCCAATAGACTTGTTGGATGCAGGGTTTCCACAGACCTTCAATTATTAAAAAAAAAAAAAAAATGCGATATCTGCAAAGTACAATAAAGTAAAGCACAATAAACTGAGGTGTGCTTATATATATTATTTTCATATTTTTACAAGTAAAGAGGATAAGCAACTCACCCAATGTCACACCATTAGTGAATGATTTAGATGAAATTCTATAGACTATAGACTGCAAGACTATAGTCTTGCAGTTTGAAACATGTTACTCTTAGCCACAACAAAAATACTGTTTCCTTATGTAATTTGAGTTGGACTTCCTTTCTGAAATGTGCTACCATCAACTCTAATTTTATTAAAATTGACATAAAGTCTTCCATGAAACTCACTGGTTTCTGCTAATTCATGAGCTTCAACTTCCTTAAATATCTACAAAATGTATTTTCTCTCAAATACTTGCTCTCGATTTCATTATTATTTTTAGTTGCACATCTCCTTCATCTTAGAATAAAAGTCTAAATTCATAATGTTAGTAAAGTTCTCTGAACATTAGAGAATTAAGAGAGAGAAGCCTCAGAAAACAAAGGCAATAATTATCTTACACATGTTAGGATTGGCAACGATCTGTTTTCTTGGAACCATGTTTGAGAAAACTAAGTTCTTCCTTCATTGTGGATTGCAAAATCTTCAAAGGGAAAAGGAATAGAAGCACACTTATATTACATTTAGGTATGGGCTAAGAATGAGAAAAAAGAAAAAAGAAAAATTGTTGGGTTCATAACTATAATCATTTTCATATCTCCATTATTTTACATCCCTACTTAAGGACCAACTTAAATATGATTTTCTCTCTAAATTCATGTTGATATCTACTCTTGAACCCTGTTATGGATCATTATACTTTAGAGCTGTGCTGGCCAGTATGGTAGCCAATAACCACGTGTGTCCATGGAGTATTTGAAATATGGCTATTGAATTGTGCTGTAAAATATAAAATACATACTGAATTTTAGAGACAGTATGAAAAACAATGTAAAATATTTTATTCATATTTTATATTGATTGAAACTGGGTGATCATTAGTCAAATCCATTTCACCTACCTACACTAATCAAGGTCCTCTACCAAAGAGGTGTATGTACTCCAAGCAGCACATAAGATAAACAATAAGATATTTGCCCGAGTTTTATGTTAGGAACTTGGAATCAGCTGTGTCTAGTTCTGAACTGAGCTGGTTAGACTGTATAAAACCACCAACCGTCCAACTGGGCATGCTCGAGTGTTGATTCAGTGACCTGACATCAGAGGTCCTAAAAACTCAAGCTAAATGCCTCCATATTTGAACGTGTAGCAGGCTGTAAGTTATACATGTGCAGAACATTGATTACCTCACCTTTCTCCAATCACCTTTCCCCACGCCCCCACACGCCGCCCACGCCTCAGAGAGCCCTGCTTCCTCATTCTTTATCCTATAAACACCTGCACCGTGTGCCTTCGGGTATTTGTCCCCTTTCTTGCTGGCCTTGCCAGCAAACCATCCCTTTGCTGCAAACCTCGGGGTCTCAGCGTATTGGCTTGCTGTGGGCGTTGGGCAAAACAAATTGGCTCAGTAGCAGATTATATGTCAACTTGATAACATTTTAAATATACTAGGTTAAATAAAATATATTTAATATCACCTCTGTGTGTTTAATATGACTACTACAAAGTGGAAATTACGTGGCTCTCATATATTTCTATTGGGCAACAAGGAGAAAGTATTTTCAAACTTCTCAGGTCATTTTAGTTGGGTGTAAGTTCTGTGATGTATTTGCTGGAGTAAGATTTCCAGAATTTACTCATCCTGTATAACTGAAACTTTGTACCCTTGACCAATATTTCCCCAATTCCTTCCTCCTCCAGCCCCTGGTAAACACCAATCTACTCTCTGGTTCTATGGGTATGACATTTTTATCTACACATATAAATGAGATCATACAGTATTTGATTTTTGTGTCTGACTTTTATTTCACTTAGCATAATGTCCTCCAGGTTTATTCAAGTTATTGCAAATAACAGGATTTTCATTTTTAAGACTGAATAATATTCCATTCTGTATGTGTGTATATATACAGATAGAGAATGTACATATACCTTGTTTTCTTTATGAATTCATCAGTTGACAGACACTTGAATTGTTTCAGTATTTTTTCAATATTTTGGCTATTATAAATAATGCAGTGAAAATGGGAGTGCAGATATCTTTGAGAGATACTGATTTCATTTCCTTTGCACATGTACTCAGATGAGGGAATGCTGGGTCATATGGTAGCTCTATTTTTAATTTTTTGAGAAACCTCCATACTGTTTTTCATTGTTGCTACACCAATTTACCCTCCCACCAACAGTGTACAGGTGTTTAGTTTCTCCACATCCTAGCCAAACCTGTCATCATTTATCTTTTTAATAATAGCCATTCTAACTAGCCTCAGGTGATATGGTAGTTTTGATTCTCATTTCCCTGATGATTAATGTACTCAGGCTTTTCATCTGTTCATCATTTGAAGGGCGTTTACATTGTTTCCATGTTTTGACTATTGCAAATAAACATGCTATAAATATTCATGTACAGGTATTTGTGTGAACCTAAGTTTTCATTTCTCTAGGGTAAATATCCAAGAGAAGTTCTGATTCATATTTTAAATGTATGTTTAACTTTATAAAAAGTGCCAAACTGACTGCAGACTAGTTGTTACCATTTTACATTCCCACCAGTAAGGTATGAGAGATCTGGTTGCCCTGCATCCTTTTCAGCATTTAGTACTGTCCATATATTTTTTCTATTAAGTTTGGAGTGATATCTCATGCTTTATTTACATTTCCATAATGACTTATGCTTTTAATCATCTTTATATGTGCTATATGCCATTTACATATCTTCTCAAAAGAAATGTCAAAGACTTTTTCTTATTTTCTATTTGGATTATTTGCTTTCTTACTCTTGCCTTTAGGTTTTCATCATATATTCTGTATGCAAATCTTTAGAGATGCAATTGGAAAATATTTTCTTAGTCTGAGGCTTGAATTTTAATCCTCATAATAGAGACATTTACAGAGAAAAATTTTTAGTTTTAATAAATTTTAGTTTGTGTTTTTTCCCTTTTATGGCCATGCCTCTGCTATTTTGTTTAAGAACTTTTTGCTGAACCATAGATCAAAAATATATTCTACGTTTTCTTCTAAAATCATTATACTTTTAAGTTTTAAGCTCTGTGATCCATTTTTTGAGTTAATTTTGCATAAAGTATGAAGTACAGTAGAGTTTTCTGCTGGCAAATCAGTAGTTTGGAGAAATTAGAAGTTTGGGAGATCATAGAAGCAATATGCCAGAAAGCAATCTGTGAGGTCCAGAACTAAGATATTGGCAGTGTGTGATGAGCAAAATATTCAGTTCATCAGGTTGGCAAATTATAGCTGAGCACACAGCACTTTGCTGCATTCTGAGGAAGAATTATATTGAAATAATTCAAAACTACCGTACTGAATAATCAAAGAATATTATTTCCTAAACAAATAGATGTTGGTGGGAATAAAGAGAGACAGAAGAAATTCAACTGAGTTTCTCAAGAGATCATAATTCTCATTTAGATTCAGTTACACCCTATGAACATCTGCAGGAGTATGATGATAAGAACTCAAACAATTTATCATCAAATGTTTTATATCTGAGATGAAATGTGTTCAAATTAGTGGTTCCCTTAGAGAAGTTCTAGTTTTGTCAACTAGGTTAAGGATCAAAGGAGTCCATTCTTTCAGTATTCAGTTCCAACAATCAAATGTGTTCCTGCCTCATCAAGTAAAATGCAGTCCCATCACAAATCAGAGGAAACCATATGGTCATTTTTAATTCATTTTTCTTATCCAGCATCTAAATCTTTTCTATGTTAAGGAAAGAGCCCACCCCCTACCCACTCCCCACACTTGCTCTGAGCCTTAAAAAGGAACAAAAGATATCACACATTATAGAATATTAAAATGTAGGGTACTTCTTTTCCAAGCCACCCTGGCAGATAGCTCTCAGGTCCTTCCAATCAGATTTAATTATCTGGAACTTAAATGGTATCTACATATGCAAGCAGTAAAAAACACTACCGGTGGGATAACAACACAGTATTCTCCATGTGGAAATAGTTTTGAAGCAGAGGGGCAGAAAATTCAGTCAAATCCTGACAGGGGAAGGCAGATATTATTTGTGATCATGGCATGAGAGTGTGATTGGTTAACATGGAAAGAAAATAAATTTACATGAACATAAAAATCTTGCTATAGGAAGAATTAACATAGGTACTAGATTAAATGTATCAGCTTTAATAGCTAGGACAGACTATAATCATCTACCTTGGTCAATTTGACTTTTTTACACAATTGTGATGTGGCAATGAAGACAACCTCAAGATTACCAGGATTTACCCTTCCACAAGGAATCATTCTCGGCTATTGAGTTTAGCACTTTAATTCTAAAATCTCTGGTTAGAGCAACTACAGTAATAAATTCATTCTGATTGTTATTTTCCTCCAGTACAGTGTTGGCCCTTCCTATCTGCAGATTTTGCATCTGTGGACTCGACCAACTGCAGATAAAAAAAAATTTTTAAGTTCCAGAGACTTCCAAAAAGCAAAATTTGAACTTGCCATGTGCGAGCAACTATTTACATGGCATGAACATTGTAACAGGTATTATAACTAATCTATAGATGCTTTAAAGTAGAGTCATCTCTATATGATGGACATGCAAAGGTTATATGTAAATACTATGTCTTTGTATATGATACTTGAGCATTTTGTTAATTTTGTTATCTGCAGAAGGTGCTGGAACTAATCCACCGAGGATATCAAGGGACAACTGTACATACCTCATATTACATTCTCACATGTATTCTCAGGTTTCTGCAGATATAATTGAACAGACTTGTGCAATTATTTGCCGTGTGTGGCTTTCCCTCCCGAAACATACAAGCTTGCAACTCTAGGGTTTGCTGAGGTCTGACTCTAGAAAAAGATCTGTAACCCATGTGGGGTGATACCAGCTGTGCAGAAAACCATTACTTTGATTGGAAAACTCTATTTTTATGATATATTCCCAACTCTTAAAAATATCTACAATTCAAATCAAAACCTCAACAGTTATTTCTAGAGCTTGGCGAGCAGGTCATTTTACATAGAAATACAAATTACCTAGAATAACAACAAAAATCTTGAAAAGGAAAAGAGAATGGAGATTTATATTACTTGTGTCATTCAGGGTTCAACTCCAGGATCATCAGAGAGGACAATAAAGGTTAGATTTAGAGCTGTTCCAGTCCCTGTCAGATGAGACTATATCTTTCTTGCTGAAAAATCAGAGAATAGATATACCTGAGGTGAGTGTTACAGACTGAATGTTTGTGTCCCCACAAAATTCATAGGTTGAAATCCTAACCTCAGTGTGATGGTATAAGGAGGTGAGACCTTTGAGGAGTGAATAAATCATGAGGGTGGAACCCCCCTGAATGGGATTAGTGCCCTTATATATTAAAAAAAAAAATCCCAGAAAGTTATCTCACTGCCTTCTATGCTGTGAGGACACTGAGAAAGCTCTCAACAGACACTAAATCTGCTGGTGCCTTGATCTTAGATTGCCCAGCCTCAAGAACTGTGAGAAATGTGATTTAAGTCACTCAATCTGTAGTATTTTTGTTAGAGCAGCCCCAAAAGAATACTACAATAAGGAAATATCAGTAATTTTCTGCATTATGTGGTCATTTAAGCTGAGTTTTCCACTGAGAGCTGACATCAACTGCCAGCAGTGGTAATGAGCTGCAATAGATAAAATCATTGTTCTGTATTTTGTGTTTTATGTGCTAAATTAAATTCTTTATTTTAAAAATTGGGGTATAGTTGTTTTACAATGTTGTGTTAGTTTCTACTGTACACTATACAGCAGGTTCTCATTAGTTATGTGTTTTATACATATTACTGTATATATGAAAATCCCAAACTAACAATTCATCTCACCATCCCGCTGCCCACCTTGATGTTCATATGTTTGTTCTCTACATCTGTGTCTCTATTGCTGGCTTGCAAACCGGTTCATCTGTACCACGTTTTAGACTCCACATATATGCATTAATATACAATATTTGTTTTTCTCTTTCTGACTTCACTCTGTATGAGAGTCTCTAGGTCCATCCACATCTCTGCAAAGGACCAAATTTCATTCCTTTTTATGGCTAATATCCCATTCTTTATGTGTAACACATCTTCTTTGTCCATTCGTCTGTCAATGGACATTTAGGTTGCTTCCATGACCTGGCTATTGTAAATAGTGCTGCAATGAACATTGTGGTACACGACTCTTTTTGAATTATGGTTTTCTCAGGGTATATGCCCAATAGTGGGATTGCTGGGTCGTATGGTAGTTCTATTTTTAGTTTTTTAAGGAACCTCCATACTGTTCCCCATAGTGGCTGTATCAATTTACATTCCCACCAACAGTGCAAAAGGGTTCCCTTTTCTCCACACCCTCTCCAGCATTTATTGTTTGTAGATTTTCTGATGATGCCCATTCTAACCCATGTGAGGTGATACCTCAATGTAGTTTTGATTTGCATTTCTCTAATAGTTAGTGATGTTGAGCAGCTTTTCATGTGCCTCGTGGCCATCTGTATGTCTTCTTTGGAGAAAAGTCTATTTAGGTCTTCCACATATTTTTTGATTGGGTCGTTTGTTTTTTGGATATTGAGCTGCATGAGACGTTTATATATTTTGGAGATTAATCCTTTGTCCTTGATTCATTTGCAAATATTTTCTCCCGTTCTGAGGGTTGTCTTTTCATCTTGTTTATGGTTTCCTTTGCTGTGCAAAAGCTTTTAAGTTTCATTAGGTTCCATTTGTTTGTTTTTGTTTTTATTTCCATTACTCTAGGAGGTGGGTCAAAAAAGATCTTGCTGTGATTTATGTCAGAGTGTTCTTCCTATGTTTTCCTCTCAGAGTTTTATAGTGCCTGGTCTTACATTTAGGTCTTTAATTTATTTTGAGTTTATTTTTGTGTATGTTGTTAGGGTGTGTTCTAATTTCATACTTTTACATGTAGCTGTCCAGTTTTCCCAGCACCACTTATTGAAGAGACTGTCTTTTCTCCTTTGTATATCCTATCCTTCTTTGTCATAGATTAGTTGACTATATGGGCATGGACTTACTTCTGGGATTTCTATCCTGTTCCACTGATCTATATTTCTGTTTTGGTGCCAGTACCATATTGTCTTGATTACTGTAGCTTTGTAGTATAGTCTGAAGTCAGAGAGTCTGATTCCTCTAGCTCCGTTTTCCTTTTTTTCTTTTTTTCAAACGGTCAAAAAAGATCTTGCTGTGATTTATGTCAGAGTGTTCTTCCTATGTTTTCCTCTCAGAGTTTTATAGTGCCTGGTCTTACATTTAGGTCTTTAATTTATTTTGAGTTTATTTTTGTGTATGTTGTTAGGGTGTGTTCTAATTTCATACTTTTACATGTAGCTGTCCAGTTTTCCCAGCACCACTTATTGAAGAGACTGTCTTTTCTCCTTTGTATATCCTATCCTTCTTTGTCATAGATTAGTTGACTATATGGGCATGGACTTACTTCTGGGATTTCTATCCTGTTCCACTGATCTATATTTCTGTTTTGGTGCCAGTACCATATTGTCTTGATTACTGTAGCTTTGTAGTATAGTCTGAAGTCAGAGAGTCTGATTCCTCTAGCTCCGTTTTCCTTTTTTTCTTTTTTTCAAACTTGCTTTAGCTATTCAGGGTCTTTTGTGTCTTCATACAAATTTTTTATTTTTTTTTGAGGTACGCGGGCCTCTCACTGTTGTGGCCTCTCCCGTTGCGGAGCACAGGCTCCGGACGCGCAAGCTCAGTGGCCATGGCTCACAGGCCCAGCCGCTCCGTGGCATGTGGGATCTTCCCAGACTGTGGCACGAACCTGTGTCCCCTGCATTGGCAGGCAGACTCTCAACCACTGAGCCACCAGGGAAACCCTTCATACAAATTTTAAGATTTATTGTTCTAGTTCTGGGGAAAATGCCATTGATAATTTGATAGGGATTGCATTGAATCTGTAGATTGCTTTGGGTAGTATAGTCATTTTCACAATATTGATTCTTCCAGTCCAAGAACATGGTATGTCTCCCCATCTGTTTGTGTCATCTTTGATTTCATAGTTTCTTATAGTTTTCTGAGTACAGGTCTTTTACCTCCTTAGGTAGGTTTATTCCTAGGTATTTTATTCTTTTTGTTGCAGTGGTGAATTTGTTTCCTTAATTTCTCTTTCTGATCTTTCGTTATTAATGTATAGGAATCCAAAAGATTTCTGTGCATTAATTTTGTATCCTGCAACTTTACCAAATTCATTGATTAGCTCTAGTAGTCTTCTGGTGGCATCTTCAGGATTTTCTATGTATAGCATCATGTCATCTGCAAACAGTGACAGTTTTACTTCTTCTTTTCCAATTTATATTCCTTTATTTCTTTTTCTTCTCTGATTACCGTGGCTAGGACTTCCAAAACTATGTTGAATAATAGTGGTGAGAGTGGACAGCCTTGTCTTGTTCCTGATCTTAGAGGAAATGTGTTCAGTTTTTCACCATTGAGAATGATGTTTGCTGTGGGTTTGTCATATATGGCCTTTATTATGTTGAGGTAGTTTCCCTCTAGGCCCACGTTCCGGAGAGTTTTTATCATAAATTCGTATTGAATTTTGTCAAAAGCTGATTCTTCCATCTATTGAGATGACCACATGATTTTATTCTTCAGTTTGTTAATATGGCATATCACATTGATTTGTATATATTAAAGAATCCTTGCATACCTGGGATAAATCTCACTTGATCATGGTGTACGATCCTTTTAATGTGTTGTTGGATTCTGTTTGATAGTATTTTGTTGAGGACTTTTGCCTCTACATTCGTCAGTGATATTGGTCTGTAATTTTGTTTGTAATATCTTTCTCTGGTTTTGGTATCAGGGTGATTGTGGCCTCGTAGAATGAGTTTGGGAGTGTTCCTTCCTCTACAATTTTTTGGAAGAGTTTGAGAAGGATTGGTGTTAGCTCTTTGAATATTTGATAGAATTCACCTGTGAAGCCATAGGGTCCTGGACTTTTGTTTGTTGGGAGATTCTTAATCACAGTTTCAATTTCATTACTTGTGATTTGTCTGTTCATATTTTCTATTTCTTCCTCATTCAGTCTTGGAAGTTTATACCTTTCTAAGAGTTTGTCCATTTCTTCAAGGATTTCAATTTTATTGACATATAGTTGCTTGTAGTAGTCTCTCATGATGCTTTGTATTTCTGTGGTGTCCTTTTTAACTTCTCTTTTTTCATTTCTACTTTTATTGATTTGAGTCCTCTCCCTCTTTTTCTTGATGAGTCTAGCTAAATGTTTATCAATTTTGTTTATCTTCTCAGAGAACCAGCTTTTAGTTTTATTGGTCTTTGCTATTATTTTCTTTGTATTTCATTTATTCCTGCTCTGATTGTTACAATCTCTTTCCTTCTACTAGCTTTGGGTTTTGTTTGTTCTTGTTTCTCTAGTTCCTTTAGGTGTAAGGTTAGATTGTTTACTTGAGATTTTTCTCATTTCTTGAGGTAGGATTTTATTGCTATAAACTTCCCTCTTAGAACTGCTTTTGCTGCATCTCATAGGTTTTGTGTTGTCATGCTAACCTTGTCATTTGTCTCTAGGTTTTTTAAATTTCCTCTTTGATTTCTTCAGTGATCTCTTTTATTTAGTAGCATATTGTTTACTCTCCATGTGTTTGTAATTTTTACACTTTTTTTTCCTGTAATTGTAGTGTTGTGGTCAGAAAAGATGATTGATATTATTTCAGTTTTCTTAAATATACCAAGGCTTGATTTGTGACTGAAGATGAAATCTATCTTGAAGAGTGTTCCATGTGCACTTGAGAAGAAAGTCTATTCTGCTGCTTTTGGATGGAATGTCCTATAAATATCAATTAAATCTATCTGGTCTATTGTGTCATTTAAAGCTTGTGTTTATTATTAATTTTCTGTCTGGATGATCTGTTCATTGGTGTAAGTGAGGTGTTAAGTTCCCCCAGTATTATTGTGCTACTGTTGATTTCCCCTTTTATAGATGTTAGCATTTGCCTTATGTATTGAGGTTCTCCTGTGTTGTGTGTACATATATTTATAATCGTTATATCTTCTTCTTGGATTGATCCCTTGATCATTATGTACTGTCCTTCCTTGTCTCTTGTAACATTCTTTATTTTAAAGTCTATTTTATTTGATATGAGTATTGCCACTCCAGCATTCTTTTGATTTCTGTTTGCATGGAATATCTTTCCCATCCACTCACTTTCAGTTTGTATGTGTCCCTAGGTCTGAAGTAGGTCTCTTGTAGACAGCATATATATGGGTCTTGTTTTTGTAACCATTAGCCAGTCTGTGTCTTTTGGTTAGAGCATTTAATCCATTCACATTTAAGGTAATTATCAATATGTATATTTTCTTAATTGTTTTGGGTTTGTTCTTGTAACTTCTTTTCGGCTCATGTGTTTCCCGCTTAGAGATGTTCCTTTAGCATTTGTTGTAGAGCTGGTCTGGTGATGCTGAATTCTCTCAGCTTTTCCTTTTCTGTAAATTTGATTTCTCCTTTGAATCTAAATGAGATCCTTGCTGCATATAATAATCTTGATTGTAGATTTTTCCCTTTCATCACTTTAAATATATCCTGCCACTCCCTTCTGGCTTGCAGGGTTTCTGCTGAAAAATCAGCTGATAACCTTATGGGGATTCCCTTGTATGTTATTTGTTGCTTTCCCTTGCTGCTTTTAATAATTTTTTTTTTCTTTTTTTTTAACATCTTTATTGGAGTACAATTGCTTTACATTGTTGTGTTAGTTTCTGCTGCATAACAAAGTGAATCAGCTATGCATATACATATATCCCCATATCCTCTCCCTCTTACATCTCCCTCCCACCCTCCCTATCCCACCCCTCTAGGTAGTCACAAAGCACTGAACTGATATCCCTGTGTTATGCGGCTTCTTCCCTCTAGCTATTTATTTTACATTTGGTGGTATATATATGTCCATGCCACTCTCTCACTTCATCTCAACTTACCCTTCCTCCTCCCTGTGTCCTCAAGTCCATTCTCTACATCTGCATCTTTATTCCTGTCCTGCCCTTAGGTTCTTCAGAACCATTTTCTTTTTTTTTTTTAGATTCCATATATATGTGTTAGCATACAGTATTTGTTTTTCTCTTTCTGACTTACTTCACTCTGTATGACAGACTCTAGGTCCATCTACCTCACTACAAATAACTCAGTTTCATTTCTTTTTATGGCTGAGTAATAGTCCATTGTATATATGTGCCACATCTTCTTTATCCATTCATCTGTCGATGGACACTTAGGTTGCTTCCATATCCTTGCTATTGTAAATAGTGCTGCAATTAACATAGTGATATATGAGTCCATTTGAATTATTCTTTTTTCAGGGTATATGCCCAGTAGTGGGAGTTCTGGGTCAAATGGTAGTTCTATTTTTAGTTTTTTAAGAAACCTCCATACTGTTCTCCATAGTGGCTGTATCAGTTTACATTCCCACCAACAGTGCAAGAGGGTTCCCTTTTCTTCACACCCTCTCCAGCATTTATTGTTTGTAGATTTTTTGATGATGACCATTCTGACCAGTGTGAGGTGGTACCTCATTGTGGTTTTGTTTTGCATTTCTCTAATGATTAGTGATGTTGAGCATCCTTTCATGTGTTTGTTGTCAATCTGTATATCATCTTTGGAGAAATGTCTATTTCAGTCTTCCACCCATTTTTGGATTGGGTTGATTGTGTTTTTGATATTTAGCTGCATGGTAATATTTTTCTTTGTATTTAATTTTTGATAGTTTGATTAATATGTGTCTTGGCGTGTTTCTCCTTAGGTTTATCCTGTATGGGAGTCTCTGACCTTCCTAGACTTGATTATTTCCTTTCCCATTTTAAGGAACTTTTCATCTATAATCACTTCAAATATTTTCTCAGACACTTTCTCTTTCTCTTCTTCTTCTGGGACCTCTATAATTCAAATATTGGTGTGTTTATTTTTGTCCCAGTGGTCTCTGAGGCTGTCCTCAATTCTTTTCTTTCGTTTTTCTTTATTTTGCTCCATGGCAGTTATTTCCACCATTCTATCTTCCAGCTCACTTATCCGTTCTTCTGCCTCAGTTTTTCTGCTATTGATTCCTTCTAGAGTATTTTTAATTTCAGTTATTGTGTTGTTCATCACTGTTTATTTGCTCCTTAGTTCTTCTAGGTCCTTGTTAATTGTCTCCTGTATTCTCTCCATTCTTTTTCCAAGATTTTGGATCATCTTTACTATCATTACTCTGAATTCTTTTTCAGTTAGACTGCCTATTTCCTCTTCATTTGTTTGGTCTTGTGGGTTTTTATCTTGCTCCTTCATCTGCTGCATATATCTCTGTCTTCTCATTTTGTTTAACTTACTGTGTTTGTGGTCTCCTTTCCACAGGCTTCAGGGTCATAGTTCCTCTTACTTCTCATGTCTGCCCCCAGTGGGTGAGGTTGGTCCATTGGCTTGTGTAGGCTTCCTTATGGGGGGACTGTGTTCTTTTGGGTAGAGCTGATCTTATCCCTCTGATGGGCAGCTCCATATCCAGTGGTGTGTTTTGGGGTGTCTGTGAGCTTAGTATAATTTAGGCAGCCTGACTGCTAATGGGTGGGGTTGTGTTCCTGTCTCACTAGTTGTTTGGTGTGAGTCATCAAGCACTGGAGCTTTCTGGCCATTGGGTGGAGCCAGGTCTTAGTGTTGAGATGGAGACCTCTGGGAGAGTTCTTGCTGATTAATATTCCATGGGGCCAGGAGTTCTCTGGTGGTTCAACGTCCTGGACTCAACTCTCCCATGTTGGAGCCTCAGGCCCAAACCCTGGTCATAGCACCAAGACCCTGCAAGCTGCATGGTGCAGAGAAAAGGAAAAAGAAAAAAAAAGAGTACAAACAGACAGTATCCCAAGACAAATGGTAAAAGAAAAACTAAACAGACAAAATCACACAAAGAAACATACACACTCACAAAAATAAAATTTAAAAAAAGGCAGAGGAAACAAAAAAGGGAGAGCAACCAAACCAATAAACAAACCCCAGAATGAAAACAAACACTAAATTCAAACAAACAAAAACAAATCAAATGCAGAAAGCAAACTTAAAAATGGGCAAAGAAAGCATAAAACAAACACACAAAAATGATCCAAAAAATGTAGAAACAAAAGAAAGATGAAAACAAAAGGAAAAACTACAAAACAACAAAGAAGTAAAGTAAAAATAGAAAAATGTAAAATATAGTTAAGATAAATACAAAGCAAGACAAAGAAAAAAACAGAAAAAAAGGAAAAAACAATATAAGGAAAAAATACAGTAGAAATAGCAAAAAAAAATATTAAAAATAAAAGTGTAAAGAAAAGGTAAATAAAAAATAAAAATTAAAAGAATAATAAAAAAGAACAGAACAAAATGAAAAAAAAGTAGTAATAATATTTTCTTGTGGCCTCAGCTGTCAGTGTCCTTGCACTCACAGTGAGTAACCACCTATCCCTGCCTATCCAGGAAGTCCTTCAATTCTTCTAAGTATGTCTCTGGACCTGCTGTGGGCACTGTGGCACCAGCTCCGACTGATCTGGCCTGACTCCTGTACATACTTGCCCCCAAAGTCCACAGTTGCCCCCAAGGTCAACAGCCTCAATCGTAGGAACACTTGTTGTCTATTCAGATATTCCACAGATGCAGGGTTTACCAAGATGATTGTGCAGGGGTTTAATCCACTGCTCCTGGGGCTGCACAGAGAGATTTCCCTTCTTCTTCTTTGGTCGCACAGCCTGTGGGGTTCAGCTTTGGTTTTGGCCCCACCTCTGTGTGTGGGCCACCCTCAGGCATCTATTCCCTGTCCAGGCCAGAGGGGGTGAAAGCAGCAGCTGATTAGGGCTCACTTGCTCTCTCAGGCCCGGGAGAGGAGAGGTAATGGAAATCACCATTGGGATGTGTAGGGAGTGCCTGTGGCAGCAGAGGCCAGCATGAAGTTGCCACAGACTGATGCATGCCATGCATTCTCCTGGAGAAGTTGGCCCTGGATCATGGGACACTTGCTAGTGGCAGGCTGCACAGGCTTCCGGGAAGGTGTGGGCAGTCAAGTGCGTTTGCTTACAGGACCCTTGGTGGCAGCGGCAGCAGCCGTTACATCCACCTCTAGGGACCGAGATAACAGCTGTGGCTTGTGCCCACCTCTGGAGCTTGTGTAGGCTGTGTCCTTCTCTCTGTGGGTGCACAGAGCAAGAAGCTCCTATGGTGGGCCCGCACCTCTCCTCACACACCCTGCAACAATGGTCACTTGCCTCTCTGGCAGGTCCAGACTTTTCCCCAGACTCCCTCCCGGCTAGCTGTGGTGCACTAGCCCCCTTCAGGCTGTGTTCACGCAGCCAACCCCAGTCCTCTCCCTGGCATCTGACCTCTGAAGCCCGAGCCTCAGATGCCAGCCCCCACCCACCCCGGCGTGTGAGCAGACAAATGTCTCAGGCTGGGGAGTGCTGGTCAGCAGCAATCCTCTGTGTGGGATTCTCTCTGCTTTGCCCTCTGCACCCCTGTTGCTGTGATCTCCTCCATGGCTCCGAAGCTTCCTTCCCACCCACCCATCATCTGTGCCCGTGAAGGGGCATCCTAGTGTGTGGAAACTTTTCCTCCTTCACAGCTCACTCCCAGAGGCACAGGTCCCATCCCAATTCCTTTGTCTCTCTTTTTTTTTTTCTTTTCTCCTACCCAGTTATGTGGAGATTTTCTTGCCTTTTTGGAAGTCTGAGGTCTTCTGCTAGCATTCAGGAGGTGTTCTGTAGGAGTTGTTCCACATGTAGATGTATTTTTGATGTATTTGTGGGGAGGAAGGTGATCTCCATGTCTTACTCCTCCGCCATCTTGAAGGTCCTCTTAAATTTATTTTAAAAAATACTCTGGAACATATACTTAGAAATATAATTGATTTCTTATGTTTTTATTTTTTACTGTGATTTTACCAAATTCATTTATTAGTTCTAGTGATTTTGTTATATTGTTCTTAAATTTATTTTTAAAAATACTCTGGAACATATACTTAGAAATATAATTGATTTCTTATGTTTTTATTTTTTACTGTGATTTTACCAAATTCATTTATTAGTTCTAGTGATTTTGTTATATTGTTGATTTCTTTGGGTGTTCCATATAAATAACCAGGTTTTCTCCCTTTTCATCTTTATGTCATTCATTTCATTTCTCCCTAAATTGCCAAGCACAAGATTGAATAGAAATAGTGATAAAGAGCACCCTTGTTTATTCCTGATCTTAGAGTGAAAGCATTCAATCCCTCATCATCAGATGTGAAGTTAAGTATAGGGTTTTCCAAGATGTTGTTCACCAAGTTGAGGAATATTCATTATGTTCCCTGTTTGCTGAAACACTGGGATGTTGCTTGAATGGATATTAAAATTTCCCAAATGCATTTGTGACATCTTGGAAAATGGTTATATGGATTTCTCTTTTATTCTGTTAATATCATGTATTAATTTTGGGAATGTGAAGCCAGCCTTGTATTTCAGCAATTAACACCATTAGTTGTGATATATTATCACTTTATGCAGTACTAGAATTGATTTGTTAATATATTATTGAGAATTTTTATGTCTTTTTCTTTTCTTGAAATACTTTTGTCAAGTTTTGATATCAAGTTTATACTGATCTTCTAAATTGGGTTGTGAAATGTTATCTTCATTTTCTCAACAAGTTTTTTTGTTTATGATTGGCAATAATTCTTCCTTAAACGTTTAATTCTCCAGAGAAGCTATCTGGATCAGAAATTTTCTAGGTACAAAGGATTTTTATTATAATTTAATTATTTGTATGATTATAGAATATTCTAAATTAATATTTCACCCTATCAATTGTACGTTTTATCTTTCAAGAAATGAGTCTATTTCACTTTGTTGTTAGACTTATTGACAGAGAGTTGTTCATGACATTACCTTATTGTGTTTCTAGTGACTAAAGGATATATATTATTCATTTGAGCCATTGGTTGCTTAGGAATGTGTTCTTTAATTTCCATATATCTATGAATCTCCCAAATTTCCATTTTACTGATTTCTAATTTAATTTTACTGTGGTCAGAAAACATACTTTGAAACTTTTATTTCTTTAAAATTTATTGGAGTTTTTTGTGGTCAAAATATGGTTTATATCAGATAATGTTCTATGTGCACTTCAGAAGAATGTGTATTTGCTGTTGTGGGTGGAGTGTTCTATAGATGAATGTTGATATACTTGGTTAACAGTGATTTTTAAGTCTTCTATTTCCTTACTGATCTTCTGCCTGGTCCTATCCATTACTGGAAGGAGGGTTTAAAGTCTGCAACTATTATTCTTAAGTAGTCTTTAATTTTTCACATCTGTCAGTTTTGCCATCATGTATTTTGTGACTCTTATTTATGATTATTATATCTTCTTGATGAAAACTTTTTATCACTAAAAATGCCTCCTTTGTCTCTAGAAATTTCCTTTTTGTCTATTCTGTTTGAAATTAGATTAGCTATCTTTTGTTTACTTTGGTATTTTATATCTTGTGACATCATTTTATTACAAATATATTAGTGTACTTGCATCTAAACGTTCAGTTTTAGACAATATATAGTCATGTTTTTTATCCATTTTGTTCATATCCATACTTTAAGTGTTCAATCCAATTACATTTAATGTAATTATTTATGTTATGATTTATGTTTACCATATTACTGTTTGATTTCTATCATGTCTTAGGTAACTTTTTCCATTTTTTTACCCATTATTGCCCTCTTTTTTGTTAAATATATCATAATGCACCATTTTTATATCCTTCTTATTTTTTTATTTTTTTTTCTACTTCTTAACAGTTGTCCAGGGAATTACAACTAACTTCTTAATTTATAACAACCTAGCTTTAATTAATACCAAATTACTATTACTAGTACACAAAAAATTGCTACCATGTATCTCCATCCATTGTCCCTTGTATGTGATATCACTGACACATATATTACACCTTTATTTGTTATAGATCCATGAACCCAGGACTATAATTATTTCTTTATGTAGATTAAAAAAAATCAGACAGAGGGAATTCCCTGGCAGTTCAGTGGTTAAGATTCTGCACTGCCAATGCAGGAGCTGTGGGTTCAGTTCCTGGTCAGGGAACTATAAGACCCCACATGCTGTGCAGCAGAGACAAAAAAAAAAAATGAACAAACAAAAAAATGTAATAAGCAAAAATACTTGTAAACTGTCTTTCATAATTACCTGTGTAGTTACCATTATTGGTGCTTTTTTATATCTTTATATGCATTTGAGTTATTTGTAGGGTCCTTTTATTTTAGCCTGAAAAATTCTCTTGTTTTTTTTTTATTTTTGAAGTTTGTTTTATTTATTTTTTTATACAGCAGGTTATTATTTGTCATCAATTTTATACACATCAGTGTATACATGTCAATTCCAATCACCCAGTTCAGCACACTACCATCCCCACCCACCCACGGCTTTCCCTTGGTGTCCATATGTTTTTTTCTCTACATCTGGGTCTCAACTTCTGCCCTGCAAACTGGTTCTTCTGTACCATTTTTCTAAGTTCCACATACATACGTTAATATACGATATTTGTTTTTCACTTTCTGACTTATTTCACCCTGTATGACAGTCTCTAGATCCATATATGTCTTAACAAATGACCCAATTTCGTTCCTTTTTATGGCTGAGTAATATTCCATTGTATATATGTACCACATCTTCTTTATCCATTCATCTGTCAATGGGCATTTAGGTTGCTTCCATGAC
>NC_041228.1:16489218-16490235 GCF_002837175.3 Physeter macrocephalus | reverse complement strand
TGGATTGTTTGTTTCTTTAATATTGAGCTGCATGAGCTGTTTATATATTTTGGAGATTAATCCTTTGTTCGTTGATTCGTTTGCAAATATTTTCTCCCATTCTGAGGGTTGTCTTTTTGTCTTCTTTATGGTTTCCTTTGCTTTTGTAGTTTCCTTTGCAAAAGCTTTGAAGTTTCCTTAGGTCCCATTTGTTTATTTTTATTTCCATTACTCTAGGAGGTGGATCAAAAAAGATTTTGCTGTGATTTATGCCAAAGTGTGCTCTGCCTATGTTTTCCTCTAAGAGTTTTATAGTGTCCAGTCTTACATTTAGGTCTCTAATCCATTTTGAGTTTATTTTTGTGTATGGTGTTAGGGAGTGTTCTAATTTCATTCTTTTACATGTAGCTGTCCAGTTTTCCCAGCACCACTTATTGAAGAGACTGTCTTTTCTCCATTGTATATTCTTGCCTCCTTTGTCATAGATTAGTTGACCATAGGTGCATGGGTTTATCTCTGGGCTTTCTATCTTGTTCCATTGATCTATTTTTCTGTTTTTGTGCCAGTACCATGTTGTCTTTATTACTGTATTTGTAATATAGTCTGAAGTCAGGGAGTTTGATTCCTCCACCTCTGTTTTTTCCCTCAATACTGCTTTGGCTATTTGGGATCTTTTGTGTCTCCATATAAATTTTAAGATTTTTTGTTCTAGTTCTGTAAAAAATGCCATTGGTAATTTGATAGGGATTGCATTGAATCTGTAGATTGCTTTGGGTAGTATAGTCATTTTCACAATATTGATTCTTCCAATCCAAGAACATGGTATATCTCTCCATCTGTTGGTATCATCTTTAATCTCTCTCATCAGTGTCTTATAGTTTTCTGCATACAGGTCTTTTGTCTCCCTAGGTAGGTTTATTCCTAGGTATTTTATTCTTTTTGTTGCAATGGTAAATGGGAGTGTTTCCTTAATTTCTCTTTCAGGTTTTTCATCCTTAGTGTATAGGAATGCAAGAGATTTCTCTGCATTAATTTTGT
>NC_041228.1:16488093-16488923 GCF_002837175.3 Physeter macrocephalus | reverse complement strand
TTCAGTTTTTCACCATTGAGAATGATGTTTGCTGTGGGTTTGTCATATATGGCCTTTATTATGTTGAGGAAGGTTCCCTCTATGCCCACTTTCTGGAGAGTTTTTATCATAAATGGGTGTTGAATTTTGTCAAAAGCTTTTTCTGCATCCATTGAAATAATATGGTTTTTATTCTTCAATTTTTTAATATGCTGTATCACACTGATTGATTTGCATATATTGAAGAATCCTTGCATCCGTAGGATAAATCCCACTTCATCATGGTGTATGATCCTTTTACTGTGTTGTTGGATTCTGTTTGCTAATATTTTGTTGAGAATTTTTGTATTTATATTCATCAGTGATATTGGTCTGTAAGTTTCTTTTTTTGTAGTATCTTTGTCTGGTTCTGGTTTCAGGGTGATGGTGGCCTCATAGAATGCGTATGGGAGTGTTCCTTCCTCTGCACTTTTTTGGAAGAGTTTGAGAAGGATGGTTGTTAGCTCTTCTCTAAATGCTTCACAGAATTCACCTGTGAAGCCATAGGGTCCTGGACTTTTGTTTGTTGGAAGATTTTTAATCACAGTTTCAATTTCATTACTTGTGATTGGTCTGTTCATATTTTCTATTTCTTCCTGGTTCAGCCTTGGAAGGTTAAACCTTTCTAAGAATTTGTCCGTTTCTTCCAGGTTGTCCAAGTTATTGGCATAGAGTTGCTTGTAGTAGTCTCTTAGGATGCTTTGTATTTCTGCGGTGTCTGTTGTAACTTCTCCTTTTTCATTTCTAATTTTATTGATTTGAGTCCTCTCCCTCTTTTTCTTGATGAGTCTGGCTAATGGTTTATTAATCCT
>NC_041228.1:16456497-16487982 GCF_002837175.3 Physeter macrocephalus | reverse complement strand
TTAGGTATAAGGTTAGATCATTTATTTGAGATTTTTCTTGTTTCTTGAGGTAGGCTTATATAGCTATAAACTTCCCTCTTAGATCTGCTTTTGCTGCAACCCATAGGTTTTGGATCATCGTGTTTTCATTGTTATTTGTCTCTAGGTACTTTTTGCTTTCTTTTTTGATTTCTTCAGTGATCTCTTGGTTATTTAGTAACGTAGTGTTTAGCCTACATGTGCTTGTGTTTTTACGTTTTTTTTCCCTGTAACTGATTTCTAATCTCATAGCATTGTGGTCAGAAAAGATGCTTGATGTGATTTCAATTTTCTTAAATTTAGTGAGGCTTGATTTGTGACCCAAGATGTGATCTATCCTGGAGAATGTTCCATGTGCACTTGAGAAGCTATTTGCTGTTTTTGGATGGAATGTCCTATAAATATTAATTAAATGTATCTGGTCTATTGTGTTATTAAAAGCTTCTGTTTCCTTATTTATTTTCATTTTTGATGATCTGTCCATTGGTGTTTTTATCTGGTATGAGTATAGCTACTCCAGCTTTCTTTTGATTTCCATTTGCATGGAATATGTTTTTTCCATCCCCTCACTTTCAGTCTGTATGTGTCCCTAGGTCTCAAGTGGGTGTTTTGTAGACAGCATATATATAGGTCTTGTTTTTGTATCCATTCAGCAAACCTGTGTCTTTTGTTTGGAGCATTTATTCCATTCACGTTTAAGGTAATTATCGATATGTATGTTCCTATGACCGTTTTCTTAATTGTTTTGGGTTTGTTTTTGCAGGTCCTTTTCTTCTCTTTTGTTTCTCACTTAGAGAAGTTCCTTTAGCATTTGTTGTAGAGCTGTTTGGGTGGTGCTGAATTCTCTTAGCTTTTGATTGTCTGTAAAGCTTTTCATTTCTCCATTGAATCTGAATGAGATCCTTGCTGGGTAGAGTAATCTTGCTTGTAGGTTCTTCCCTTTCATCACTTTACTTTTATCATGCCACTCCTCTCTGGCTTGTAGAGTTTCTGCTGAGAAATCAGCTGTTAACCTTATGGGATTTCCCTTGTATGTTATTTGTCGTTTTTCCCTTTCTGCTTTCAATAATTTTTCTTTGTCTTTAATTTTTTGCCAATTTGATTACTATGTGTCTCGGTGTTTTTCTCCTTGGGTTTATCCTATGTTGGACTCGGTGTACTTCCTGGACTTGAGTGGCTATTTCCTTTCCCATGTTAGGGAAGTTTTCAACTATAATCTCTTCAAATATTTTCTCGGATCCTTTCTCTCTCTCTTCTCCTTCTGGCACCCCTATAATGTGAATGTTGTTGCATTTAATGTTGTCCCAGGGGTCTCTTAGGCTGTTTTCATTTCTTTTCATTCTTTTTTCTTTTTTCTGTTCCACAGCACTGAATTCCACCATTCTGTCTTCCAGGTCACATATCCGTTCTTCTCCCTCAGTTATTCTGTTATTGATTCCTTCTAGTGTAGTATTCATTTCAGTTAATGTATTGTTCATCTCTGTTTGTTTGTTCTTTAATTCTTCTAGGTCTTTGTTAAACATTTCTTGCATCTTCTTGATCTTTGCCTCCATTCTTTTTCCAAGGTCCTGGATCATCTTCACTCTCATTATTCTGAATTCTTTTTCTGGAAGGTTGCCCATCTCCACTTCATTTAGTTGTTTTTCTGGGGTTTTATCTTGTTCCTTCATCTGGTGCATAGCCCTCTGCCTTTTCATCTTGTCTGTCTTTCTGTGAAAGTGGTTTTTGATCCCCAGGCTGCAGGATTGTAGTTCTTCTTGCTTCTGCTGTCTGCCCTCTCATGTTTTTCTTGTAGGGAAGTTCTGCTAGTGACAGTTTCCCTCACTTTTTGTTTATGTAGGAATGTCTTTATTTCTCCCTAATTTTCAAAGAATAGTTTTGCAGATATGGAATTTTTCATTGATAATCTTTTTCATTCAATCCTCTCAATATGCCATCCCACATGCCTCCAAATTTCTGAATAGAAATTAACTGTTGACATTATTAAATATTATTGTGCATAGTGTCTCTCTTCTTTCTTGCTGATTTAAGATTCTCTCTATATTTCTCAACGGTTTGATTTTGACATACCTAGGTTTGAATTGCTTTGGATTTATTCTACTTCGAGTTAATTGAGCTTCTTGAATGTGTAGATTGTTTTCTTCAAATTTAGAAAATTTCAGTCATTAATTGCTTGAATATTGTTTTTGTTTCTCTCTCTTCTCCTTTTAGTACTTCCATTATGTGTACATTGGTGGGAGTATAGGAAACTCACTTTGTTAAAATGACTATTTCTGAAAGCAAGTACTATATTATTCTGGTCATGAAACAAATCTGTCCTCTTCCCCAGAAAAAGATGCAACCTCTATCTTCCAAGATTATCTGATATACAAATAACCCCTGATTTGATAGTTCAGGACAAAAGCATGTAGACACAAGATATGTAGAAATGCTATGGAGAAATCTCCCACATGTGTTCTTTTGGAGGAGATCCCTTTTCTTCTTGCTTGCAGAAGAAATAACAGTAACTTAGGTAACCGTAATTTTGATACTCATAAGCATCTTCATTTGAAAATAAGAACTAGGGATGTTTAATCCTTTCATTTATATTTCAGATGTAGAAACTTAGATTTGTCACACTCCATTTAATGGAACCACTCATAATTTTTTTTAATCATGCAATTTCTTTCCTCCTTCTATCTAGATTCCATTATTTTCTCACCACAACTCTACATAAGCAGTAGTCTTACTGTGTAACAGATTGTTAAACAATAAATGCTGGAGAGGATGTGGAGAAAAGGGAACCCTCCTAAACTGCCGGTGGGACTGAAAACTGGTAGAGACACTATGGAGAACAGTATGGAGGTTCCTTAAAATAACTGAAAATAGGGCTACCAACAATCCCACTCCTAGGCATATATCCAGAGAAAACCATAATTTAAAGAGGTACATGCACCCCAATGTTCATTGCAACACTATTTACAGTAGCCAGGACATGGAAGCAACCTAAGTGTCCATCAACAGAGGAATGTATAAAGAAGACATGGTACATATGGAATATGTATATACAATATGTCATTGTATATGACATATACAATGGAATATTACTCCTCCATAAAAAAAATGCCATTTGCAACAATGTGGATGGACCTAGAGATTGTTATACACAGTATAACAGATTGTTATACTGAATGAAGTAAGTCAGATAGAGAAGGACATATATGTTATCACTTACATGTGGAAACTAAAAAAAGGCTACAAATGAACTTATCTACAAAACAGGAATAGAGTTACAGATGTAAAAATTAAACTTGTGGTTACCAGAGTGTAAGGGGGAGGGAAATGGTAAATTGGAAGATTGGGATTGACACATACATGCTACTATATATAAAATAGGTAACTAATAAGAACCTACTCTGTGGCACAGGGAACTCTACTCAGTACACCGTAATGGCCTGTATGGGAAAAGAATCTAAGAAAGAGTGGATATATGTATAACAGATTCACTTTGCTGTACACCTGAAACTAACACAACATTGTAAATCAATTATACCCCAATAAAAAATATATATATAAAAATAGTTGACTCTAGAGAGGACTTGCACACTACCTTGTCTGGTAAATTAACTTTCCAATGAACATTTTGCTCTCAACTGGGAATTTTCTCAGCAATTTTAGGGAAATATAAAATGACATTCTTCATGTAAATATCTGCAAAATGAGTGTGATTTCCCTACTGGTGTACAATGCTACCTAAAATAAATGTCATGGTTATAATAAAGATACCTTTGTCCAGAAAGAATTTTTCCTTTTTTCCAATTACCATCTATAAAAAATTCTTATTGTGAAACCATAATTCAAGTTTCATACTTAAGATTCTGTGACCAATTTGTTTGAACCATGTGATAATTACAATACAATAATACAATACAATTACAAAAACCACTTTGAGTTGCCTTTCACACAGAAGATGTTATTTTTATAGTCTTAGTTATTTTGGAGAGGGCTTTATGTTAGACCCTTCACATCATTTGGATCCTGAGCTTTATTTTTTCTTTCCCTTGCCCTGTAAACATATTTTAAAATTTTTTATATTTTTTCTTATGTCAGCATGCCCACAAGGTAAATGTAATTTTGAAGATTACTTACCTCATTTAATTTTTTTTTTGGCCTTCGCTCTTACCCAGGTAGTTCCTCAAAAGTGTTTTTTCAAAGCTTTTTGATCTATCCCTGTATCCATTTGTATATCTATATCAATTTCTATATGTGTAAATATTTTTGTTTTTCCAAATTATTGTTGATATGGATCATGTGACTCATAGGAAAGTGAGAAAAGCTAATGCCACTTTGTCCATTATAACTAAAAGTTTCTTTATAAGAAACACTTTTATAAGTGTTTAGGGGGCTTTTTTCTGTCAATAAATTAGTATTTGTCAATGTTAAGACATTTCCTGAACATTTTTATTCCCCACACTGCTGCCTCTATCCCAGCACCATGGCCTTCTCAGAACTTCTCCAACATGTGGGAAATTTTGGAAGATTCCAAATTATACTTGCCATTGCAAGCTTATCATTAGTTACTCTCATCACCACTCACAACTTCGAGGAGAACTTTTCTGCGGCTATTCCTGCTTATCGTTGCTACATCCATCTCCTTGACAGCACCACATCTCAAATCAACCTTACTAGGAACAAAACAGCTCATGGCCTCCTGAGAATGTCCATCCCAATGGGTGCAAACAAAAAGCAGGTGCAAACAAATAGCAGGAGCAATGTCATTGCTTTCAGCAAACCCAGCAGCAGCTTTTAAATAACAATGACATGACCGTAAATAGCACTGAGCTGGAGACAACCTTGCTTAGATGGTTGGACCTATGACATGACCTTAAATAGCACTGAGCTGGAGACAACTTTGCTTAGATGGTTGGACCTATGACCAAAGCTTTTTTACCTCTACTGTTGTAGCTCAAGTATGAAATAATGTGAAAAATAGTAATTGGTCATTTTTTATATACAAGCCTCCACATTAAATTTGCTTGAGATGCTTAGGTTTGGAATCTGTTACCCAGATAACAAAGATCTTAAATATGTGAAGGAAAAAAGAAGGGGAAACACTTGCTGAAAAATTACAGCCATTGACTGTATTAGCTTTTTACTCTATCATAGTAGTGAAGAGTCACCTTAAGAGGCAGGCAGACCACCAACATTTGAGTTCCATTTTGGCAATTACTTGCATGTGATTTACAGCATGTATCTTAACATTTCCTAAGCAAAAAATGAAATATTATCTATTAAGGATCTTAAAATTATTAAACGAAAAACATGCCAAAGTCTCTTAAGTTGATAGCTCAGTGCATTACTAAAAAGCACAAGACAAGAAAACATTAAGCAATTTTTACATTTACCTTTTGTGTTAAATGTATTTCACATTTTATGAATAGATAAATGAATCTCAGGCAGGCAGTATAAATTGTCCTTTTGCTCAAAAATGGTAAGTGACAAACTTGTAATTTCATCAATTATGTCTAACTTGGTATAACATGCATATCCAAAACTATACTATACATCATTTTTGTTAAGAAAACTGAATATTGACAAGTATTATCATGAAAATTAAGAATTCATAAAAGAAATTTCCTAAATTTCCTAAACCTTTAAACAGATGATATAGAAAACTATTTGATCATCATGAACTCTATTTTTTCCCCATTATTCTAGTTTGTCAATGTTATTGTTAAAATATGCTGCGAAAATTAAACTTGACCCATTAATGTTAGGGTGAGTCTGCAATTTACCTCCATTACTGAGGAAATTCTGTTGATTTAGTGCAACTCCACTTGATAAGTACTTTTTAATTGAAATACTGCTTCATCTTTATTTCTTTCATTTTTTTTTCCAGTCAAACATTCAAAATTTCAGTATAAGAAATAAATGAAACTACTTAAAATATTTATCTATTGTAAATACCCAGTTGAATGCCTCAAAAACAGCTTGATTTAATTTTTTTTTCACTAGCATTTGCAACTCAAGGCTGCACCTCTTAGAGAGGCAAATTGTATATATTGTTCAGATCACAAATCTGCAGGCCATAATTTTCTCCCCCCTTAACTTTTTCATCTAATTTTCTGTCAAGTCATCTATTATAGAATTTAGATGTGTCTATGTTTACATTTCCACTTCCACTGCTGCCAAACCATTAAAACCACAAATTTAACCTGCATCATTTTAATTGTCCCTAATTCTTCTCCCCTCCATTTATACTCTCCTCTATGTTTTGCACACTATAACAAGATTTGTTTTTCTAAAACAGAAATTTTCTTATGCTTAGTCCTTAAAACACATCAATAACTTCTTTGTCTTCATAATCTGCATTCAAAATAAATGATTTGAACAATCTAGAAGATAAGATCTCTCAGTTTTAATATCATTCCATACATCTTATAGTTCTTTTATCTACCAACATTCTCCATATAATTCTTGGCAACTGTCAGGAGTGGAATGAAATTCAGTGGAATAAAATACAACTGTATTGGTCATTAATATATCACAAGAGCCTCACACAGTACTTAGAACATAATGAGCACTTAGTAAATTTAAAGTACCTTGAAATTTTTAAACATTTTTCAAACATCTCAATTTTTAAGCGTACATCAAAATGATTTTTTACCTCATACTGAACGATTATACAACTTGCATACCCAACTTTGTTTTATAATCTTTGATGTATCTAATTTTCTCTTTTTAGTGGGATTTAGTATGTGATTCACAGTCACTCAACTCACTGTCACAGTCTATTTTCATGGCAGGATACATAAGTGGATCTCCTGTAAGTGGCTACTTTGCTGACAGGTAAGTCTTATATTTTGTTTCATAAATGACCCAAAATACATACAGTCTCTGAGAGCACAGTGTTAAAGTCTGAAGACCCAGAAAGAGGCAAAAACAGGCTTATTGAGAAAGCAGATATTCTACATAGTTGCAGTCTGGATAGAAGGTTACATGCCAAATAGTGCTCAATGAGTAGAGCTGCATCGTTTGAAAAGGAAGTCTTCTGATTTAGTTTGGGTTGCTCTTGAAACAGAATCTAGGACAATATACTTGTGTGCAAGTTCTTTATTTAGGATGTGATCGAAGGAAACATGAAAAGGGAAGGTGGGAAGGGAAAGAAACTAATATAAGGTATATTAACAAGCAGGGTACCATATGGGAACCTGAGACTCAATCCCTCTGTGGTCTTTTGGGAAATTATCTTAGCATGCCTCAGAGTTGTGCCACCTGAGAAGTTAGGAAGATGGTGTGTGGCTTCTCCTGATATTTACAATTTACCCTGTACACAGACACTTTTGCCACTATGGTCAGAGAAATCCCGTTGGTAGTAGACACAGGTGCTTAGCCTTAGAAGACATTAGAAGGTATAGAAAGTTTAAGTATTGAGGGAATTGGCAAGGCATCAGTATCATCTGCTACAACATCACAAAGGATATGAGAGTCTCCTTGAGACTTATCTATTGACTAGTGAGTCAAGAAATAAAATTAATCGTGTAATATATTCACAGTAGTGGTAAAAACAACAATGACTATTTAAAGGTAGATGCACTAAAAGTAAAGTGGAAAAAGAATTAGTTGGATAAAATGCACAGAGCAAAATTTCATATAAAATCATAAGGTTTTGAAAGTATATTCCAAGTTAAGGAATTCGGATACTATCCTTCATACCACAAAACATAATTGAGTTATTCTTTTGTGGTAAGACATAATAAAAAAATCTTAATTTAAGAAAATAATCTGTCAAGCATAAGAAAAAGAGACTGGAGAAATGTGTAATAACAGTGCAAATAGATTAATGGGTCAGTCAAACATTTTAGAAGTGAGAAGACTGAAATGCAAATGCCTTGGAAAATTTTATTGAAGGGAAGAAATGAACAGGTTTAGAAAACATTATAAATGAAGGAAAAGGAGAGGAAGGCTTTATTATGGAGGATGGTGACAGGAATTATGGTAGCCTGACAGATACAAAGTTGGGAAGATTTTATGGATAAAGATCTGTTTGAGAAGAGTCAGTCCAATGGATCATCATCAAAAGCTATTATTTTCCAGACATAACTAGACACTGATATTTCTATGATGTGTAAAATCACTCTGATCATATAAAACTTACATTCTTTTGAGAAAGCTGTATATTTATTAGCATTTTTCCACATAATGGGATAATTATAACCAAAAAGGTAAGAACAGAGAAGAACAGATATCTCTCAAGCTGGAACTTCTCAGAACAATTCATACAATTGTACAATGACATATAAACTTTTATTATTTTAAACTGTTTGCGCAACTCAATTGGTTTTCTTCTAGATTTGGCCAGAAACCTGTGTTGATGGCTTCTTCCCTGTTCTTGGCATTACTTGGCACCTACTGAGTTTTTGCACCAACCTTCCCAATTTACTGTACAACTTGATTTCTTATGGCATTATCACTGGGGGCAATATACAGTAATTCTCTTGCACTTTGTAAGTTTGACTTTGTTCTTGTCTTCTCACCTAATTTTGTCAAGTTTTAAACACACTGTTTATGGGATAAGCTCTTCATACTTTTCAGTTATAGAATAGATTCCAATCAGTGCCAGATCTATCATCATGACAGTGATCATGACAGTGAGGGCTCTGCTTCTGAGCACTGGGCAGGTGATACTGGCTGGAATTGATTATGTCTTCCGAGACTGATACATGCTACAGTTGTCCATTTCTGTGCCTTCATCTTTTTTCTGTTCCTCTGGTATGTAGATTTTTCTGGTTTGTTTTCCTTGTGATGGTTGGGCACTGAAACTTTCAATAAATGTGGACTGCTGGTCACTTTACGTCTTATTGTAATAAGAAAAATGTTCAGAAAAGGACTTAATGGATAAATCTCAAAAGTTCAAGGAACATGCTAAATTAAATGTTTAATTAATTTAAGCAATTTAAAGTAGAATTTTGCTTGGGTTCTCTCTCTCATGTGCACATGCGCACGCACACACACACACACACACACATTGTTATCACTGTCCAAAAAAATAATAGGAAGCGTGTTTGTTACAGAAAAACAAAACTTGAATTAGTTGAGTAATGAACATAATGTGGAGGAACAATCTTGCAAGAAACATGATAGAACTTCATTAGGGTTGAGGTAGGGAGAACTTTACCACATGAAGCGGACAGTAGTTTCTGAAATGTGTTTTTTTTAAAAAAAAAAAAAGTTAATTTGGCATCAGTCACATCTTTCTCTTTCTTAAACATTTAAAAGTGCAGAAATCAAATGCTATTTTCAAATCTAAAAACAATATAAATGAAAAATAAAATACAAAAAAATATTCAATACCATATCAGTAAGTTGAGTGTTGAGGGAGGAAAATGACCTGAGTTCTTTCCTGAATCATCTCTTCCTAACTGGAGAAGCTATAGTGTTCTAGAGGAGTCCCACCACCATTAAATGGAATCAAGGTATCTCTGTATCTCTGAATTCTTATTCTGTTTGGATTAGCTTCCTATTCCATTTCAGTGTTGCTGCCTCTCTTCACAAAGGTGGCCATAACAATCTACTCATTGGCTGATTATATCTGGCAAGTTGGATAAAGCATTCAAGGAAATGAAGAAAGTAGCCCATTTAAATGGAAGAAAATATGTTGCAGAGAATCTACACACTGAGGTAAGAAAGAAATAGTAATGTCTTGAAGTTTCTTCCTTATAAAGATAAAAAATCAATACAAATAAATTGTACCACCATAAGGAAAGCAAAAAGTCATAATAACCACTAACAGTGGAATCTCAACTGAAGGAAAAGTTCTGGTAATCATTTTTGGCCATGGATTGATGGCTGAATAACAGTGATTACAAAGCTATAATGATTGAATAACATGATTCCAAGTAATAGCCTATATTTCAATCTAACTCATAGTGAATACATTAAATGTACAGTGTAACTCAAATGTGTTAAGCCACACAAAATTTCCATAATAAGGATATGTTGTTTCTTTCACATTACAGCTGAGCTTGGCTCCATCACATAAAACTGAGGAAGGCCAGTTTTCTTCTTATCCCAGTAGTAATGATGTGTATGGAACTTTCTGGATATTTGGGGGGAAGTGAATAGATTACAATTGAATTCAAGAGGTAAGACTTGGAAGTATTCCTAATTCACAAAGAAATATCCCTGGAGTATAAACATTGTGCCAAATACCAAGTGGAGAAACTATGACTAATTCTGCTCAAAAACTCACATAGTATGAAACAATATAACACATGGTGATATATTGAAAGTGTAAACAAGGAGCCATGTGAATATATAGAAAATGATTCTTTTGAGAAGATTAAGAAACTTTGTGTTGAATAAGGTTTAATTTCTTTTATTAATCTCATTTAATCTTATATCCCCCCATAAGATGGGAATAATATTAATAATTGCCTAACTTTGACACAGGATTTGTACACAGCTCAAGTGAGATGAAAAGTAGAAAATACTTCATAATATCTAAAGAGTAATACACATTTTCAAGTAAGAACACATTTTTAGCAAAAAAAACTCTTGTTCTTTGGTAGGACTGTAAAATGATGTGGAAGAGAATATAAAATAATTCTAGGGAAATAAGTTAAAGAATACTTGTTTCATTTTTTTCCATTCATGTTTTTTAATATGTTTGTTTCAAAATATTTTCACTTTGAAGGTTTTGCAAACTGCAATGAAAGAACTCACTTTTCTCAAACATCATTCCAAGAAAATAAAGGTCATTTTGAGTTCCATCAGGTGCAGGATAATTGTTTTCCTGAGTTTTCTGAGGTTTGTCTTCTGCCTTAATACTGTAACATCAAAGAGAACCATGCCAACTACATAGTGTGCTAGTTCAAATTATGTATTTTAAAACATAAAAAATAAAATGCATAACTAGAGTTTGAAATTACATATCTTGTGTAGAGATTTGTGGAAAGATAAATTAGCAGAAACCTTGGTGTTTCATAGAAGACTGAAAGATTCTAATAGAAGAGTAGTTGGTAGCACGATTCAGGATAGAAGACCAATGCCATTTACATTAGGAAGCAATATTCCATTCCATAGTGGCTAATAGTACCATGTTTTGAGTCATAAGACTATGCCAAACTTCTTGTTGCAATACTCACTAGTTATGTGATATTGGATAAATTGCTTATGCTTTTTAATTTTAAAATTGTGTCATACTTCAAAATGTTGCTGTACAGTTTAACTTTACAAGCTTCAACAAATATTTACTTAGCTCTTGTCTATTATTTTTCTAGGTACTGTATATGCAGCAGTGTACAGCATTGATAAAACCCTTGCTATCATTAACTATATTTTCTAAAAGGAACAAAATAAGAATCAAAAAATTGCATAATATGACAAGGTATGACAAATCTCATAATTAAAAATTAATCCTGACATAGCCATAGCGATGAAAAACAGATCAATGGTTGTCAGAATTTGAAGAGAAGGGGGAAGGGTAACTAAGAGAAACACAAGATTTTTTTAGGGCCATGAAACTATGCTGTATGGTACTGTAGTATTAGATATATAACCCTATACATTTTTCAAAACCCATATAATTTTATAGTACATATATAACTTTAGTGAACAGATGCAAACTTTTAAGAAGTCTCTTAGGAGGTTGTGGGAACCTAGGATAGACTGAAGACTGTGTTAAGGAATCTGATTGTCATAACCCTGAGGGGATGAAAAAAGGATTCTGGCCTAAGTAATTTTAGAAATGAGTAGAAATTGTAAGGACAAAATGAACTGCACACAAGCACTGTACTCCTGTTAGTAAAATTGTTTCTCATTTGGGGTACCAGGTTAACAAATCTGAAACTTCTGAACATGTATACTGGGTTTGAACAAATAAGTAAATTGATTGTGGGTGATAGGAGGTAGGTTTCTCATTGTTGGAGAAGATGGTTATAGATAAGTAAGAGGATGACTAGAATGGACCAACTTATACTAAATTAGAGTTGGAGATATCAGTATAAACTCATGTTTAGACTAAAATAGATACAAATTAATTAGAAATATTTATACGTAGGTGTATATACTTGATTAATACATGTATACGTATTTCCTTGCTCTATCAGCTTAGAGGGTCTAGAAGCAATGACATTTCAGTAACCATGAGCACACTTAGTGCCCAGTTCTTAGTTTCTAACACCATTCTCCAATAAATTTTTTTAAAGGGTCCCTTGGAGAAATGACTGATTCTAGAGCTGAAGAACAGGACATACATGAGCCTAGAGCAGTTTACTGTGTATGAAAAAGGAAGTACTGGGGGAAAAAAGCATTCACAGAATAATGGGGTATATCATAACAAAGAGATCCAAGGGCGAATTGAAAGTTTCCAATGGCCAAAGCTAGAAAAATTTAAGCAACAAAATGACATAGTATTGGATTTTAACCCAACTGGATTATAAAAAATAAATATCTGTATGTCCATATTGATATAAATAAATGACTAGATAAATGCATACATGGAGAAGAAAATAAAAATCTCCAGTATAGAAAAATTATAAGTAATTTATATCTGTTAAAAATGAGCTTGATCTCTGTGGTCTACAAGGTATCAATATACTGAACATATTACTATGGTTACTTTAGGCCATGAAACTAGGTATATTTTAAATGAAATCATTTTTAACATAATAACTTAAAATGCTTGTAGGTACTCCAGGCTAAAATTTATTTTGTTTAAACAGTTTCCTTAATCCTGAGAAATAATGGTTATTAACCCAGCAAAAACCAAAATACAAAAATTCTCACAAAATACACAGCTATCATTCTTCTATTTTGTGTTACATTTCTGATTCAATTATTCCTATCCTTCTTTGCATTTTTTCTTCTTCATTTGGTGGTCCTTATTACTTCCTGTGAAAGATACTGAAATCATTAATCTGATGCTTTTTATTCTAAGAATTAAAACCTTCTGTCTAAATACTACATTATCTGAGTCTAATATGTTATGTGATGTTTTAATTCTTTAGTTCAAAATATTTACTAATTTATATTGTGATTTCTACATTGACACATGGATTATTGAGAAATATATTTCTTTTTTTAAATTTTTATTTTATATTGGAGTATAGTTGATTAACAATGTTGTTAGTTTCAGGTGTACAGCAAAGTGATTCCGTTATATATTTACAGGTATCTATTCTTTTTCAAGTTCTTTTCCCATTTAGGTTATTACAGAATATTGAGCAGAGTTCCCTGTGCTATACAGTAGGTCTTTGTTAGTTATCTATTTTAAATATAGCAGTATGTATATGTCAATCCCAAATTCTCAATCTATCCATCCTGTCCCCCATTCCCCCCCAGTAACCATACATTCTTTTCTAAGTCTGTCAGTCTGTTTCTATTTTGTAAATAAGTTTATTTGTATCATTTTTTTTAAGATTCTGCATATAAGGTGTATCATATGATATTTGTCTTTCTCTGACTTACTTCAGTTCATATGATAATCTCCATGTCCACCCATATTGCTGTAAATGGCATTATTTCATTCTTTTCAATGGCTGAGTAACATTCCATTGTTTAAATATACCACATCATCTTTATCCATTCATCTGTTGATTGACATTTAGGTTGCTTCCATGTCTTGGCTATTGTAAACAGCACGGCAGGGAACATGGGGAGTATGTATCCTTTTGAACCATGATTTTCTCCAGATATATGCCCAGGAGTGGGATTGCTGGATCACACGGTAGCTCTATTTTTAGTTTCCTACAGAACCTCCATACTGTTCTCCATAGTGGCTGTACCAATTTACATTCCCACCAACAGTGTAGGACGGTTTGCTTTGCTCCATACCCTCTCCAGCATTTATTGTTTGTAGACTTTTTGATGGTCATTCTGACTGGTGTAATGTGATATCTCATTATAGTTTTGATTTGCATTTCTCTAATAATTAGTGATGTTGAGCACTTTTCACATGCCTGTTGGCCATCTGTATGTCTTCTTCAGAGAAATGTCTATTTAGATCTGCCCATATTTTGATTGGGTTGTCTGTTTTTTGGATATTGAGCCACATGAACTTTCTGTAAATTTTGGAGACTAATCCCTTGTCAGTCGCATCATTTGCAAATATTTTCTCAAATTCCATGTGTTGTCTTTCCATTTTGTTTATGGGGTTTTTTTGTGTGTGTGCAAAAGCTTTTGAGTTTAATTAGGTTCCATTTGTTTGTTTGTTTGTTTTTCCATTACTCTTGGAGACAACTTGAAAAAGATCTTGCTGTGATTTATGTCAAAGAGTGTTCTGCTGATGTTTCCTCTAAGAGTTTTATAATATCTGGTCTCACATTTAGGTCTTTAATCCATTTTGAGAATATTAAAGAATGTTTTAATTCCATTTTTTACATGTAGCTGTCCAGTTTTCCCAGCACCATTTATTGAAGAGACTGTCTTTTCTCCATTGTAGAGTTTTGGCTTCTTTGCTGTAGATTAATTGACCATAGGTGTGTGGGTTTATTCCTGGGCTTTCTATCCTGTTCCACTGATCTATATTTCTCTTTTTGTGCCAGTACCATACTGTTTTGATGACTGTAGCTTTGTAGTATAGTCTGACACCAGGGAGCCTGATTCCTCCAGGTCCGTTTTTCTTTCTCAAGGTTCCTTTGGCTATTCGGGGTCTTTTGTATTTCCATACAAATTGTAAAACTTTTTGTTCTAATTTTGTGAAAAATGCCATTGGTAATTTGATGGGGATTGCATTGAATCTGCAGATTCCACTGGGCAGTATAGTCATTTTGACTATTAGAAGAGTATTGATTCTTCTAATCCAAGAACATGGTATCTCTCTCCATCTGTTTGTGTCACCTTTTATTTCTTTCCTTAGTATCTTATAGTTTTCTGAGTACAGGTTTTTGCCTCCTTAGGTAGGTTTATTCCTAGGTATTTTATTCTTTTTGTTGCAGTGGTGAATTTGATTGTTTCCTTAATTTCTCATTCTGATCTTTCATTGTTAGTGTATAGGAATGCAAGAAATTTCTGTGTATTAATTTTGTATCCTACAACTTTATCAGATTCATTGATGAGGTCTAGTAGTTTTCTGGTAGCATCTTTAGGATTTTCTATGTAGAGTATTATGTCATCTGCAAAGAGTGACCGTTTTACTTATTCGTTTCCAATTTGGATTACTTTTATTTATTTTTCTTCTCTGATTTCCATGGCTAGGACTTCCAAAACTATGTTGAATAAAGGTGGCGAGAGTGGAGATGCAGCAACATGGATGGACCTAGAGATTGTCATACTGAGTGAAGTAAGTCAGACAGAGAAAGACAAATATCATATTGCTTATATGTGGAATCTTAAAAAGTGGTACGGGGCTTCCCTGGTGGTGCGGTGGTTGAGAGTCCACCTGCCGATGCAGGGGACATGGGTTCGTGCCCCGGTCTGGGAAGATCCCACATGCTGCAGAGCGGATAAGCCTGTGAGCCATGGCCACTGAGCCTGCACGTTCAGGGCCTGTGCTCTGCAACGGAAGAGGCCACAACAGTGAGAGGCCTGTGTACTGCAAAAAAAAAAAAAAAAAAAAAAAAAAAAAGTGGTACAAACAGACTTATTTACAAAACAGAAGTAGAGTCACAGATATAGAAAACAAACTTATGGTTACCAAGGGGGAAAGGGTGGGGATAAATTGGGAGATTGGGATTGACATATACACACTACTATGTGTAAAATAAATAACTAATAAGGGACTACTGTATAACACAGGAGACTCTATTTAATACTCTGTAATAACCTATATGGGAAAAGAATCTAAAAAAGTGGATATATGTGTATGTACAACTGTGGATATATGTGTATGTTTGTTGAATAAAAGTGGTGAGAGTGGACATTCTTGTCTTATTCCTGATCTGAGAAGAAATGCTTTCAACTTTTCCCCATTGAGTACGATGCTAGCTGTATGTTTGTCATATATGGCCTTTACTATATTGAGGTAGTTTCCGTCAATGCCCACTTTATGGAGAATTTTTATATAAATGGGTGTTGAATTGTGTCAAAGCTTTTTCTGATTCTATTGAGATGATCATATGTGTTTTAGTCTTCAATTTGTTGATGTGGTGTAAGACACTGATGAATTTGTGGATATTGAAAAACTCTTGCATCCCTGGGATAAATCCCACTTGATCATGGTGTATGATCCTTTAATTGTTGGATTCAGTTTGGTAGTATTTTGCTGAGGATTTTTGTATGTATATTCATCCATGATATTGGCCTGTAATTTTCTTTTTTTGTGGTATTTTTATCTGGTTTTGCTATCAGGGTGTTGGTGGCCTCATAGAATGAGTTTGGGAGTTTTCCTTCCTCTGCAAGTTTTTGGAAGAATTTTTAGGATAGGTGTTAACTCTTCTCTAAATGTTTGATAGAATTTGCCTGTGAAACCACCTGCTCCTGGACTTTTGTTTGTTGGGAGTTTTTAAATCACAGTTTCAATTACAGTACTTATGACTGGTCTGTTCATAGTTTCTATTTCTTCCTGGTTCAGTCTTAGGATATTGTACCTTTCTAAGAATTTGTACCTTCTGGGTTGTCCATTTTATTGGTGTAGTCTCTCGTGATCCTTTGTATTTCTGTGGTGTTGGTTGTAACTTGTCCTTTTTCATGTCTAATTTTATTGACTTGAGCCCTCTCCCTTTTCATCTTGATGAGTCTGGCTAAAGGTATATCAATTTTGTTTATCTTTTCAAAGAACCAGCTTTTAGTTTCATTGATCTTTTCTATTGTTTTATTTGTCTCAATTTATTTCTGATCTGTTCTTTATGATTTCTTTCCTTCTACTAACTTTGTGTTTTATTTGTTATTCTTTCTCTAGTTAATTCATGTGTAAGGTTAGGTTGTTTATTTGAGATTTTTCTTGTTTCCTGAGGTAAGATTTTATTGCTATAAACTTCCCTCTTAGAACTGCTTTTGCTGCTTCTCATAGGTTTAGGATTGTCATGTTTTCATTGTCATTTTCTCTAGGTGTTTTAAAATTTTTGCTCTGATTTCTTCAGTGATTCATTGGTTGTTTAA
This sequence comes from Physeter macrocephalus, assembly GCF_002837175.3. Taxonomy (NCBI): domain Eukaryota; kingdom Metazoa; phylum Chordata; class Mammalia; order Artiodactyla; family Physeteridae; genus Physeter; species Physeter macrocephalus. The sequence continues at coordinate 16,470,945 of NC_041228.1, read as the reverse complement.
TAGCGTATTGTTTAGCCTCCACGTGTTTGTGTTTTTTACAGTATTTTTCCCAGTAATTTATTTCTAATCTCATAGCATTGTGGTCGGAAAAGATGTTTGATATGATTTCAATTTTCTTAAATTTATTGAGGCTTGATTTGTGACCCAAATTGTGATCTATCCTGGAGAACGTTCCATGAGCACTTGAGAAGAAAGTGTATTCTGCTGCCTTTGGATAGAATGCTCTAAAAATATCAATTAAGTCCATCTGGTCTAATGTGTCATTTAAGGCTGTGTTTCCTTATTAATTTTCTGCCTGGATGATCTGTCAGTTGACAAAAGTGGGGTGTTACAGTCCTCGACTATTACTGTATTACTGTTGATTTCCTCTTTTATGGCTGTTAGAATTTGGCTTATATATTGAGGTGTTTCTATGTTGGGTACATATATATATTAACTATTGTTATATCTTCTTGGATTGATTCCTTGATCGTTATGTAGAGCTCTTCTTTGTCTTTTGTAACAGTCTTTATTTTAAAGTCTATTTTGTCTGATATGAGTGTTGCTACTCCAGCTTTCTTCTGATTTCCATTTGCATGGAATACCTTTTTCCATCCCCTCACTTTCAGTCTGTATGTGTCCCTAGATCTGAAGTGGTTCTCTTGTAGACAGCATATATAAGGGTCGTGTTTTTGTATACATTCAGCCAGTCTATGTCTGGAACATTTAATACATTTATGTTTAAGGCAATTATCAATATGTATGTTCTTATTGTCATTTTGTTAATTATTTTGGATTTGTTTTTGTAGGTCTTTTTTCTTCCATTCCTCTTTTTTTAAACTCTTCTCTTGTGATTTGATGACTAAGTTTAGTGTTGTGTATGGTTTCCTTTTTCTTTTGTGTGTGTGTGTGTGTGTGTGTGTGTGTGTGTGTGTGTGTATCTATTGTAGATTTTCAGTTTGCAGTTACCATGAGGTTTTGATATAGCAGGGTGATTCAGTTATATATATGTGTAAATAAATATGTATATGTATGTGTATATGTATGTGTGTATGTGTGTGTGTTCTTTTTCAGATTCTTTTCCATTATAGGTTATCGCAAGATGTTGAGTGTAGTTCCCTGTGCTTATCAGTAGGTCCTTGTTTGTCTATTTTGTATATAGTAGTGGCAGTCTATATATATAAAAGATTATTCTGAGTTGCTGGTCTTTCAATTTCAAATGCATTTCCAATATCATGCATTCATACTCTCCTCACTATTGCTGATTTTGATATCATATTTGTGTGTAGATGATTTCCTATTTTTACTGCATATTTGCCTTTACCAGTGAGCTTTTCCATTTGTAATTTTCTTGTTTCTAATTGTGGCCTTTTCTTTTCTGCCTAGAGAAGTTCCTTTAGCATTTGTTGCAAAGCTGGTCTGGTGGTGCTGAATTCGCTTAGCTTTTGCTTGTCTGTAAGTTTTTGATTGTCCCTTAGCTTTTGATTTTACTGTCTAATCTGAATTGGAGCCTTGCTGGGTAGAGTACTCTTGGCTAAAGGTTCTTTCTTTTCATCACTTTAAATATATCCTGCCACTCCCTTCTGGCCTGCAGAGTTTCTGCTGAAAAATCATCTGATAACCTTATGGGAATTCCCTTGTATGTTATTTGTTGCTTTTCCCTGTTGCTTTTAATATTTTTTTGCCTTTATTTTTGTCTATTAGATTACTATGTATCTCAGCATGTTCTTCCTTGGGTTTATCCTGCCTGGAGCTCTGTGCTTCCTGGACTTGGGTGACTGTTTCCTTTCCCATGCTAGGGGAGTTTTCAGCTATTATCTCTTCAAATATTTTCTCAGATCCTGTCTCTCTTCTCTTTCTGGGATCCCTATAATGTGAATGTTTGTGAGTTTTATGTTGTCCCAGATGTCTCTTAGGCTGTCCTCGTTTCTTTTCATTCTTTTTTCTTTATTTTGTTCCATGGCAGTGATTTCCAACATTCTGTCTTCCAGCTAACATCCATTTTTCTGCCTCAGTTATTCTGATATTGATTCCTTCTACTGTATCTTTCATTTCAGTTACTGTATTGTTCATCTCTGCTTGTTTGTTCTTTAGTTCTTCTAGGTCTTTGTTAAACATTTCTTTTCTTTAGTTCTTGTTTTTGTTAAATGTTTCTTTTATCTTCTCCATCTGTGCCTCCATTCTTTTTCTGAGATCTTAGGTCATCTTTATTATCATTACTCTGAATTATTTTTCATGTAGATTGCCTATCTCCACTTCACTTAGTTGTTCTTCTGGGGTTTTACCTTGTTCCTTCATCTGGGACATATTCCTCTGCCATCTCATTTTGTCTAAATTTCTGTGATTGCAGTTTCCATTCTGCAGGCTGCAGGGTTGTAGTTCATCTTACTTCTGGTATCTGCCCCCTGGTGGGTAAGGCTAAGAGGCTTGTGCAGGCTTCCTGATAGGAGGGACTGGTTTTTGCCCACTGGTGGGTGGAGCTGGCTCTTGTCCCCCTCGTGGGCAGGGCCACGTCAAAGGGTGTGTTTAATAGGCCTTTGTTTCCTCAGGAAGGCTTTAAGCAGCCTATATGCTAATGCGTGGGGCTGTGTTCCTGCCCTGTTGGTTGTTTGGCCTGAGGTGTCTCAGCACTGGACCCTACACACTGTTGGGTGGGGCCAGGTCTTGGTTAGAAAGTGGTGGCCTCCAGGAGGATTCACGCCAATGAGTACTGCCCAGAACTACCAGTTCCAGTGTCTTTGTCCCTTCAGTGAGCCATAGCTTCCCCCTGCCCCCACATGAGACCCTTCAATACCAGCAGGTATGTCTGGCCCAGGCTCTTATGAAGTCACTGCTTTTTATCCCCTGGGTTCTGGTGTGCATGAAACCTTGTGTGTGCCTTCCAAGAGTGGAGTTTCTGTTTCCCCTAGTCCTGTGGAATTCCTGCAGTCAAACCCCACTGGCCTTCAATGGAAGATTCTCTGGAGGCTCCTCCTCCCCTTGCCCAACCCCCAAGCTAGGGACCCTGACCTGGGGGCTCAGAACTTTCACTCCTGTGGAAGAACTTCTATGGTATAATTATTTTGCAGTTTGTGGGTCACCCACCTGGTGAGTATGGAATTTGATTTGATCATGATTGCACCCCTCCTACCACAACATCTTGGCTGCTGCTTTGTCTTTGGATGTATGATATCTTTCTTGGTATGTTCTAGACTTTTGTTCCCCCAGTGGTTGTTCAGCAGCTAGTTATGATTTTGGTGTTCTCATAAGAAGAGGTGAGCTCATATCCTTCTAATCTGCCATCTTGTCTGTGTCCCTATATTGTGTTTTTAATTTAAAACTCCATTTGTTTATGGCTCAATGGCTCCTGCAAAAATCAGATGGAATTGTCACAGCCAAGAGGATTCCAGGGAGACACAACATTTAAATGTAGTTTTGGTATCATGGATGACATCCAGAGTCAGGATCCCTGAATCTCTGTATGTAGTGCCACGTCTGAAGCAAGGTCCTAGAGTGACACCCCACCATGTGTGGTGGACAGTGGGCAGGATGTGATGGCCATCTTCACTCCAAGAAATATATTTCTTAATTTCCAAGATAGAATTTTCTTGTTAGAGTTTTGTAATTGACCTCTGTCTTTTCGTAAATTGAAGTATAGTTGATTTACAATACAACAAAGTGATTCCATTATATGGAATATATATATATATATTCATTTTCAGATTCTTTTCCTTTATGGGTTATTATCAGAGATTGAATATAGCTCCCTGTGCAATATAGTAGGTCCTTGTTGTTTATTTTATGTATAGTAGTGTGTGTCTGTTAATCCCAAACTCCTTATTCCTCCCCTTACCCTGTCTCCTTTGGTAACCATAACTTTGTTTTCTGTGTCTTTGAGTCTGTTTGTTTTGTAAATAAGTTCACTTTTATCATTTTTTTAGATTCCACATATAAGTGATATATGATATTTGCCTTTCTCTGCCTGACTTAGCTCACTTAGCATGATAATCTCTAGGTCCATCCATGGTGCTGCAAATGGCATTATTTCATTCTTTTTTATGGCTGAGTAATATTTTATATATATGTGTGTGTGTGTGTATATATGTGTATATATGTGTGTGTATATATGTGTATGTGTATATATATGTGTGTGTGTATATATATACCACATTTTCTTCATTCATCTATTGCTGGACACTTAGGTTGCTTCCATGTCTTATCTATTGTATATAGTGCTGCTATGAACATTGGGGGTGTATGTATCTTTTCAAATTAAAGTTTTCATCTTTTCTGGATATATGCCCAGGAATGGGATTGCTGGATCACATAGTAACTCTCTTTTTAGTTTTTTAAGGAACGACTATACTGTTTTTTCATATTGTCTGCACCTATTTACACTTCTACCAACAGTAGAAGTATTCACTTTTCTGCACACCCTCCTCAGCATTTATTATTTGTACACTTTTTGATGATGGCAATTCTGATTAGTGTGAGGTGATACCTCATTGTAGTTTTTATTAGCATTTCTCTCAGTTTGATTTTCATGGGCCTGTTGGCCATCTGTATGTCTTCTTTGGAGAAATGTCTATTTAGGTCCTCTGCCCATTTTCTTCATTGCATTGTTTATTTTTTTTATATTGAGCTTTATGAGCTGTTTGTGTCTTTTGGAAATCAAGCCCTTGTCAGTCACATCATTTGAAAATATTTTCTCCCAGTCTGCGGGTTGTCTTTTCACTTTGTTGATGGTTTCCTTTTCTGTGCAAAAGCTTATAAGTTTAATTAGGTCCAATTTGTTTATTTTTGCTTTTATTTCTATTGCCTTGGGAGACTGACCTAAGAATACATTGGTATGATTTATGTCAGAGAATGTTTTGCCTATGTTCTAAGAGTTTTATGGTGTCATGTCATATTTAAGCCTTTAAGCCATTTTAAGTTTTTTGTTTATGGTGTGACAGTGTTTTCTAACTTCATTGATTTATGTGTAGCTGTCCAGCTTTCCCAACATCACTTGCTGAAGAGACTGTCTTTTCCCCATTGTATATTCTTGCCTTCTTTGAAGATTGACCATAGTTGTGTGAGTTTATTTCTGGGTTCTCTATTCTGTTCCATTGTTCCATATGTCTATTTTTGTGCCATTACCACACTGTTTTGATTAGTATTGTCTGGAGTCTGGGAGGGTTATGCATCTGGCTTTGTTCTTCTACCTCAGGATTGCTTTGGCAATTCTGGGTCTTTGGTGGTTCCATGAAAATTTTAGGATTATTCTAGTTCTATGAAAAATGTCCTGGGTAATTTGATGGGGATCATATTAAATCTGTAGATTGCTCTGTGTAGTATAGCCATTTTAACAATATTCTTCCAATCCAAGAACACGGGATATCTTTTCATTTCTTTGAATCATCTTCAATTTCCATTATCAGTATTTTATAGTCCTCAGCATATGTCTTTCAACTCCTTGGAATTGACCTCTGTCTGAATTGCAGTCTGAGAATGTGAATGTGATATTAGTATAGTCTCAGTTTTAGATGCCTTACCTATGCCTTAAAGTATGTTCTATAATTACTGTTTTTTCATGTTATATGTTCCATCAATATGCATAAATCTATACAGTTCACATTTCTCTATCATGTAATAATTTTCTAATTGTAAGAACATTTAAAAAAAATCTTTACAGAAAGTGATAATAAGTATAATGATTTTAATTAAATACTTGCTAATATTTATTTAGCACTTACATTACTTATGGATTTTCTGACATAAGCCATTTAATCCTGAAGAAAACACTAAGAAGATTATTTGAGAAATGCAGAAACTGAGGAGCAGAGGTATAGTAAAAGCCACTAATCTTCAAATAAGTAAATCAGAAGGTTTACAACATGTTTTGTAAATTTACAAAACCACATCAAGAAAGTCAGTGGTCACCAAGTAAAAAAGGACTTAAACCCCTATTTTCTCAACCTCATTAAGTAACATTTCAGTCCACCTCTTGAGGCTGAAAACCTCAACTGTCCTCAGAAACAAACAGGTTGTTTGGCACAAATATCTGTCTTTCTCACTTCATTTGATCTTTGTGCTTTTGTGGAAGAAAGGCATACTTCTATATCTTGACTTTTATAATGTATATAATCCTCATAAGTATGGTGTATCCATAATGAAAAATATAACAAATATTCAAATATAGAAAAAGAACAAAATGTATTTTTTAATGTCATTTCATTCTCTATTCTCTTTTACAGATTTTCTGCAATTTTATTCCTTTATGGACTGATGTTTGACTTACAAAATTCAGGGAGTAATATGTTCTTGTCTCAGGCTCTCCTTGGAGCTGTGGACTTCCCAGCCAAATGTCTTCTTTTGAAATGAAGTTCCTTAAATGCCAGCCTTCAATAGCTTTTGTACTTTTTGTAGCTGGATGTACTACATCAATCAATATGTTTATACCCCAAGGTGAGAATAATAGTTTTTGGAAAAAAGCTAGAGGATGGTAATAGTGTTAATAGTGTTATCTTAAAAGAAATTATTAAATAGTGTTTTATGTACTGATCAAATTCATGTGTGGACAATAACTTCAGTTCAGCTTGGTGTCATGATTTAGGTATTTTAACACCAAATGTGAAATAAGAGAGTTTAATATATTTATATTTAATTTAAACAATTATCTATATAACTACTACTTGATAATATACCAACTATATTATATAGACTAAAATAGAGAATAAATTAGATTACATAATATAGTTGATATATCATAAATTACAATTCATTTATATGTTGCCATATTATAAAATATAATTGAATTGTATATATGAATAGATACATTCTATAATATATCTATTTTATATAATTGGTATTTAAACATACAAATCTTATATTTATGTCTCTTCAAGAAACATTTATTCATTGTTCACAACATCACAGACTTTGTTAGGGCTGAGATCTTGATAAAATTGATGAATGAGATATATTTGTGGCCCTGGAGCTTACTTTGGGAATATATGTGGTGGTCTTGTTTTCCTATCAGTGATATAATAGAGTTCCAAAACTAAAAAAATAAAATCAGCAAAAGACATTGAATGGTCAGCTCTATGAGGGAATGTGAGGATGAGTCAAGAATGAGTCCTAGTTTTACCACCTGGCGAATGATAGGTGGTGATTCCATTTAGTAAAATGGGAAGACAGAAGCAGGTTAGGAAGATAGATGATTTCAGTTTGGGACATATTGGATTCAAAATGCCGTTTGATTAGACGTGGCTATATAAGATATCATCCAGACTGGAACACACTAGAAAAAGAAAAGGAAATGCAATTAATAATTATGCCAGTTCAAAGGGTGTAAATTGGCACTGTCCTGGTCAAATTGACCTGTGTGAAGGATCAAAAGGCAACAGTTGCAAGCAACAGTAAAAATGGTAAAGTTCATAAATGTATGTATACATTGTAGTATATATTTGGTCTTCTTGATAGTACTAGAAAAGATCAATGAAAATCATAAAAATTAAAGCAGAATCCAAGTTTGATATGTGTGTATGTATAAGGGCAGGGCGAGGCTGTTTAAAACTGGGATATTCTATACATATATTTATATATATTATCTCAGTGATGAATAATTGACCTATTGAGACACAGAGACATAGTAAACAATATCAATCTTTAATAATTCAAGAAATGGTGAAATCAGGAACACAATAGAAGAGTTAGTGTTGAAGATTAAGGATAATAATGGACAGAAGTATTTCCTCAATTTTTTCTGATAAAGTTGAATTATACACCTGGTGTAGGATAGGTTGGTGTGTCTTTTGGAGTTTAAAGGCTATGGTTAAGTGTTTACCTCAGTCACGACTCAGACAGGAAATGGGGGTCTCAGGCTATAGAAAGGAAACATTTAAATACTTTGGCTGTAATAGAAAGATTTATTCAAAGAGAATATCTTTCTTTGATCTTTATAGGAGTCCCCATTACATATTTGTCATAATTCAAGAAAACCCACAGTCAGTGGACTTTTTTTCAGATCTAACGTGAATCCCTAATCCTCTCAATGGTTTGAGAATGTGAATATATTATCGATAGGTACAGGAAATTTCACCTCTTCACCTACTCTTTGCAAATACCAGTGAAACTGCAGGATATTTCTAATATATAGTAATTTTAGAAGCATTTTAACACTTGAGATTCACTGAGAACAGTCCTAGATGCCTTGAGGCGCATTGCAAAAATTCTTTTATCTGTTTTGTCTATGCATGGTAAAAACAGAATTTATTTCTTAGAAGACATGATCTTAAATTACATTTAAATTACATGTACATTTCATTAGCTATTCAGAGTAGCAGTTTATCTGGAGTTCATGAGAGAATTTTTAAAGTGGCTTCAATTTCATACTCCAGATATATGATATTGGAAAACAAACTTTTCTAAAAAATATCAGGATAAGGGAATAACTTCATAGTTGTGGGGAAGACTGAGGCAAGAAAGAAAGCATATTTCCTTCTCCACACATATTGTTTGTCTCATCATCATCTTATCACGACTCTGTACTAACCAAAATAATTATGTGCACTTGTTGAACACTGATGTAATGTATTAGGCTCCTAACTTTTTAATTTTTTCAATTTGTATTAATTTTTATTGGAGTATAATTGATTTACAATGTTATGTTTCTGCTGTACAGCAAAGTAACTCAGTTTTATATATTTATATATATATATATATATATATATATATATATATATATATTCTTTTTCACAATCTTTTCCATTATGGTTTGTCAAAGGATATTGAGTATAGTTCTCTGTGCTATTCCTACTAAAAGGTGGCTTATTACAAATAATCTAAGACTAGGTTATTCATGGTAGGTAATTTTTATGCTTCATCATATTGACCTAGGCACACTAATGACTTTCTTAACCTCATAGATATACCTTTTCTACACCTTGGAATTGCTATGTTGGGAAAAGGATTCATGGGAATATACTTCATCATGAGTTCAACCTACAGTCATGAACTCATACCCACAGAGATCAGGTAAGCCACTGAGCTCTACCTACAGAGACCCCCAACTGAGAGTTTCCTGGAACTTGCTAGAGATTTAAATAAGTCTAAATGAAATTTCTACTCAAAGAAACTTCAGCTAATTACCACAGTGATTTAAAAACAGCCCTTGGCAAAAAGTTGGATTACCCATAAATGTTCTACACTATTTTCTCAAATCCCTGATATTTTTACAACTAATCGCAGCTACTTGTCCTCAGAAATTCTCCATTTAGTCCTTTGCACTTCCACAGCACATTCATGAACAATGTACTAGGCTTTTTTGCCAAGATATGATTTTATTCACTAGGTGTTTTCAAACCCATCCTGCCTTTGTCCATACCTGAGCTTTTCCATCAATGCTCAATCCCATAGACCCAACTAAGTACGATTTTTATATTTTTACCACATAATTTAAACTATAACATGATTTAAACTGAATCATACTAGAAAACTATCTGATCGTAGCAACATGCAAATTACTGAAAGTTTCATAATATATAATCCAAAGCAGTGAAAGTTTTATGGGATTTCAGACCCAATGCCAAACTCAATCAGACCATGTGAAAAGTCTACCCACCTTTCATTCTTTGACATTCCTTTAGAAAGTTTTTAATGTTGAATATACTAAATAGTCAATGGACTTTAGATGAAACACATGATACTCTCTCTCCAAAATTGAGTACAGTTTTCTTTTGAGATGACATATTTACAAGGATAATAGCATTTCAAAATCATTGGGAAATCAGGGTTCCAAAATGGTTTATCTTTATTTGCAAAAGGCACACAATACAGGGTAAACAGTGTGATATGTTAGTGCACATGCTCTCAAAGGGCATATAATTAAAACAAATTTCAACAGAAGTAGAGTAGGAGGAAGGGAAAATAAGCAAGTGAGGAGGGGGGAGAGCAAGAGGAGGAAGAAGAATAAGATTTCAGAAATTTCTATGAGCTAGGCATAGATATAGGACAATAAGTCCATAAGCACAGGAGACAGGACTTTCCTTCATAGGCCTATTTTAGTAGGAGTCAGTGACAATAAATGAGAAAACATAACAGAAATCCCACTTTCATATACATGCTCTGAAGGAAATATTTTTCATAGGACCAAGAATACTGTGTACAAATCAGCAAGGGAGGTTGGAGTAGGTCTCATTCTTGATAAACGTTTAAATTGTAATCCAAAGGACAGGCAGCGGTATATGAAGTGAGCTGAAAAAAACAAGTTCTAACCAAAAGCCATAAAACAGGACAATTCTACATTGTCTAGGAATTCAGAAGACCAGTGTGATAGGAATTTAACATACAAGGGGAAAATAACCACTGTGAGCTAAAGTTGGCAACATAGTAATGAACTTAGTAAGTAAGGAATTTAAATTTTATTTTCAGCACAAGGAGAGCCACTAAAGCACTATACAGTAGAAAAACGAATACAACTGCAAATTATAACTATTATATCTTGATTTTAATTAGAATTCAATGAGAGAAAGATGACCTTTTATTGCAGTTATCAAGAAGGGTTTTAAAGATAAAAATCACTGAGAAGGCTAAGATTTATTTAAATAATGTTTTCTTATTCTTAAGGCCCAGAGTAGAGGGTGTGATTACACTTATTAATGGTCTGGCCTCAGCACTGGGCTCTCTAGTAATGTAATGATCACCAGACAGTATTTTGAACCCTTGACAATGATTCTAAGTGGCACATTCCCCATTGTGGCATCTCTGTGTCTACTTCCTACCCGAGACTTTGAATCTTCCTCTCCCGGACACCACAGATGATGTTGAAAGACGGTAAGAAAAAAGACGTTCTTTTATGTTAAATTTTCTTCTTTGAGAAATTAGTTTCTGTAATCATGTGATGAAATGCAAAAGAATAAATTATTTTTCAACATGGTTAAAAAATGCCAATAGAATTGATAGGTGTGGTGAATATTTTTAGTAGTCATTTAAGTATTTGATACAGTCTACGTATATTGACATTAGTGTTCTACATGTGGATTTAATTTTGGAAATTTTTTTTTACATGTCACAATATTGAAATTATATTTGTATTAAGAACTTACTACAGAAATAGCAATACCTTTCAATAATAAGGAAATTATCATAATGATATCAACTTGCCAATCATATCTACATATTCTATACAACATAATTGCATTAGCTTGCTGGGGTGGCTATAACAATACCACAAACTGGGTAGCTTAAAGAGAAATTCATTATTTCGTATTTCTGGAGGCTAGAAGTCCAAGATCAAAGTGTTGTCAGGTTTGGTTCCTTCTGATACCTCTCTCCTTGGTTTATAGATGGTCATCTTCTCCCTGGGCCTTTACGTTGTCTTTCCTCTGTGTGTGTCTATATCAACCTCCTCTTCTTAGTAGGACACCAATCATAGTGGTTTAGGGACCATTCAAATGATCTCATTTTACCTTAATTACCTTTTTAAAGTCCTATTTCCAAAAATAGTCATCTTCTAAGGTATTTGTGAGTTAGTTAGAACTTTAACATAAGAATCTCAAGTGGGAGGGAGGGAGACGCAAGAGGGAAGAGATATGGGAACATATGTATATGTATAATTGATTCACTTTGTTGTAAAGCAGAAACTAACACACCATTGTAAAGCAATTATACTCCAATAAAGTTGTTAAAAAAAATTTCAAGTGGGCACATTCAGACATATAACAAAAATCAAAATCCAAAGAATTTTCATTAAAATTAGCAAAAAGATTCGAAAATCATGATGGAAATATAAAAGTGCAAGAACATTTTAAAAATTACAAAAAAGAACAAGGTCTGTATAGAGATTTCTGAGACCATCTATTTTGTATAAGACTGGATCCTTCCCAGTTCATGTTTTGTTTTCTTTTGTTTGGTTTTCCCAACTGAAAGTGAGTGTTGAGAAAGCTAAAAAAATACTAGGTAACAGAATACAAGAGGAGCTTCAAGATGGAGGAAGAGTATGATGCGGAGATCACCTTCCTTCCCACAAATACATCAGAAATACACCTACATGTGGAACAACTCCTACAGAACACCTACTGAATGCTGGCAGAAGACCTCAGACCTCCCAAAAGGCAAGAAACTCCCCACGTACCTGGGTAGGGCAAAAGAAAAAAGAATAAACAGAGACAAAAGAATAGGGACGGGACCTGCACCAGTGGGAGGGAGGTGTGAAGGAAGAAAGGTTTCCACACACTAGAAGCCCCTTCGAGGGCAGCAGAAGGGGGGGAAGCTTCGGAGCTGCGGAGGAGAGCGCAGCAACAGGGGTGCGGAGGGCAAAGTGGAGAGATTCCTGCACAGAAGGTCGGGGCTGACCAGGACTCACCAGCCCGAGAGGCTTGTCTGCTCACCCGCCGGGATGGGTGGGGGCTGGGAGCTGAGGCTCGGGCTTCGGTCGGATCGCAGGGAGAGGACTGGGGTTGGCGGTGTGATCACAGCCTGAAGGGGGCTAGTGCGCCACAGCTAGCTGGGAGGGAGTCCGGGAAAGTCTGGAGCTGCTGAAGGGGCAAGAGACTTTTTCTTGCCTGTTTGTTTCCTGGTGCGCGAGGAGAGGGGATTAGGAGCACCACTTAAAGGAGCTCCAGAGACGTGCGCAAGCCGCAGAGCACAGGTCACTATCCACACCTCCCTTCCAGGGAGCCTGTGCAGCCTGCCACGGCCAGGGTCTCGTGATCCAGCGTTCCCTGGGAGAACGCACGTTGCGCCTCAGACTGGTGCAGGCCTAGGCTCGCCCTGCATCCCTACCCCTCCCTCCCCACGGCCTGAGTGAGCCAGAGCCCCTGAATCAGCAGCTCCTTTAACCCCATCCTGTCTGGGTGGGGAACAGATGCCCTCAGGCTACCTACTCGCAGAGGCAGTTACAAATCCAAAGCTGAACCCAGGGAGCTGTGCAAACAAAGAAGGGAAAGGGAAATCTCTCCCACCAGCTCAGGAGAAGCACGTTAAAGCTCCACAATAAACTTGATATATCCTGCATCTGTGGAATACCTGAATAGACAACGAATCATCCCGAATTGAGGAGGTGGACATTGAGAGAAATGATATATATATATTTTTCTCTTTTTGTGAGTGTGTATGCTTCTGTGTGTGATTCTGTCTGTATAGCTTTGCATTTACCATTTGCCCTAGCATTCAGTCCTTTTTAAAAAAATTACTTTAAAAATTTTTCTTAATAATTATTTTAATTATTTTAGTTTATATTATTTTATCTTCCTCTTATTATTTTATCTTCCTCTTTCTTTTTCTCCCTTTTATTCTGAGCCATGGGGATGACAGGCTCTTGGTGCTCCAGCCAGGCATCAGGGCTGTGCCTCTGAGGTAGAAGAGCCAAGTTCAGGACACTGGCCCACAAGAGACCTCCCAGTGCCACGTAATATCAAATGGCAAAAATCTCCCAGAGATCTCCATCTCAACACCAAGACCCAGGTTCACTCAATGACCAGCAAGCTACAGTGCAGGACACCCTATGCCAAACAACTAGCAAGACAGGAACACAACCCAATCCATTAGCAGAGGGGCTGCCTAAAATCATAATAAGGCCACAGACACCCCAAAAAACACACTACCAGACGTGGACCTGTCCACCACAAAGACACAAGATCCAGCCTCATACACCAGAATACAGGCACTAGTCCCCCCCACCAGGAAGCCTACACAACCCACTGAACCAAACTTAGCCACTGGGGACAGACACCAAAAACAACGGGAACTGCGAACCTGCAGCCTGCAAAAAGGAGAACCCCAAACACAGTAAGTTAAGCAAAATGAGAAGACAGAAAAACACACAGCAGATGAAGGAGTAAGGTAAAAACCCACCAGACCTAAGAAATGAAGAGGAAATAGGCAGTCTACCTGAAAAAGAATTCAGAATGATAGTAAAGATAATCCAAAATGTTGGATATAGAATACATACAAGAACGTTTAACAAGGACCTAGAAAAACGAAAGAGCAAACAAACAGTGATGAACAACACAATAAATGAAATTTAAAATTCTCTAGAAGGGATCAATAGCAGAATAACAGAGGCAGAAGAACGGTAAGTGACCTGGAAGATAAAAGAGTGGAAATAACTATTGCAAAAAAGAATAAAGAAAAAAGAATGAAAAGAACTGAGGACAGTCTCAGAGACCTCTGGGACAACATTAAATGCACCAACATTCGAATTATAGGGGTCCCAGAAGAAGAAGAGAAAAAGGGACTGAGAAATATTTGAAGAGATTATAGTTGAAAACTTGCCCAATATGGGAAAGGAAATAGTCAATCAGGTCCAGGAAGCACAGAGGGTCCCATGCAGGATAAATCCAAGGAGAAACACACCAAGACACATATTAATTAAACTATCAAAAATTAAATACAAAGAAAACATATTAAAAGCAACAAGGGAATCCCCATAAGGTTAACAGCTGACCTTTCAGCAGAAACTCTGAAATGCAGAAGGGAGTGGCAGGACATATTTAAAGTGATGAAGGA
>NC_041228.1:16455170-16455694 GCF_002837175.3 Physeter macrocephalus | reverse complement strand
ACAGGGGAAAAATCTGAAAAAATACAAGCACATGGAGGCTAAACAATACACTACTTAATAACCAAGAGATCACTGAAGAAATCAAAGAGGAAATCAAAAAATACCTAGAAACAAATGACAATGAAAACAGGATGACCCAAAACATATGGGAAGCAGCAAAAGCAGTTCTAAGACGGAAGTTTATAGCAATACAATCCTACCTTAAGAAACAGGAAACATCTGAAATAAACAACCTAACCTTACACCTAAAGCAATTAGAGAAAGAAGAACCAAAAAAACCCCAAAGTTAGCAGAAGGAAAGAAATCATAAAGATCGAGCAGAAATAAATGAAAAAGAAATGAAAGATATTATAGCAAAGATCAATAAAACGTAATGCTGGTTCTTTGAGAAGATAAACAAAATTGATAAACTATTTGCCAGACTCATCAAGAAAAAAGGGAAGAGACTCAAATCAATAAAATTAGAAATGAAAAAGAAGTAACAACTGACACTGCAGAAATACAAAGGATCATGAGAGATGACT
>NC_041228.1:16399460-16455027 GCF_002837175.3 Physeter macrocephalus | reverse complement strand
ATCACTGATGAACATAGATGCAAAAATCCTCAACAAAATACTAGCAAACAGAATCCAACAGCACATTAAAAGGATCATACACCATGATCAAGTGGGGTTTATCCCAGGAATGCAAGGATTCTTCAATATATGCAAATCAATCAATGTGATACACCATATTAACAAATTGAAGGATAAAACCCATATGATCATCTCAATAGATGCAGAGAAAGCTTCAACAAAATTCAAACCCATTTGTGATTAAAAACACTGCAGAATGTAGACATAGAGGGAACTTTCCTCAACATAGTAAAGGCCATATATGACAAACCCACAGCCAACATCGTCTTCAATGGTGAAAAACTGAAACCATTTCCACTTAGATCAGGAACAAGACAAGGTTGCCCACTCTCACCACTATTATTCAACATAATTTTGGAAGTTTTAGCCACAACAATCAGAGAAGAAAAAAAAAAGGAATCCAAGTTGGAAAAGGAGTAAACTGTCACTGTTTGCAGATGACATGATACTATACACACAGAATCCTAAAGATGCTACCAGCACACTACTAGGACTAATCAATGAATTTGGTAAAGTAGCAGGATGCAAAATTAATGCACAGATCTCTAGCATTCCTATACACTAATGATGAAAAATCTGAAGGTGAAATTAAGAAAACACTCCCATTTACCACTGCAACAAAAAGAATAAAATATCTAGGAATAAACCTACCTAAGGAGACAAAAGACCTGTGTGTAGAAAATTATAAGACACTGATGCAAGAAATTAAAGATGATATAAATAGATGGAGAGATATACCATGTTTTTGGATTGGAAGAATCAACATTGTGAAAATGACTCTACTACCCAAAGCAATCTACAGATTCAATGCAATCCCTATCAAACTACCACTGGCATTTTTCACAGAACTAGAACAAAACATTTCACAATTTGTTTGGAAACACAAAATACCCCAAATAGCCAAAGCAATCTTGAGAAAGGTAAACTGAGCTGGAGGAATCAGGCTCCCTGACTTCAGACTAAACCACAAAGCTACAGTAATCAAGACAGTATTGTACTGGCACAAAAACAGAAATATAGAACAATGGAACAGGATAGAAAGCCCAGAGATAAACCCACACACATATGGTCACCTTATCTTTGATAAAGGAGGCAAGAATATACAGTGGAGAAAAGACAGCCTCTTCAATAAGTGGTGCTGGGAAAACTGGACAGCTACATGTAAAAGTATGAAATTATTTCACCCACCTCCTAGAGAAATGGAAATAAAAACAAAAATAAACAAATGGGACCTAATGTAACTTAAAAGGTTTTGCACAGCAAAGGAAACAGTAAACAAGACCAAAAGACAGCCCTCAGAATGGGAGAAAATATTTGCAAATGAAGCAACTGACAAAGGATTAATGTCCAAAATTTACAAGCATCTCATGCAGCTCAATATCAAGAAAAAAGCAACCCAATTCAAAAATGGGCAGAAGACCTTAATAGACATTTCTCCAAAGAAGATATACAGATTGCCAACAAACATATGAAAGGATGCTCAACATCATTACAGAAATGCAAATCAAAACTACAATGAGATATCATCTGACACCAGTCAGAATGGCCATCATCAAAAAATCTACAAACAATAAATGCTGGAGAGGATGTGGAGAAAAGGGAACCCTCTTGCACTGTTGATGGGAATGTAAATTGATACAGCCACTATGGAGAAAGGTGGCCCCTGCCAGCATGATTGCTGGAATCTAGCTACTAAAGAGCATCTGTCAGATGAATGGATAAAGAAGATGTGGCACATATATACAATGGAATATTACTCAGCCATAAAAAGAAACAATATTGAGTTATTTGTAGTGAGGTGGATGGACCCAGAGTCTGTCATACAGAGTGAAGTACGTCAGAAAGAAAAAACAAATACTATACGTTAACACATATATATGGAATCTAACGGAAAAAAAGGTCATGAAGAACCTAGGGGAAAGACGGGGATAAGGACACAGACCTACTAGAGAATGGACTTGAGGATATGGGGAGGGGGAAGGGTAAGCTGTGACAAAGTGTGAGAGTCTCATGGACATATATATACTACCAAACGTAAAATAGAAAGCTAGTTGGAAGCAGCCGCATATCACAGGGAGATCAGCTCGGTGCTTTGTGACCACGTAGAGTGGTGGGATAGGGAGGGTGGGAGGGAGGGAGATGCAAGAGGGAAGAGATATGGGAACATATGTGTATGTATATCTGATTCACTTTGTTATAAAGCAAAGCAATTATACTCCAATAAAGATGTTTAAAAAAAAAAGAGTGCATGTGTTCATTCATTATTGTATGCTGAAGTCCTAATATTACTTGAAAATATTTTTTTACTTAAACTGATGGAGTAGAGAGCAAGGGGCAGAGGGACATTTATACACATAGTAAACCTAAGAGAAATCATCACCACTCTTCTGCATCCAGATGTCTTTCTCTTTACTAGCCATCATAAAGAGAAGCTGATAGTTCTCCATAAATGGTTTCTTTAGTAATGGAGACTTTTCCTAAAATGTAGTAGGGGCAATTAGAAAACAAAATGTGCAGATAAACAAACCTCACTTTATTTGGATGACTAATTAGAACAAATTTGCTTTACAAGCGAGAGTGATTTTAATAACAGAGTGCTTTGTATCATTCGCAGGTCCACACTGTAAGGAATCTAGGAGAATTTTAGCCATGAGGGTTTTGTTAAGTCCATTCACACAGATGACAGAACAGTACCTCACATTTCTGCCCTTAATTACTAATGAAATATGTATAACTGAATCACTTTGCTGTATACCTGAAACTATCACAACATTGTTAATCAACTATACTCCAATATAAAATAAAAAGTTAAAAAAATACTATGCAAAACCAAAAAAATAAATTACTAATGGAGCTACCTCAATCACAGCTATGGTGTCTTTTTCTTTCCTATGACCCATAACCAGCCCCTGCTAGTACTAAACGTGATGGTAAGACTGTGAGTTAACTTTAAGCTGGTTTTCCTCAAAGAATTGACTGCAATTATGTGTTTTAAGAGGCAAAAAGTAACCTATACCTTGCTTAGATTAAGTGGAAAATAACATTTGTGCTTGGGCTTACAGCTAATAAGATAACCAGTCATTTGCTTAATTATTAACTGTTAATAAAAACAAATATATCCTCAAAGAAAGTACTTTATATGTAAGAAAAAAGAAAAGGGGAATTATGTATTGATGTCATATAAAATTTCAAAGGCAAAGATAAAATAATTATCAAACAATAATTACAGAAAATATTTGAGTGTTCATTGTCTCATAGTTGTGTGCTAATTGTTTTATATTGATTATCTCATTTCATTCTCACCACAAAACCCTGACATTATTTCATTGGGAAGAGGAATATAGTGCTTATAAAAGCTAAGTCCCTTGTCCAGGGCCATATAACTAAAAATCATGAAGCTAAGGTAGCAACACAAGCTATATGATTTCTAAGCCTAAACTCTTTAT
This sequence comes from Physeter macrocephalus, assembly GCF_002837175.3. Taxonomy (NCBI): domain Eukaryota; kingdom Metazoa; phylum Chordata; class Mammalia; order Artiodactyla; family Physeteridae; genus Physeter; species Physeter macrocephalus. Next base: position 16,451,521 of record NC_041228.1, on the reverse strand, counting down.
TTGTTCTCTAGAAACCAGAAATTACCAAGCTCTATATACATGACACATCCTGAGCTTCGCCTGAAGAGATCAGGTACATTCAATTCCCCACAGTGAATAGCTTTTGGCCACAGAAAAGTAAACCAACTTTAACACCCGATCAAATTAGACTTTGAAAATAATAAAAGAATGCACTGATTTAAAAAAAAACAACAACAACAAAAACTATGTTACTGGCCCATGTGCTTAAAACAAGACTTCTAGTAAATTATACCAAAAAAAAAAAAAAAAAAAGACAACACTCCAACGATTAGTCTTGCTATAAGCTTAGGTTTTGAGAAATGGAAAAAAAGGCAAATTAAAAGGTATTGTGAATCCTTATTTTACTAATTTCTTCCTTAAAAGTCTCTACATTTTAGTTTCTTCATACATATGAGTTTGAAAAAAATGTAGATTTTTAACCAATACTAAAAAATTTTATTAAATATTTTTAAATTAGCAAATGACCATATAATGGCCTAATGTATTTAATTTTACATGACAGATTTTTTTCTCTAAAAATTCAAATTTTCTAAAGCTAATCATTTTCCCATTAACTTGTAGCAAATTCCAGAGATCAAATTTATTTTCAAACTTCTATTGTTTGTCTAACTCTGTTTAGAGACAGGGTCCATGTCCTCAAGAGCCTAAAATATGGGAAGATCAAACGGTGACCCATAAAATTTTTAGAGAGCAAGTTTTAAATCATAAGAAAAATTTTCTTGAGATTTTAATAAACTTAAATACTAGGGGAAGGTATCAAGTAGAAGGTAGGACTCATGATAAACGTTAAAGAAGCTATAAATATGGGGAAAATGTAGTTCATATGTGAAGTAGGAAGTATAATGGTTAAAAAAAGCAGCAGCATGAATGATGAAGGAATCTTTGGAGAAATGATGAGGGATCTGGCATAAATGGAGGATCCAGTGTTGTGTTGGGGAGTAGTAAGAAATGTAGTGAATAGACCATATAGAGAGAGCCAAGTTATAGAAAATCTCATCTTAAATATAGGACTTATACTTAATCTGGTAGGAAAAAATAAATCCCTATGAATTCTTAAATAGAAAGAAGAGGTGTTTTTGGAAAATCAGACTAGCAAACATTAACTATGAATTTGAACATGACTAACATCAAGGATTTCAGCCAGTAGAATGCTATAGAAACAAAAGCTTGAGCTAAAGGCAAGGTAAATTTGAGGAAGTGATGGATATGGAGCAATCCTTAATGAAAAGATAAATAATAGACACAGTTCAAAGAGAAAATGATACGAATTTTTGAAGGACAAGGAGATAAAAGGGACACCAATGCTTTTACACTGGAATAATGGAAGAAAAATAATAACAGTCACCAAAGTAAAGGTTTAAAAAAGAAACTTGTGGGCTTCCCTGGTGGTGCAGTGGTTGGGAGTGGCTGGGCCCGTGAGCCATGGCCACTGGGCCTGCGCGTCCAGAGCCTGTGCTCCGCAATGCGAGAGGCCACAGCAGTGAGTGGCCCGCCTACCACAGAAAACAAAACAAAACACAACAGAAAAAACCTTGTTTTAGCAGAAAAGAGACAGAGAAACCAGGGAAAAGTTGAGTTTAGTTTTTGATCTGTTTCACTCAATCTGATATTTGCACAGTCAAGCAGAGGCAATATGTCCCAAAAGTAGGTGGAAACAGGAAATCAGAGATAAACATTGAAACAGAATGGACTAACTCACTAAAGGAGTGATTGCAGAGAGGAATCAGGTGAAAGTCAATGAGTACATCTTTGGGAAACCTGCACATAAGAAAGAGAAGTCTAACAAGTAATAAGAATAAAAAACAGCATTTAGGATAAATTCCTAGAAGCATACAACTTACCAAAATTGAATCATGATGATATAGAAAGTCTAAACAGACCTATAACTAGTAAAGAGATTGAATCAGTAATCAAAAACCTCCCTACACTCAAAAGCCCAGAACCAGATGTCTTCACTGGCAAATTCTATCAAACATTCAAAGAAGTAATGCCAATCCTTCTCAAAGTCTTACAAAAAGTTGAAGAGGAGGGAATACTTACAAAATCATTTTATGACTCAGTATTGCCATGATACCAAAGCCAGACAAAGATACCACAAGAAAAGAAAACTACAGGCCGATATTTCTGATGAACATAGATGTAAAAATCCTCACCAAAATACTAGCAAATCAAATTCAACAGCACATTAAAATAATCATACACCATGACCAATTACAGTTTATCCCTGAGATGCAAGGATAGTTCAACATACAAAAATCAATTAATGTGATACACCAATTGATAGAATGAAGAATAAAAAGTACAGGATCATTTCAAAAGATTCAGAAAAAAATCATTAAAATTCAATACCTTTTCATGATAAAACAAGCTAAGAATAGAAAGAAATTACTTCTGTATAATAAAAGCCACATATGAAAATTCTGCAGCTAACTTCATTCTCAATAGTGAAAAGCTGAAAGCCTTTCCACTAAGATCAGAAACAAAGAAAGGATGTCCACTTTCACCACTTCTATTCAACATAGTTTTGGAAGTCCTAGCCAGAACAATTAGGCAAGAAAAATAAATGAGAGGCATCCAAATAGGAAAGGAAGAGACAAAACTGTCCTTGTCTGCAAATGACAAGATCTTATATATAGAAAACTCTGGAGACTGAAAAAACGAAACAAAACAAAACAAAATTCAGTATAGCTGCAGGATACAAAATCAATATAGGAAAAACCATTGCATTTCTAGGCACTAATAACAAACTATTTGAAAAGGAAATTAGGAACACCACTTCATTCACAATAGCATCAAAAAGAATATAATACACAGGCATGATCTTAAGGAGGTGAAAGGCCTGTACCCTGAAAACTATAAAACATTGATGAAAGAAATTAAAATAGACACAAATAAATGGAAACACATCCCATACTCATGGATTAGAAGAATTAATCTTGTTAAAATATCCATACTACCCAAAGAGATCTACAGATTCAATGCAATCTCTATCAAAATTCCAATGGTATCCAATAGATAGAAAATCAATCCTAAAATTCATATGGAACCACAAAAGAGCCTAAATAGTGAAAGCAATCTTGAAAAAGGAAGCAAAGCTGGAGTATTCACATTTCTTGACTTCAAAATATGTTATAAATTTACCATAATCATAACAGTATGCTGTTGGCATAGAGATAGACATAAACCAATGGAACAGAGTATACAGAAATAAACCCTTGCATATATTGTCAGCTGGTTTTCAACAAGGGTGCCAAGAATACTCATGGGGAAAAAAACAGCCTCTTCAACAAATGGTTCTTGGAAAACTGGATATTTACATGCAAAAGAATGAAATTGGATCATTACGTCAGACACAAAATTCAACTGAAAATGAATTGAAGATTTAAACATAAGACATGAAGCTATAAAACTCCCAGAAGAAAACACAGAGGAAAAGCTTCATGACATTGGTCTTGGCAATGATTTCATGGTTTTGACACCAAAACAACAGGCAACAGCAGCAAACGTCGACAAGCAGGACTACATCAAACTAAAAACCTCTGTACAGCAAAGGAAACAATCAACAGAGTGAAAAGGCAACGGATAGTATGGGAGAAAATATTTGCAAGGAGGTTAATTTCCAAAATATATAAGAAACTCCTGCAACTTAATAGAAACAAAACTAATAACCTGATTTTAAAAAGCCTAGTCCTGAAGAGACATTTCTCCAAAAAGGACACATAGATGGCCAAGAGGTGTACGGAAAGATGCTCAACCTCATTATACATCAGGGGAATGCAAATCAAAACCACAACGAGATGTCACCTCACACTTTTTTTTTTTTTTTTTTAAAGACAATGTGTTGACAAGGATGTGGAAAAAGTAGAATATTGCTACATCACTGGTGGGAATGCAAAGTGGTGCAGCTGCTATGGAATACAGTATGAAAGTTCCTCAAAAAATTAAAAATAGAACTACCATAAGCTCCAGCAATTTCATTTCTGATTATTTATCCAAAAGATTGAAATCAGGATCTCTCTCAAAGAAATATTATCACTTCCATGTTCAATTCATCATTTCTTAGTCCATTCAGGCTGCTATAATAAAATACCACAGACTGGGTAGCTTGTGAACAGAAATTTATTCCTCATAGTTCTGGAGGCTAGGAAATTAAATATCAAGGCATGAGCAAGGTTGCATTTTGGTGAGGACTCTCTTCTTGGTTCATAGCCAGTGCCTTCTCATTGTGTCTCCACATGGCAGAAGGGTATACAGATTTCTGTGGGGCCTCTTTTGCAAGAACACTAATCCTACTTATGAAGGCTACACCTTCATTATCTAAGCACCTCCTAAATATCTCACCTCTTAATAATATCTTTGAAGGTATGGATTTCAACATATGAATTTTAGAGGGACACAAATATTCAGATCACAACCCAGTGCCATTCACAGTAGCCAATATGTGGAAAGAAACTAAATATCCACCTATAGATGAATGGATAAAGAAAACGTGGTATATACATACAGTGGGATATTGTTCAGCCTTTAAAAAGAAGGCTATCCTGCAATATGTGACAACATAGATGAACCTGGAGGACATGATGCTTAATGAAATAAGCCAGTCACAGAAGAACAAATACTGCATGATTTCACTTTGTGAGTATCTAAAATAGTTGAATTCACAGAAGAGAAGAATACAATGGTATTTACCAGGGGCTGGACAGAGAGGAAAATGAGCCTGCTAATCAATGTGTACAATATTTCAATTATGCAATACAAGTTCTTGAGATCTGATGTACAACACTGTGCTTATAGATAATACTGTATTGGACACTTAAAAATCTGTTGAGAGTAGATCTCATATTAAGTGGTCTTAACAAAATAATTTAAATGAATAAATAAAACCATTTATATTATGAGTTACGTTCGTGAAGTCCTTTCATTTCAAAATGGAATAGCAGGGCTTCCCTGGTGGCGCAGTGGTTGAGAATCCACCTGCCGATGCAGGGGACACGGGTTCGTGCCCCGGTCCGGGAAGATCCCACATGCTGCGGAGTGGCTGGGCCCCTGAGCCATGGTCACTGAGCCTGTGCGTCCGGAGCCTGTGCTCTGCAACGGGAGAGACCCACGTAACCACCCCCCCACCAAAAAAAAATGGAATAGTAAAGTGATAAGAGGAACATTATACAAATGAAAATTTCAAGATATAAGTGTTAATCGTATTTTAAAAGATACAAAACAATTCTGAAATTTTGGTATTAAGTTTGTGTTTATGTGTGTGTATGTTCTATCTCATATGCTCTATGATATCAAGCTCTTATGAGTGTTATTACTTTAAGCAATATTTTCTGAGGTTTTTACTTTTTATTAAACTAGGATGAGTCTGTTCTTGAGTGGTGTGAACCTCTATTTGAAAGTCAACAAAGACTTGTGGTTCTTTGGGTGAAGGGACTGGATAGAAGCTCAGATGGATTTGCTCTTATAAATGCTCGTTTTTACTTCTTCTTCTGTTTTCTAAAAAGATGTTCCAAGCAATCAAACCAGATTAAATGTCACCAAAGCATCCTTCTAGATGCCACAAGCTCAAATGACACTTACAACTGACAGAATAGTTTTGCATCTTCGTTTCCTCTTTATTTATTTATTTATTTATTTTTATTTTTTTAGTTTCCTCTTTTGGGGCTCCTTCTCAGGCTCTTTACTTTGCAGTGATAAGTGTTTGGTCCTTGTCTTCTTCATCTAAATTCCATCCTTGATGACCTTTTCCAGTCATGTGGCTTTAAGTGCTCTCTTTATTACAATACATCTATTTTCTAAAATTCTTCCTCATGCACAAAAGGTTTTTGATAACATTTCAATAAATATCCACAACATAATACCATCCAAAAAGAATGAATATGGGCCAAAGCTTTTGAAGCATTCATCAGTGTAGATCTTAAACAAGTTAAACTGTTAATAACTCAGTTTTCTCACCAGAGAAGAGAGATAAGAATAATGCCTCAATCTTAGCACTTTGAGAGCATTAGAGGTTCCCTTTTCCTCTTGTGATAAGATTGTCTAGCCCTGCTTTCTTCTCCAGAACTACATCTTGCCCTTCCTGGTCCCCCTCAGAGTATACAATCCAAACATGGTAGACTATCTTCTGTTCCTCAAAACTGTTGATCTAAATGCAAGGCCAGATACTATACAATTCTTAGAGGAAAACATAAGCAGAACCCTCTCTGACATAAATCGTAGCAAGATCTTTTATGATCCACTTCCTAGAGTAATGAAAGTAAAGACAAAAATAAACAAATGGGACCTAATTAAACTTAAAAACTCGTTCACAGCAAAGGAAACCATAAATGAAAAGACAACCCACGGAATGGGAGAAAATATTCATACTTGAGAATGAAGCGACCGACAAAGGATTAATCTCCAAGATATACAAACAGCTCATGTAGCTCAATATCAAAAAGAAAAAAAAAAAAACCCAAACAACCCATGGAATCAAAAAAATGGGAGGAAGATCTCAATAGACATTTCTCCAAAGAAGACAAACAGATGGCCAAGAGGCACATGAAAAGATGCTCAACATTGCTAATTATCAGAGAAATGCAAATCAAAACTACAATGAGGTATCACCTCACACAGGTCAGACTGGCCATCATCAAAAAACTCTACAAACAATAAACGCTGGAGAGGGTGTGGAGAAAAGGGAACCCTCCTACACTGTTGGTGGAAATGTAAATTGGTACAACCGTTATGGAGAACAGTATGAAGCTTCCTTTAAAAACTAAATACAGAACTACCATATGATCCAACAATCCCTCTCCTGGGCATATATCCAGAGAAAACCATAATTTGAAAAGATACATGCACCCCAATGTTTATTGCAGCACTATTAACAATAGCCAGGACATGGAAGCAACCTAAATGTCCATCAACAGAGGAATGGATAAAGAAGATTTGGTACATATATACAATGGAATATTACTCAGCCATAAATAGAACAAAATAATGCTATTTGCAGCGACATGGATGGACCTAGAGATTGTCATACTGAGTGAAGTAAATTAGACAAAGACAAATTTATCATATGATATCGCTTATATGTAGAATCTAAAAAAATTGGCACAAATGAATGTATTTACAAAACGAAATAGAGTCACAGATGTAAAAAACAAACTTATAGTTATCCTGGGGGCAAAGGGGGAGGGATAAATTGGGAGACTGGAATTGACATATACACACTACTATATAGAGGGTGTGGAGAAAAGGGAACCCTCCTACACTGTTGGTGGAAATGTAAATTGGTACAACCGTTATGGAGAACAGTATGAAGCTTCCTTTAAAAACTAAATACAGAACTACCATATGATCCAACAATCCCTCTCCTGGGCATATATCCAGAGAAAACCATAATTTGAAAAGATACATGCACCCCAATGTTTATTGCAGCACTATTAACAATAGCCAGGACATGGAAGCAACCTAAATGTCCATCAACAGAGGAATGGATAAAGAAGATTTGGTACATATATACAATGGAATATTACTCAGCCATAAATAGAACAAAATAATGCTATTTGCAGCGACATGGATGGACCTAGAGATTGTCATACTGAGTGAAGTAAATTAGACAAAGACAAATTTATCATATGATATCGCTTATATGTAGAATCTAAAAAAATTGGCACAAATGAATGTATTTACAAAACGAAATAGAGTCACAGATGTAAAAAACAAACTTATAGTTACCCTGGGGGCAAAGGGGGAGGGATAAATTGGGAGACTGGAATTGACATATACACACTACTATATATAAAAGTAGATAACTAATAAGGACCTACTGTATAGCACAGAGAACTCTACTCAATACTCTGCAATGACCTATACGGGAAAAGAATCTAAAAAAGAGTAGATATATACATGTGTATAACTGATTCACTGTACAGCAGAAACACAACATTGTAAATCAACTATACTCCAATAAAAATTTTTTTTAAAACTGTTGAGATTTTTCTTGCCTCTAGGCTTTTACACAGATCTTCCCTATGGTTGGAACACTCTTTTCCATTCCTCTTTGCATTTCTATCATAGATGGTACTTTTCCTATTGGAGCACTTTTATTGTAGCCTGCACTAGGCTGTAAGCATTTTGCACCAAGCACCACAGCTATTTTGTTCCAGTATACCGAGTGTTTAAGCGCATAGTAGCCATCAACAACTAATTTGAATCAATAAATAAATGAGTGAAAGTTTTTGTTTGAGCAGCTAGAAGGGCCATCACTAGTAATGAATAGCAAAGAAAGAAAATGTTTATATGAAAAGATCTCTTTTGAATATTACAATTTTAAGATTCCATTAAATTTAATGGAAAAGTTATAGATTGTAATTTAGGAAATAGGGTAGGAATATGTTAAAATTGGGAGTCAGCAGCCTAAAAGTGGTAAGTGGAAGAGATTGCCTAATAAGACAATATAGAGTAAAACTGGAACCTCACTGAAACCTTGAGAATACTTAAGGCAATCCAAATTATTTTATTGCATTGGGGGTAATATGACCATTTCATTTATTCAGGACAAATGATTTCCTGTAGGAAGACTGTTGGATCTCTCATCACCCCACCTAGCCTCAAATCTTGCTCCTATTTTCCTGTCAAAGGCCTTAAGATAAAAATACTAAAAGTTAAGTCCTCCAGCCTATAAGAATTTTTTCCTAAACTCCAAATGTTTCTAAAGCGTGTGTTAACTGACTTGATGGGGAGGAATTCTTTCACAATGTGTATACATGTCATATCATCATGTTGTACACTTTGAATATCTTACAATTTTATTTGTCATTAAATGTTTCCAAAGGAAGGCTCCATCAGCCATTAACACACAGCACAAGTGGGCACACAAAATTATTATCTTTGTGTCTGAAGGAAACCAGGCTTTGTGTGGTTCTATCACCAATAAATTGGGAGTCCACCTAGCTAGTATTGAAATAATCAAAATTTGCATATGTAAGATTCAACCTGGAGCATTAGTAATTGCACAGTCCCTTGACTGCTTACTTTACCTTTGGCTCTTAATTTTCACAAGCTAACATTTGTATTACCCAGTCTTTTATCCACATTTGCTGCCTTGATTGGTCCACTTCCCTTGTTCTGAACTATAACTTCACCTTTCTGATCACGTTCATGACTTCTTTCATCAATCTGCTCTCGCACACCCACTAATCTAACCTCTCCTTTTTGACTATGAAACAACTCCTCCTCCTCCTCCTGCTCCTCCTCCAACTTCACTCTAGACAGTTCTTTCTAGCATAGTCTGGCCCTCCCAGCCTCTGAGCCTTTGTTGTCTCAGCACTTGGACCATGAGTAATGGAACACAATGTATCAGAACAAAGGGAATTGGACTGCACTGCAGGATGACGTGTACACAGGATGGGAGGAGGATGAGGAGATGACTGTAATCAGAAAGCAACTTAAGGGATAGGAGTTCTTATGTGTAAGAAGAAACATTCAAGAGAAGCAGAAGGATTCTGAAGAAGCAATCTGAATATTTCAACTTTGTTTCACAGGTTCTATAGTGAAAAGTGGTTTCAGAAATCATTGAGGAAAAGTAGAAAAGCTGAGCCATTGCACCATTCTCATCTTTTCTTCATTACCCTTCACTTCATGTTCTTTCCTCGTTCTGTATTCTGAGCTTATCTGGTAAGCTTGCTTAATATCCAGCTTGATCATTCCCACCTGATCATATTCTGCAAAGCGTCACTTGAAGCCTCACCTGAAACCACCTATTTTATAGAATTGGGATGAACTCTAAAGATAGCCTAGATTTTCAATTTATTCTACATGGGGCCCAGGAAGATCCACTGAGATATATCAGAGAATGGTTCCTGATGTAAAAGCAATGACACGGAGGTGAAATTTTGAATACATATTACCATTTTGAGCAAAGCAGCTCCACTTTAACCTACTTTATTAATTTTCCCTTAAGATTTTACTTTAAGAGAGCACAGCATAGCCTAAAAGATAATTTTGAAAATCAGTGACTATCATTCTTCTTCAATTTATAAATGGCATAGCAGAAAAAAGATGTAGTATTTTTCCCAATATCACACAGCTAATTATAATTAGTGGCAAATTCTAACTCTAACTCCCTGGTACGCGACCTTCCCATGATCCCTCACTACCAGCTCCATCAACACAGCAAGATTTTCCAGTGTAGGTAGCTACTGAGTGGTGCAAGGCTATAATGGCAGGATACCTAAACTGAGACTTTGGACATATATGGTATCCAGACAATTAACAAGAAAGACTTGAAATCCATGATCAGGAACCAAATTGAAGAGCAAGGAGGTTCCCATGAGCAGCAGAAAAGATCAGAGACTAAGCTTAAGAATTTCTGTCTAAACAAGCAGAGCTAAGGAAATATCAAACTAAGGTATAAGAAGAAAAAAGAAAGTGATTCAAGACACAAGGCCGAGATTGATTTCAAGAGAGCCATTTTATGATATGATAAAAGGGATAGAATGCAAAATCCAATAAAGAACATGGAATTAGTATCCAAAACCCAACCACACACAAAAAAGTGGGAAGCAGGATGTAATGGAAATCTATAAAAATAAACAGTTCACTACCAGCAACACCTCAATGTTCCATCTGTGAGACCAGGATCAAGATGAACTTCTCTGCTCTAATTTTATTTGGAAATCCAAAGCAGTAGAGCTTACTCCTGTGTTACCAGAAAGCCAGAAAGAGACAGGATTCACCCTTGGACTGCTAGGTGGTCTTAAGGTAGGGATCTGGCCTGTGCTGGGTATGATAATTAGTCATAATAGCAAAGAACACCATGTTACCAACAAGAGCAGAGACAATCCCTGGAGAATAATAAGCTCCTTCATTAAATCAAAACATAATAGTTTTGATTTCCACATCTTGGCTCCAATCAATTATTTTCTTACACTGAGACAGGCCAACTCTCTCTCAAAATCAATTTTGAAAGGCCAAGAAGCTGATAATACTAAATATTGAAATATTTGAATTGAAATACTAAAATATTCATAGCTCAGGGCTACTTCAGGAAATCCCAGCCTACCTGTTCTCAGCAAAGGACAGTGAATAGCAGAGAATGTATGCCCACTATGGACAAGAAACATAATTTACCCAGAGCTGAATATTATTCTGCAACAATTTGGCAAAGTCATTTTCTTAAGGTGAATTAATTTCCTCAATTTTGCTTGGCTTTTATTGCCTTCTCAAAATTCAGACACATAATATCAAACAGATGGCTTGAACCAGTGAATAAATAAGTCATAAAAGAGTTTTTTATACTTCATTGTTCTGGTTTATGGCTAAACACAGCAATCAGGCTCTGTTGAAGCCTGGGTAAAATTGCTAGTTTAATTTTGTTTGAGTTCCAGATGATCTGGAAGAAATAAAACTTCTCCAGGAGCAAGTGTTCTTGGAATCCCTTCTTCATGTAATTTGCCCAAGAAATCAATTCAACCTTTCTGAGGTTTTCCAAGCTATAGCTTAAAAAACAAAAACAAACAAACAAACAAACAAAAAACTAAGAGAATAATAGCTTTATCATTGTTCATCCAGAGCAGACATGCTAACTAGTTAGTTACACAGATACCATGAATGTTCAGTGGAGATAATTCAAATGATAGAGTAGGGGGTAAAGGTATAAAAATGGTGGAGAGGTTGTGTGGACACTACAAATGCAGAGCTCAAATCAATAAAAATGTGTGTTGAGCACCTACCAGTACAAGTACAGTTCTCCCAGATGGCAATAGATCACATTCAATAACCTTAGACAAGGGATTTTATTTCCTTATCTCTCCACTCTGAGAACTAGATTTTACATGGAAATTGCCAACATAGTCTTTTCTTACATCTAACCAAATAGGTTCTCTACTGAGATTTTATGAGAATGACTGAAGATTGAGACACAGACCCATAGTAAATATTAAGCTATATGAAACAGACCAGTTAGATAATATAATGAATTATAAGATATTAGAGAAATGTGGTGGTGACGGTAACCAAGACAGTTAATGTTCCATCTAAAAGGACACATGTCACTTACCTCCAGCCATGCATAACGTCGTCATGCATGTTTTGCCAGAACTTCTGATTTTTCAAGAGAAACCAGAAATCTTGTTTTCCAGATTCAGTTAAGATAAAACCTGATTGACTACCTCTTTTAAATTAAGCTACCCAATGGCAGTCTGAAACCTATGATGAGTGAGCTCTGAAAAGAACTATGTGCCACGGAGTATCCAGATCAGAGGAAACCTGAATAGTTACCTGGTTTGATAGGTCTCTTAACAGAGGAACCCAGTTGCAATGCAGTAGCCTAACAATCTGGTTGCTCAACCACTGCTTATACACCACCAAGAAAATTTACTGTTGAATGTATGAAATGCTTAGGTTTATATTCAAGATTTTGCCTTTGAAGCAACATGGACCACTATTATGGCCTCTATTCTACTCAAACCTAACAAGCTGAAACCAGAAAATTGATGGGTTCAGTATTTGTGTGCTCCCTGGAAAGATTTTGGGTGCTACCTTGCTGCCTGAAAAATGGTCACTAAAAGAAGTTTCCATCAAAAACTACATAGTAAATATACTACAGTTTTTATGGTCCATTATATATGTTGTGTATACTATAGTAAATATCAAAAGTTACTTAGCTATGTTATAAATGAACTTATTTACAAAACAGAGACTCACAGACATAGAAAACAAACTTATGGTTACCAAAGGGGAAAGTGGGGAGAGGAATAAATTAGGAGTTTGAGATTAGCAGATACACACTACCATATATAAAATAGACAAACAATAAGGTCCTACTGTATAGCACAGAGAACTATATTCAATATCTTGTAATAACCTATACTGAAAAATATATGTATAACTGAATCACTTTGCTGTACACCAGAAACTAACACATTGTAAATCAAATACACTTCAATAAAAAAAATTTTTAATTAGAAATCATTATTTAATGCAATGTAATAGCTTAGATTGTATTCTGAACAACAACAAAAAAAGATACATCAGTGTAAAGACAATAAAATTCAAATAAAATCTGTACTTTAGTTAATAGTTTGTACCATTGTTAACTTTGTATTTGGGATAAATATATCATGGTTATGTAAGTAGTTAACATTAGGGGAAGATGGATGAGGGGTACATGAGATTTTTGTAATATCTTTGCAACTTTCCTGAAATCTCAAATTATTCCACAATAAAAAATAAAAAATATATTTGTATATAATTTTTAGTTGCAAATGCCACATGAATATGGCACTCATTCAGGGAAAGGTAAATAAACACAATACTAGGTTGGCCTGGAAGCAATAGAAGAGTCTGCTCCAACAAGACAACCAGGGCTATTAACTGCCAACCAAATATTGGCAGCTACAAACCAATCAGCTTGGTAAATTTAAAAGGCCACAGTACAAATTTAAAGCTTTATCAGTCACCAGCTGAAAGATTTGTTAGGTTATTTACTTACTTTCTATTATTAGTTCAACCATTGGTGGTATATAATGCCTACTATTTGTCAGGAACCATTCTAGTTCCTGGGAGATTCTGGGATGTAAATAGACATGGTTCCTGCTCTTATGGAGCTTATAGCACCAACAGAGAACAAAAACTTTGAACTAATAAGCATACAACTCAATTTCTGTGAAAACCAACCCTAAAATCAACAGGATAGTCCATGCTCCAAAATAGTAGGTGCACATACAAAATCTGAAAGAAAACTTAAAATAGAATATTTATGTCTTAATCATACTTTTCACACTAACATACCATCCACAAGATGAGTAGGAAATTTTGAAGTGGATCAGCCACTCTATTCCATGAACTTTCCTTAGCTCAATTTCTTTCACTACTGTGTAGTGTCAATTCTTCAGAATAGTCATGCAACCCCATTCTCATGGTAGTTAGGGAACATTTCCTCTTGGACTTTCTGTTATACATTTCTCAACTAGAAGGAAGGAAAGGAGGGAAGGAGGGAGGGAAGGAGGGAGGGAAGGAGGGAGGGAAGGAGGGAGGGAAGGAGGGAGGGAAGGAGGGAGGGAGGAAGGGAGGAAAAAGAAAAATGATAATATCTTCCTTATCCCATATCCAAAGCTATCTTTCTAAGTTTTGTTTTGTTATGGTATGTCATTCTTTTTGTATTATATTTTTTAACATCTTTTTGGAGTATAATTGCTTTACAATGGTGTGTTAGTTTCTGCTTTATAACAAAGTGAATCAGCTATACATATACATATGTTCCCATATCTCCTCCCACATGCGTCTCCCTCCCACCCTCCCAATCCCACCCCTCTGGGTGGTCACAAAGCACAAGCTGATCTCCCTGTGCTATGCAGCTGCTTCCCACTAGCTATCCACCCTACGTTTGGTAGTGTATATATGTCCATGCCACTCTCTCACTTCGTCCCAGCTTACCCTTCCCCCTCCTCGTGTCCTCAAGTCACATCTTCTTTATTGTGCCACATCTTCTCTATCACCTACTTTAAATTGGTTTATCCTTTCTGTATTGTGTGTTAAAATTATGAGCTTTTAAAAATCATTTTTGGAAAAAATAGAAGATATCACCTTCTCTGTTGCATGTTTCCTAGGTCTGCTGTAACAAAATACCACAAACAGTGTAACTTAAAATTTATTCTCACAGTCTGGAATATAGAAGTCCAAAATCAAGGGTAGGCAGAGCCATTGTCTCTCTGGAGGCTCTGAGGAGAATCCCTCCCCTACCTACCTAGCTCCTGGTGGTTGCCAGCAATCTTTGGTGTTCTTGGCTTGTAGTTGCATCACTCCAATTTCTGTCTCCATGTTCACATCGTCATCTTCCCTCTGTGTGTGTCTCTGACTGTGCATTTCTATGCCAAGAACCTGTTTGTCCTTTCTCTTATGTTAGGAGCCACCCTAATCCAGTATGATTTTATTTTAACTTGATTACATCTGTAAAGATCCTATTTCCAATAAAGTTCCATTCACAGTACTGGAAATTAGGACTTGAAAACAACTTTTGTGGGGACACAATTCAGTTCACAATGTTTGCCTACTCAAATGGGTTCATGAAAACCATCATAGTCTTTCAGTTTTCATTGCTTTCTGTCTAAGCAGAAAATTTTCATTTTGGTATTATTGAACATTCATTTAACCTCACTAAAAGAGAGCTCTTATTTAGAATATTTTGATATAGCATAGTGAAGTGAAAATTGCAGTGGACTTGGAGGCAGAAAAATTGGGGTTTCTATCTCAATTTCCTTCTTACCATTCTAAGGACCATAAAATGTAAACCATATGTCAGCTGAGTGAAATTTGGCCTGAACCCCAACTCACCCTCTGTCAAAGTCCAAAGCCCACCCCATAACATTTATTGATTCCCAGTTGCTTAGTTCCTCAGGTTTCTCTCCAACTCAGCATCCTGGCTTCGAGCATGTTCCTTTAGTGCTGCTCCCAACAATACGATGGCTGTCAGGGAAAATTGCAAAAGACTTTGAAATGGGCAAAATGGTCACGGAGTGTCCTATAACCCTTCTGGGTTATCTGTGTCTTTCTTGTCTCAGCTATTTTACAACTCTGTAGTTTGTAGGGAAATGATAGTAATCCATATAAATGGTTCCTATCCATTGAAACACAAATGCCTTTTGACCAGTGGGGATGCAATTGATAGCCCTTCTCCACTGGAAGAAGACAGTTTTGCATCTATTCATAAAATAATTTCAGCATTCTTGGATGCTTTTATAAGTGTGTGTCCTTTGACTATTCCTTTGAACTGCTTATAATATTTTATTCTTTCTCTCATTAATGAATTATAAAATCTTTGACAGAAGTTCAATTTTTATGAGTCATGATTTTACTTTTTATTAAATTATCATTGAACAAGGCAAAGTTCAATACCTCCACTTCAAAATAAAGTATTTATACCTCAAGATTTTCAAGAATTTGATAAGTTTCCTAAAACCTGGGTAGGAGAAAAGAATCACAGGGAAGGACCTCTGTCTTTCTTTATGCTTCCATATCTCCCTTACTTTCTCCCCTGGCTCCCTTAACTTGAAAATATTCTTCCACAGTCTATACAGGATTTCACCCATATTCATGTCCTGGAGGTTCAGTAACCAGTCCAAAGTGTCTTAAAAGATCATATTCTCAACTAAAATAGGTCTCTCCCTACAAGAACTTGTACTAGTTGATTAATACATATAAATTTTCTTCTTTCCAGTATGGAAGTTGGTACAAACTTTCTGAGCCTAATTACTCCATAAGCCAAATAGGGCTTATCTCAAGGAGCTCACAAGATTTAAACATGATAGTATATATAAAGGCACATAGCACAGAGGCAGAGAGAAGAGTTGTAATACATCTTAGTTGAACCTGAAACCACTTTGATAAAGTACAATTGAAATACAGAGTTTGTCTAAAGATTACAGTTACAATTTATTTGAAGATATTGGATATTGACCCTTCTTTAGTTGTTGCAATTTTCTAGATCAGGAGGAGGTTATGTTCCATATTCATCCTCAACCTCCAGTAGGAACTATTCCCGAAAGGAACTCCTTTCATCCTGCTCTCTGCCAACCAATGCTGCACAATTCTGTTTGGTCTGAGAGAGGCCTTGATGATGACCCTCTGTTGGTTGCACTATTATAAAAGAAAAAAAATCCCTCTTTCCATGTCTCACTCTGAACCCGCGGCTTACTTTTCTGACCCCATTCAACTAAAGAGACTTCCTGGGAGAGTGGGGCGTGACAGGAAAAAGGAGCATCAGGGACTTCATAAGTGAGTGACTTTACAGTCGATTTATATTCTGAATCCAGAATCTAGTTCTGGACAGAAACCTACTCCTTAGGTTGAATCTACACTTCTAAGCTCTACCATTTACTAACAATTCTTCCTGTCGGTCTCTTTGAATCTCAGCATCTTCATATGTAGAAGCGTACCCTTATTTTTCATTCACCTGCCACTTGCTGATCTCCCAGTGTCATCCTTAGCTAAACATTTCACATTCCGAGAAGGACCAAAATCTGGAGGTCAAGAGAAGTAGCAGGAGATAGGTTATTGTGTAAGGAGTTGCAAAGAAAGGACAAGGGAGGTGAACATTTTCCAAAACCCAGAGGGAAAACTTTCAATTGGTTTGAGATTTATAACCCTTTAATGCAATTCAGGAGTGTTGTCCATAGAGCTTCTTTCCTTCTGGGATCCACTTTGTGATGATGTTTGGGCATAGACTAGCACCCAGCAATGACCAATATTTAGCAACCTTTGCACGACCAACTGACTGTAACCAAATATTACCCATTTGGTTATATGTCTATAAAAGAAGAGTGGAAGATTAAATGTTCAGGAAAGTGAATATAAGTATATTATGAGAAACAAAAAGTAGTGTTAAAAGCAGGAACTCTATAGCCAAGCTAGCACTTGGAGTTAATCACAGATCTATTGCTTATTAATGTTTGACCATGGAAATATACATAAATCTCTGAGTCTTAATTTACTTACCTGTAAAATGATGCCATTGATTCCTGTCCATAAGATTTTTGTAAAAAGTAAATATTTAAATATCACCTCCACAGAAATTTAATTCCCATGCCAACTAGATACTTATTATCTTTCACCCAGCACCCTATTGTTCCCTTCATAGTAACTTGAATAATTCTATGCATATGTATATATGTATGTACATATGAATATGTTTGATAACTTGATAATTTGTTTACACTTGATTATTACCTACATCTTCCATTAAAATATAAGCTCTATTTGAGAATTTATTTTGATTTTGCTCATCCCTCTATCCTAGAACTACAAACGTTGTCAATGCTCTGCAAATCATTGTGTAATTAATAAATTAGTTCATAATGTATAAAAAGCATGTAGTACTATCACCACAGTGCAAGTAAAGTATAAGATAAATAGTAATCATTTTGAACTCTCCAACAAAGGGTAAGTTGTTCTGTAAGGAAAAAAATAATAGAAGTTTCAAACAGAAATTAAATAATCATGTTTCAGGGTTGCTATTGTACAATTTTCTGTCCTAAATTGGATTTTGGATTCATTTAATAAAATTAGGTAGGCTTCTGACCATGAGTTAATAGCTACTGATGAACAAATGCAGAGCCAGCCAAAACTCCGAAAACAAGTTCATACCTGCCAAGAAGAGGGAATAGGAAAACAAAATAACCATTAAGTCATTCTCTGACTTAGCTTCTGATCAGGACACTCAGCTTTTAGATTTAAGGATGGCTTCTCATTACCTCCAGATTGAAAATTCAAGGGTTTCTAGCAAAACTTGGGAGGAAGGTTAAAGGGGCCATCAATGAAATATCCAATAGTCAAAAAAGTGGAAATTCAGATACCCACCTCCTTCCTCCTCCCCTGAGAACAGTTTCCACCCCGAACACAGGATTAGATCATCTACTTACCAACAGAGAAGAAAGTTTAGAAGTAAGTGGAATAATTGCTCAAGCCTTGGCAAGAGGGTCCATGCTTCAGATCAGTTTCCTGGTCCTTTGAGATTGCCAGACAATGGGATACATTTATTGTTAACTCTCTCATTTAATTCTCACAACTGTTGAGTAAGGAGGGGAAAAATGGCTCAGATAGGTAGAGATTTAACTGGGGCAATAACATTATGAGGTATCAGGGCCAGAGTTAAAACTCAAGAAAATTCAGTTCTCTTGTTTTCTCACCTAAACAACAGCAACCTCACACAGACACTCTGACCTCTATCCTGCCCCTTGACTAATTAAGTGCAGAGTTCTAACAATTTGTGTGGGGCGTTCTTGTTAAGGGGCTTGAAAGGCTTATAAATGAAGAAAGCTGGAGAGGTAGAGTTGTGTTTGCCTTATCCCTTCTCCAAACCATTGTGCCCAGGAGAAGAATGATGGTGTGGGATTTAGAAAGTACCTTTCTTCCCTGAGAGTGAAAAGAGCCACTGTGTTGTTCAGAAGGGACAAAAAAACCATCAGAGATCTCTGACTTCATGATCTGGCCCATACTTTTGTTTTCTAATTGTAATAATCACTCTTTTTGTCAAATGGTACTTGATAACTTAGGTCTTTCAAGATATTTCTTAAAGGAACCAGGTTACTTCAAAATCAGAGAAAGATAAGTAAAACAAGCAAACAAATTTTTGTCTACACAACCTTGGTCCTCTTCATAAATTAATGTGTTTCCATGATAACTATTCAGCCACTTCATTTCATCTCATCTTTAGAGGACAGGCTAGGAGAACAGAGGGACCAAGTGACAAAGCAGAAGGATTAAGTCTTGACTCCTGGGCTCAAGTTTGTCCAAGTCAACAATGAATTTATTTTACCTCCATGATGCCTTTCTTCCTCACCTGCCACATTCAGTCAATCCTGAAGCCCTGTTGATACCAATTCCTTTATATTTCCTGAATCTGCCCACTTGTCTTTTGTAGTCCCTGCCCACACTTAGACCACCATCATCCCTTCCAGGGATTACCCTGGTAATTTCCTAACTATTCTCCTTGCTTTAAATCTCATTACTCTTTCCTTCCCCATCTATTCTCCACTCAGCAGCCAAAACGCAAATTTGATCCTGCATTTCTCATCATCCTCTTCCTTAAAATCCTTCAGTAGTTCACATTTATCCCTGACATTAAATGGTGTTTGCAGGGTGGTGGGGGAGTGATGGTGGGGGAATTGTTCAAGTAAGTATCTGTAATAGGAATAAAGAAATTATACAAACGTCAAGTGCTTGCAATTTCCCCAACGCCACACTTCCACCATTAAAATGGAAAAGCCTCTGAGACCCTGTGTCTATCTTGAAAACTACAGACCTGGCTCTTTTGTGATGTTAGGGGTAAAAATGGGGATGACAGGAAAAGGGTTTATTCTGGAATGAACAGACAATAACTACCTGGAGTGGGGTGGATGGGTAATAAATGAAAGGAGGAAAAAAAAAAAAGAAAGGGAATGCATGAGTTAGATGAAAGTGCTTTGGGAAGTTTGAAAGCAGAGACTAGAAGATTGTAGGACACTACTGTGTTTATAGAAAATGGGGAAACATGAGGTAAAGAATTTTGCTGTGCATTATGAATGCAATTTTCACTACTGGTGTTTTTATAGTTTAAAGTGTGGTGAAGAATTATATTGCATTTCATTTTTTTTTTAATGTAGAACTGATGTATCTGAATGCCACACCAAGAAACGCCTATCCTACTCATTGGCTATATATCCCATTATAAGACAATTTCATCTGACAGTCCTGATTTTTCCTGAATTTCCCAAAAACTTAAGCAAAAAAAAGGTTTGGATCAACTTCAATAGAACTGGCTGTGGTTATTACTAAAATCCATCAGACTGTCACCTACTCTACATGCTATAATCACTCATTGCACCAGAACTTATTTTTACAGTCTCATCTCCCAGGGGCACAAAAGACTCTGCCACAAGGTATTCATTTATTTTCTTAGAAGCCTGATAACCACAGTATCTGCTGGAGAGAAATTAGGGCCACGACTAATGTGGAAAAGCACACTTTTTTAACCTCTTCCATATGAGGGTCATTATCATTCCAAACCATCTCAGTTGTCAGAAGACTTAGAATAAAGATGTGTATACCACATTCATTATGACTTTCCCAGTCTAACAGCATCAATGTCCTGAGAAAAAGAATTTATATTCCTACTACACATCCACACACAGACCTGTGCACTCATGAACCATATTAACTAGGTGGATAGATGATGATGGTATAGATGGATGGATGGAGAGATAATAGAGACAGATGATAGAATATGCACACATAAAGAAAGTACAGATTTTCTACTGGGAGCCTGATTTTATGCAATTGTGTCAGTTTTAAGAACTGTGTTATTATGTAATAATAATAAATGTAAATGTGAATTAAGTGTTATTTAAATTTTATAACATTGTATCTATCTTTATACAAGTAAATACACAAATCAGAAGAAGTCCATTTTCAGACCCCGAATAGCCAAAGCAATCTTGAGAAAGAAAGAAATGGAGCTGGAGGAATCAGGCTTCCCGACTTCAAACTATACTACAAAGCTACAGTAATCAAGACTATGGCACAAAACAAAAATATAGATCAATGGTACAGAACAAAACAGAAATATAGATTAACAAAACAGAAATATAGATCAATGGTACAGAATAGAAAGGCCAGAGATAAACCCACTCACATATGGTCAGCTAATTTATGACAAAGGAGGCAAGAACATACAATGGAGAAAAGACAGCCTCTTCAATAAGTGGTGCTGGGAAAAATGGACAGCTACATGTAAAAGAATGAAATTAGAACACTACCTAACATCATACACAAAAATAAACTCCAAATGTATTAAAGACCTAAATGTAAGACCAGACACTATAAAACTCTTAGAGAAAAACATAGGAAAAACTCCCTTTGACATAAACCACTCTTTGACCCACCTCCTAGAGTAATGAAGATAAAAACAAAAATAAACAAATGGGACCTAATTAAACTTAAAAGTTTTTGCACAACAAAGGAAACCATAAACAAGACCAAAAGACAACCTTCAGAATAAGAGAAAATATTTGCAAATGAAACAACAGACAAAGGATTAATCTCCAAAACATACAAACAGCTCATGGAACACAATATCACAAAACAAACAACCCAATTAAAACATGGGTGGAAGACCTAAGTAGACATTTCACCAAAGAAGATATACAGATGGCCAAGAGGCACATGAAGAGATGCTCAACATCACTAATTATTAGAGAAATGCAAATCAAAACTACAATGAGGTATCACCTCACACCAGTCACAATGGCCATCATCAAAAAATCTAGGAACAATAAATGCTGGAGAGGGTGTGGTGAAAAGGGAACCCTCCTGCACTGTTGGTAAATTGTAATGTAAATGTAAATTGATACAGCCACTATGGAGAACAGTATGAAGGTTCCTTAAAAAACTAAAAATAGAACTACCAATGACCCAGCATTCCCACTACTGGGCATATACCCTGAGAAAACCATCATGCAAAAAGAGACACGTACCACAATGTTCACTGCAGCACTATTTACAATAGCCAGGACATGGAAGAAACCTAAGAGTCCATCAACAGACGGATGAATAAAGAAGATGTGGCACATATATACAATGGAATATTACTCAGCCATAAAAGAAATGAAATTGAGTTATTTGTAGGGAGGGGGATGGACCCAGAGTCTGTCATACAGAGTGAAGTAAGTCAGAAAAACAAATACCATATGCTAACACACATATATGGAATCTAAAAAAGGATACTGATGAACCTAGTGGCAGGGCAGGAACAAAGGCGCAGACATAGAGAATGGACTTGAGGACTCAGGGGGGGTGGGGGGGAGGGAAGGGGAAGCTGGGGTGAAGTGAGAGTAGCATTGACATATATACACTACCAAATGTAAAATAAGATATCTAGTGGGAAGCAGCCACATAGCACAGGGAGATCAGCTCAGTGCTTTGTGACCACCTAAAGGGGTGGGATAGGGAGGGTGGGAGGGAGGGAGATGCAAGAGGGAGGGGATATGGGGATATATGTATATGTATAGCTGATTCACTTTGTTGTACAGCAGAAACTAACAAAATATTGTAAAGCAATTATACTCCAATAAAGATGTATAAAAAACTTATTATATAATAATCTTATTTAAATTTTATTACATTGTATCTATCTTTATACAAGTAAATGCACAAATCAGAAGATAGCCAATTGTTAGGCCACGTGACCTGGGGTTATAGTCAAATCATTATGGCCATAAGTAGTATTAAACCTACAGAATTTTAATATCAAGTCAGGGATCTCTCTAGATCAGGACTGCTCTTCTTGTTCTATTTACCAGCAGAGAGCTAAGTGGTTAGGAACACTATCAGTGAGGTCAGAACTGGGCTGACCTCCAATTTGGCTATTACTAGCTCTAACCTCAAGCAATTTAACTCTCCTCTCTAAGCTTCATTAAACTAGTCTATAGTAACAGAAATAATAAAATCCACCTCCTAAGGTCTTTGTGAGAATTAAATAATGAAACCCAAGCTAAAGCATTTGCTGATTACCCAGCACAGGGCAAGCTTTTAAATAAATGCTATTATTGTTAAAACAATTACTAATATTCTCCAAGGCCGTGCATGAGGTAAAGGGGCAAAGGAAAGGAGGTCTTTAACTCTTGCCAAAGATCTGGTATGAAACTTAATAGCTTGGGACAGTAACACCTGAGCAAAAGCACCGCTGTGCCCTCTTCGCACTTTCCTTTCCTCTCATTTTTCCATATATCCCAACTCAGACTTTTTTTTTTCCTACTCCCACGTTGTTTTCAGGTTTCATCACAAATGTAAATAATTGTAGAATTTAAAGCCTCACATCACTTTAGGATTTATCAGTACTGAAGCCTTTGTTGGTTCTTTTCCACAGAAAGTTCTATTTTACCATCATTCTTTAACCTTCCAACTCTTTCTCAATCACTACCTCATTCATTACATTTTCTTACATTAAATTCTTCTCATTAGTTCTTGTAATAGAAGAAATTTGTTGGAGGGGAGACAATGCCTATTTATTCAATGTGAGTAACTTTAAAAAAAATATAGTCTCAGGCTTCCCTGGTGGCGCAGTGGCTGAGAGTCTGCCTGCAGATGCAGGGGACACGGGTTCGTGCCCCGATCCGGGAGGATCCCACATGCCACGGAGTGGCTGGGCCCGTGAGCCATGGCCTCTGAGCCTGTGCATCCAGAGCCTGTGCTCTGCAACGGGAGAGGCCACAACAGAGAGAGGCCAGCGTACCGCAACCACAACAACAAAAAAAACCAAAACACAAAAAACAATCTCAATTCAGAAATCTTACACATATGCTGCTTAGAATAAATGTTTGTTAGATTTTTACCTTTTAAAATTATTATTGTAACCTTCTGACTTTAACTGAAGCTTACTTGCTGATCTTAAACTTTATTCATGTCACTCACGTTTTTCTATTTTATCTTTTTGTTGTCTATACATTTGATTTTAAACTCCATTTATTGTAAAATCAATTCCAATAGGCAGATGTATTAACCACAGATCTGACTAAACAAACAAAACCAAAACCAAAACCCTTTGAAGCAGCATCTTTCCACGTTCCGATACAATACTTATAAACACAAAAAGGTAACACTTGCAACAAAACTCAGGATGTCAATCTACTCTAGAATTTGGAGGGGAATTTCATTGATTACACGCAAATGTGAAATATAAATGAACCTGCACCCATGCTGTGTATATCAGACGCCTCTTATGCCCTGTCTCACAACCCCTTTGCCCCCTTTTTACACTCCAGTATTGCTATGGCAACTGACCCTGGGCAGATGTAACCTGACAGCTGCTCACCTCAGCTGCAGTGAATATATCTTGCTTTCTGTCAGCACGTCTCTACTG
This sequence comes from Physeter macrocephalus, assembly GCF_002837175.3. Taxonomy (NCBI): domain Eukaryota; kingdom Metazoa; phylum Chordata; class Mammalia; order Artiodactyla; family Physeteridae; genus Physeter; species Physeter macrocephalus. The sequence continues at coordinate 16,427,124 of NC_041228.1, read as the reverse complement.
CTGCTGTGAATGACGCCTGCAGGAAACTGTACAGCCATTTGGGCACATTGGCAAACCTGCAAGAATGAGAAAGTAACCCCACGGAGCCACGCTTGACCAGTGAGGGGTGGGCACAAAAGGCTAAATCCTTTCCTGTAACTCAGGTATCTCCAGTTGCCCACTGCAGTAACCAGTTCCATAGCAGACCCTTGCACTGGCTTTGCTTTCTCCCCTGTTGTACTATTCTCAGTTCCTTTAGAGCCGAAACAAAATGAACTATGTGAAAGCTCATCTCAGGCTCTGCTCATTTTTTTTTTCTAGAACTCAGGCCAGGACAATACCTGTGCTTAGAGTAGAAAGGAAGATGCCTTCTCTCTCCTTCTACTCTTCAACCAAGCAACCCCTTCTCCACTGTGTGGAGACTGCTTTCTAAGGAATCAAGGATACTGCGTACAACCTAGTTTTACCTTCCACCCACATCAACTTCTTTCATTATACCTAAGTTAGAGAATGTGATTCCTAGAGCAACAGAAGTAGTAGGGAGAAAACAATAAAGGGAAGAAAGGAGGGACGAGTCCAGGAGGGGCTGGTCCATTGAATCCTAGAAGTCTTCCTCTAGCCTTGGTAAATTTGGAACTTAAGGTCAGGACAGAGGTAAGAAAACCCTTAGGTGCAAAGCATATGGGGATGTAGGTTCTCCTGCCCAATTTCAATTCATCAGAGGGCTAGGAAGGGAGAAGATCTCAGCTGATCCCACAGAGTTGCAATAGCTGAATGCATCTGACACACCAGAACTCCAGGTGGGTGCTCTGCACATTCTCATATCCTCCAGCTCCACAACCGAGGATTTGGCTACACCCAGGTGAATATAGAGTGAGAACACGTGAAATCCAAGCACGAGGGCATTGAAAGATTTAAGTCTAGAGAAAGGAAGATCTCCATAGTCTACACTGAATTTTTTTAAAACTGTAGCTTTTGCTCTTATTACGGTTGCCCTTTGTATAAGGACTTCTAGACAGCTTGCTATTAGTTCTTTGACCTACATCAGCAAGCATATAAAAACACTTCACAGAACAGATTTTGTATACTACCCTCCTCACTAGCTTCTTCTTACTTTGTTGCCCTTACTCCCCCTTGTAAGAAGATTCGTTTGTGAACATTTATATTTTGTTATAATGGCTCTATTTTTGTAAGCTTCCTCAAATCTGCAGCCTGTGGCATATATAAAAATAAACACATTTGAAACTAGAATAGAGCATAATGGTAAAACAAATGATGTAAGATATAATCCAGTAAGCAATTTTTCAAAACAGAAAGAAAATACAACTTTCCGCCACTTTTCCCTTGGGTTCTTCCTAACGTTAGAAGTCCTTGGCCTCATAAAACTGGGTGACATACCCCCATTTTACCTTCCTATACTCTTGTTCTTCTTTTAAATTGAAGTATAGCATCAGGTGTACACCAAAGTGATTCAGTTATACATATATATCTATTCTTTTTCAGATTCTTTTCCATTATAGGTTATTACAAGATATTGAATATAGTTCCCTGTGCTATGTAGTAGGTCCTTGCTGTTTACATATTTTATACATAGTAGTGTGTATCTGTTAATCCCAAATTCCTAATTTATCCTTTCTTCCCCCTTTCCCTTTTGGTAACCATAAGTTTATTTTCTATGTATGTGAGTCTATTTCTGTTTTGTCAATAAGTTCATTTGTATCATTGTTTAAGATTCCACATATAAGTGATATCATATGATATTTGCCTTTCTCTGCTTCTTTCAAGTCCTACTGTCACCATACGCCCGCAATCTTCCTCTTTGGAGTTGTACTCCAACTGCACAATCACTGCCTCTTTTCTTCAGTCACTAGGACTTCCTGTGTTGTCAGCCAGGAAAACACATGATCTAACAGCATGTATTAAGGTTTGAATCACTGATTATATTTTAATTATTAATATTAACTTCTTTGAATGTGCAGATCAGATCACAGGAACATAGCGGTAGTGATTTATGGTCACCAGCAGTTACTAGAGATATTTATGGGGCACAGATATCTTCCAAGTGCCATGAAGCTCCCTCCCCAGTGTGGCTACTTTGTAACCAATGCCTTATGGAAAACAAAACAAACAAGGTAACTCCCCTTTCTGTTCAATTCAGTCTTGCCAGAGAATGCTATGATCTCAAACGTCAGAGATTTAACAGTAAGTCAAAGCCATCTAATAAAATCCTCATCTAAATCCAGCATATATGTAATTTCTATCATATATGTATTGATGCTGCAATAGTGACCATTAAAATTAACTTCCCTTTAGAAATATTTCTATAATCTGTTGTATCAAATCTTGTTCCTCCTTTTTATTTTTATTTTTCACTTTTAGCCACCATTCTAAACAGGCAGACAGGCCTCTTATGTTTCCTCATTTTGGTGGGTTTTGTGATGGTGAAAGTTAGAAGTTACTCAAAGATGATGATGTTACTTATCTTTTTTGAAATCTCTTTGACATTATTATACAGGACTAATTAGGAGATGAAAGAGGAGAAAGTACTTAGAGGGCAGGAAATAAGGAGATTCTGGCAGAAAGGACAATAAGTCAGAAATCAGAGGGCCCTTGAGTGGTGGGGAACAACATAATACCTGATGGCAGTACCCTAGATAATGGATGGATCTTCACCTAGTGTTTCCACAGAGATGTTATGCAATCATCTCACTCAAGTGCTGAACAGGGTCATAGCATGACCCTGGGTCATAAAATGACAAAATGGGTCATTAAGATCATTGGGATCATAATAATCATTAGGGTTATTTTTGACATAATCATCAGAAGAGTTTAGGTTTTCCAAAGAGTGGACCATGTTCCTACTGCATCTATGTGCAAAATAGTTTCAAACCATTTAACTGATTCCCCTCAAAGTCAACTTTGCTTTTTCTTTTTAAACTAATTTGTCTCTTGATTATTAATGGGTCATTCAAGACTCTGATAACTTCCAGCTACCTGGGATTCCTAGGACCCACACTTCCTAGTGACCAATCCTATCAGGAAGCATGAGACCAGTGATGAAAGTCCCATGAATGAATATTTTCTCTTCCTCAGATGCTCATCCTTCTTGCACAATGGAAAACCAACTAGGTTATACATTGTAAAATAGCAACACTCAAAATGATGATTTGGCACCAAAGAGACAAAAAACACTTCCACATTTCAAGTCAATTTTGCACATTTCATATGTGGCCATAACTGTTTACCATCTGGAGCATTACTGCAATTTTGATTATGGATAACTCATGTATGTACCCTAACACCCAAAGGTTCTGCATCTTCTCCATTAATGTCAAATCCAAAGGCTAGAGTTGATGCTGGTAGCTAAGGTGGGACAGAGGAAAAATGTGAGAGGTACATGCATGTCCATCAGCAAACCAATGGAGATTTATTGAGTGTCTACACATGCCTAACACTGTGTTAAATGGCTTAGGAAATAAACACATAATTTATTATCTCTTCCCAACGTGATATTTTAAGCTACTTGTGCAGACCAGTCCTACATTCATCAAATTACTAAAAAATAAAGAATAAGATATAGTATAGAAAGAGATGATCGAATATTCCACGTACCCTGTGTACAAAGCCATTATTATTATAAGTTCACAGATGAGATAGTTAGGGGAATTCAGGTAACAAGAATTTAAGAGTTATAAAAAATAATTTTTAAATAGCCAGCACTTAATGAGAATTTTCTACATGTCAGGTATTGCACTATAGAGTTTAAACCCATTGTTTAATTTTCACAATAATCCATTTAGATATTTATTCCTATTCTCATTCCGATTCCCAAGTTCTCACCACTAGTATGTGATAGAGTCAAGATATATATCTGTTCTACCTGTCTCAGAAGGTAATACCTTTAAGTACTGTAACTTTTAGAATTAGACAGTACATTAAAAGTTATAAACTAGAGAAATATGTCTGAAATGGAATTCTGACAATGTGTATGTTGGGTCTGTGTACATGTGTGCACATATATGCATACATACAGGGGTACCTTGCCATTGAGTACTATGGTTAGATGGCAAGATCAATGATTACCTAGAGTTCTCTCATCTCCAAATCACCAAGAAGCTCCTTTATCAGAAATCTTGGGTTCACTAGTCCCAAGAGACTTAAAAATGTATGTATTTAGTGTTTCCCAGCATTGAGAGTCTCAGGTACAGACCCATGGTAACACCTGAAGCCCTGTCCCAAACCCCAGGGACAACAAAACTGCAAAACATCTCTGGGTCATTCTCACTGTCAAGTTATATATTCACTCACAATTGATTCAATACTAAAGAATGTTTACTGGCATTTATTTGCATCTTTAACCATCTGCTCTGAAAAACAAAAAAAAAAGCAAAAGAAGTCTTTGCTCTTTTGTGGTATTCTACTGATCCACACAAAGTCTCTCTGTCCTGGAGAGCTATAAATTGTCTACGTGTTCTTCCATCCAAGCCTTGAATTCTGCATTGTTCTGCAGAGAAGACTCCCATCTTTCTTTGGGGAATGACCCTCATCTAGATCTAACAATCGCAATGGAAGTTTTAACCTACGCTTTCACCCACTACAAGTGGGGCAGCCAATATCGGCCCCAACCAACTCACTAATAATCAAGATTCACCTGCCACCTTTACAAACTACCTATTGTCTAAAGACGAAATGTTTTCATTTGAAAATCTTAGGGAAGTGAGGAGATGAAATGAAGGGGACTGAGAAGAGTCAGATCATAAACACCTGTCAAATGTATGTTGATGACATAGAAAACATACCTGAAACTTTATTTCCCTTGTTTTAAGAATAAACTTAGAATTAAAGTGGCCAATCACTTTGTGACTCAGGCGGCTGAATAGACATAGGATTTTAAAAAATTAAATATCAAGAGCTGTTTGACCAAAAATGATTCTTGCACCTGATATGGGGAAGCAAAGCAGAATTCTCTTCCAAATTACATCTGACAAAATGAAGAAAATGTATTGGATTCCTAACTGCAAAGGGACTCTTGACAGCTGATCAGACAATATAACCCTCTGCCTCCAAGCAGGGTTGCAGCAAGATCTGTATGATGTCAAACTCTTTAGGGAAATATTGAAAATATAGTTAACCAGCAGGGATTCTGTGTACTTGACATAAATCACCTATATGTTTTGAAAATTTGTTTTCCCTTTTTTTGTCATCTCATTAGCATATTTACCCAATCATTCCAATGGTTAAAAGGCTAAGGTATTTAGATACACTGCAACTCTAACATTAGAATTCTGCTGAGGAGAAATTCCTGTTAAAGTTATCAAGGTAAAATTTATTTCCAAGCTCTTCAATTATACAATGTTTGGCATCATCTAAGGAAGAAACATCAGAATAATTGCCTGCAGTTTCCCCTAAATAGCATATCCCTTAATTAATCCACTTAAAAAAAGGTCACCTGTCAAAATCTGAGAGCCAAATTTTTGAGGTATCTCAGAGTCTGAGGTCAGAATGATTTCTTTCTAGGGAAAGGGAATGTATATCCTTTGATGACAGGGGCTTGTCAAGTAACTTCTCATTCAGAATCATTTATAACCCCAGGTAGCTAAAATTGTTTAACAACATAAAGTAGAACTGAAGAGAGGGAATGGCAGACTTTATGTTTTTACATTAAACAATTTGATATCTCAAAATTATCAATGAACATGAATTATTTTCATAATTTTAAAAGTAAAGACAATCATAAAAAATAGCCTTGTTAAGGGATTTCAACTAGCTATGACAATCATCAAGGAAAACTGACTTTGTCATCCTGTCAGATCTTGGGCAGTGGGTGTCCTGTGGGACCTCTTGAGGTTCCAACACCAAGGAAGAAAATCACAGAGTCTGGATGCCCTGGGAAGCAGTGAGGTCGGAAGCCAAATCAGAAAACTCAAATCCAAGGCTAAAGACCACATGAATGAGTCATGTCTACATTTCGAGTCCACTTGGTAGCTTATAACCAGGAGTGGGACATCAGCCTTTCCTTCTCAGACTCAGCCAGCAGCACTCAGCTCCGTCTTTCACCTATAGGCTCAACCCCATCCAGGTCTTGAACCCATCTCAATCAGGACAGGACTCTCTTAGGAGCACTCAGCTTGTGGGTCTGAAATTTATAATGCTGTCATTAGCTTACGTTAAGCTTAGGGAAACTCTGTTACTGTACATCCACTGAGCCATAACCTTCTCTTCATCCCCATTCTTTCCTTATAGACTTGTCTTCTGCCTTGCTTCCTATTTAGCTCTTTAATTCCCTGCTGAGAGTAGACACTTACTCTGAAAGTCAACTGACTTACTCCTGGTCTCAATAACATATCAAGCTCTTGTCAACCCTCCTCCCTGGCAAGTTGAACATTGTGGAAAACTGCTTTTGATTTCCTGTTCATCTAGAATATTCCATCCCACCTAATTTTGTACATAATTAGGTACATAATCTAATCCTGCTGCATTTCACCAATTATAGTGTCACTAACCTCAATGAAGCCCAAGTTTTTTGTGCTACTTCTCCCATGGCATTTTTGGAATACCTTAAGGACCAAATCCATGCCAACATCATTTCCATATTCTGGTCCCTCTCCTTCCTATTTTGGTTCATTTATCACCTACCTATGTAAATATGTAAATAATTTGGGTAACCAGAAGACCAGAAAAGGAGATGGCAACAGGGAACACAAAGGAAAAATTTGGTTTAGAATATCCAAATTTAACCTGCTTCATATTATATATGAATCACTATCCTGTACACCTGAAACTAAATTCTAAATCAACTATACTTCAATTTAAAAAATCATTCTTTTAAGATAAAACACTTAATGAATCTTATGATAGGATTAGACTATAAAGACCAGCCATATCACTAGGCCAGTCCCTCTAATTAGTACCACTTGGTGCTAACAGCCATCCCATGCTCAATTACCAAAGACACAGAGAACCCTGGAGGAGCTACAGCATGTCTATCGATAAGTGGCTTTGGGAGTTCAGGAAAGTCACTCCTTACCTGCAACATAGTTTCCTATCTTAAAAATAAGGGAGTAATTCTGTACTGAGTGATTTACCATCAAAATCGCTGTACAACTTGGATGTACATATGGTCCAAGACACTGTCTGATCACTTGCCTGTTTGCTCTCAGTTCTATTTTTGCCATTCCTGTGGGGTGGACCACTGGAGGCTACATTTCCCAGGCTTCTTGGTCAGCTGGCTTGTGGTTAGGTTTGGCCAGTGGGAAACACCGGTAAGGGATTGGTGAATAAGAAAGGAGAAGCCATAGTATCAGCCCCCACCCTTGCAGCTTTATTGATCCTAATGAATTGGGAAATACTGGTGGAAACACAGAATTTGTCCTGCTAATGTTTGATTTAAAGTTGAGACAACAGGACCCATCTAAAGAGTAGCCATGGAAAATCATAGTCAGCCTACATCTCATGAACATCTCTAGGTGGCATCACTGGAAATACTGTTATCTCCATGGCTTCAACTCTTGTTGGACAGCCTTTGATTTTTTTGATTCCAGCTCCCACAGAAAAGCCCTCCACCAAGGTTCTAGCTGCCTGGAGGGTCCCAGCCACTGGACACTACTATTACCACCTTCTCCATCTGTCCCTATAGCCTTAGGCAAGTAGTGCCTTCCTGATGTTGCTAATCCATCTCTGGATGCCCTGCTTCGTCCTGTTTGATTTTTCATATATTACCTCATTTTCTTCTTTTTGAAACATTTAAAGTGGTTTCTGTTTTCTTGACCAGACTGTGACAAATATCTTTCTCTAGAGATTTTTACTCAGGATAACTGCAATTGGATCCTAGTTAAGAATCAGTGAATAAACGACCTCTATGAGTTCTTGCTCTAAAACATTATGATTACATGAATTGCATAATCTCTTCTAGGGTTAAAACACTATGATTATTAGCAGGAAAGAAGACAGCTAGTAATTCAATTTAATTTAATGATAATTTATTGAGCTTTACTGCTATCAGACAATACCCTTGTAGTTTGGGAGATACCAGAATCTCAAATGAAATACAGGAGAAATAAATGCTACCATTGGCACTGATATAGCTATTTCCCTTAGAAAATAATCACCATCAATGACCGGAGGATTCTCCACCTATACCTGCTTCCAATTTAAAATCCAGACCAAGTTCATTTCATCGTCTGAGTCTAGGTCACTTGCCCATGCCCTAGCTATAAGAAAACCTGGGAAAAAATGGCATCTGGAATTTTCAGCTTCTACAGTTGGAGGTAAGCTTTATCTTTCACTAAGAGAATTATGAATTCCTTCTGGATAGGAAAGAGATTCAGAGGCTGGCACATTAGAAACTGACAAATGGTCATAATACTCATTTCTTTAGGCTGGCAAACATCAAATAACACCCTTTCCCTCATAAATATTTTCAATATACACACACATACATATACTCTAGCACAAAATTACATTCCTAATAAATTCAATCATCCACCAAAGGAAGCAATCCCATATTTTTTTCAGTTACTGAATCTAGCATAGGATCTAGGAATAGAGAGAAAAATACAAACACTCCAGGTCTCCTCTAAAGATTCTGATTTAGCAACTGGAATGGGACCCAGGCACTACATGTTGAAAAGGCACCATAGATAATATCCCTCAAATCTCTAGTTAAAACCCATCATACCTAACAACCTCTAAGTATCCTCCCATTTATAAAATAGTATAAGTAATATGAGCTTTTATAATCTAAGTCCAAAACTCCAAATCGTGAAGTGATAGAAATGCAAATATCTTGGAGTACAAAAAGTCCTTAATGCAAAAAAAATTAATATACACAGTCTATGGTCAGTATTGAATTTCTTCCTTTACTGCTCAAATCATACCCTACTTTTTCCTCAGCTGGCATCTCAGATGGCCATGGTTCTTTACCTAACTTCATTCCTTCAGAACTCCTCTTGATTGTTCTGCCATTATAACATAGATTTAGTCATCTATTAACTATTATGATTAGATCCCCTGATTTTGGCAGGTCCAATGAATCCCTGAACTTCTTTGATCTTTCTCCATACCCTACTTTTGTAGACGCTACATTATTTCCACTTGAGAGTAAAGATTAATAACTTCAGCTAATCCTATAACTCACCCACTTTTTTCCCTTTATTTACCAGTTGCATATGAAGTTCAAAATGTCAAGATGGATGTTTAAGCTTCCAATTCAAGATAAGCATTACTGAATCTTTATCCCTTGAATGTTTAAAGTTCTAAGGCAGTACAGTTCAAATTCCCAGGGGAGGTAAACATGAAATACTATGTCATTATGCTATTTAAAAGGCCAAAGGCCTTTAAGGTGATTGGGAAACCAAAGAATCATGTGAGCATTAACTTGTTGTCCAACTTCTTTTGTATTACAATGTGTTCCCTATTTCAAAACAATATTGTTTATTAACATGACCCTGCATATATTATTCAGTAAGTCCTTTGTTGGTACAGTTGTCAAAAGCCAATAGGCAGAAATAATAAATGGAAATTTGAGCATGAATGCCTATTCCAAAGAGGATAAATCATTGTCTCCTGCATCATAGAAGGTGTCCATGTAACAAACTTGACTTTATCTGTTTTGTTCCGTGGTGTATCCCAAGTAATTAAAATAGTGCCTGACACACAATAAGTATCCCATTGAATGAATAAATGACAAGACGCTCCATTTACACGGTTGCTTGACATCTCAAGGTCAAGTGTTTATTCTCTGCTAGGACCCAGTAGCAAGCCATGAGCTGTTATTTCTCAGAAGGGTGAAAGCTACTTACTAGATGAAGACAGATTTGCTCCAAATTTTTTAGGATGATTTTTCCCCAAGGGACCAAGCTTCATTCAGCATCCTGGTCTACCATAGATATTTGGAGTATCATAGTATCTATTGATTGATAAAGGCAGAGTGGTAGAAGTGTTTATATTGTACAGTCTTACATTTGGAAATTCTTCTTTTACTTTGGACAACACTCAAAACTAACAGCCTTCAGGGCATGATAAGTTTGAAGTAGCACATCCAAATGTAATACACATTACCATCATAATCTAAAGTGGTTCAAGAAGTACAGTGCCTCCTTAATAGGAGAAGGTATGAGAGGTGACACACTCTTGCACATTAGAGAGGAAGCAAGGCCTGAAACCTTATAAAGCAAGGCTGATTTCACCAATCTTGATGACCACCCAGGTATATATTCATCCAATTCACCCAGGCAACTCAAGGCATTGCAGATACTAATGGCTAAGAGTTAAACCTGGCCCCACGAACTGTCTTTTCATTGCCTCTTGGCTTGCTCATGACAGAATGACATCAAGAACGTCAAAGAAATGTCCTCCATATGCTTACCACACTCTAGCCTAAGCAGACTGCAGTCACTGCCTCTGCCTTCCACCTGCAGAAATCCACCCAATACAGCCTGAGCTTACTCTCACCCTTGCCTCCCAATGGAGTGTAATAGTATAACAGTTCTGTTCTGTCCACTTTGTCTCCTCTGCTATAGTTATCCCAACAAATCCATAGTTTCTATCAATACATAATAGACAAAAGTCATCTTGAAGTAGAAATTCTACCCAGAGGAAGTTCCAGTGTTCTTATGCACTGAGTGTAAAACTCTACTCAATCCTTTTTTGGAAGATGAATTTCCCTGGGAGATGGTTTTGGCGATAGACTGAACTAAGGAGGGCTTTTCAATTATCATTAGCACAATCTTTATGTTTTCTGAATTTCCAGAGTCTTCCAAACCCTTACAATTAGTTTTAGACAAATGGAAATTTTTAAAAGAAGAAAAAAGTGCTATTCTGCAACTCAGCGTTTGACTTTTAACTGTGACTCACTCAAGGTTGAGTGAGCCATGGCTCGGGTTTGACCTTCAGGTCTCTACTTATGACTGAGGGGACTTTTTGGTTTGTAAAAACTGGAAGGAGTCATTCTTCCCTCCCATCCACCTACTTATTCCCAGATAAAATCCTACAGAATCAGGCTTGACATTTGGCTACTAATTTTCCCCAGGTTTGCTACCTATGTATGATGACCAAACATCCCAGTTGACCCATAACTGGGGAGTTTCCTGGGATTTGGGACTCTCAGAACTAAAGCCAGGACAGTCCCAGGAAAACTAGGATAAGTTGGATACACTAGGTCCCATCTACCTTCTCAGCTGTGGTTTGGAAAATCACCTCTGACAGATTCTCACTACAAAATTGATCAGATAAATTTCACTAATTAACTTTACCAGGCAAGTGTAGCTAGACTTTGATGCATCCAGCATCATTTCTGAAGTGATCCCTGCAGCTTCCATAGCTAGTTCTAATTAATTGAATGGAAGGCAACCTTTCTTTTGTTTTCTCATGTTTCCAACATTAAAAACTTTACAGTAGAAAGTTGGTGATTTAATTTGCTTTTCTTAATTTCTAGTGATGTTAATGTGTTTTAGTGTTTGGGTGGCGATCTAAATAGAAGTTGACTTTCAGCTATGGATACTGGAGTCCACTGTCCAGATTCCCCCTTCAAGATAGAGACACTCACCCCCCACCACCACTCGACTTGACTTCTGGAAGTACTGGTTACTGACAGCTCAAAGCTGAGTCCATCTCCAGGAATTGGCCTAGAGACCACAGGGATTTGTCTCACCCAACATCACACTCCAACTCCAGAGACAGCCCACATCCAATAACTGATTAATGGTAAATTCAAAGGTCCAGCCCCCTTGCCTTAGTTCAAGACAACTCTAAAGGACCACCCAAGTTCCAGAGCTCCCTAAGGGATCAGCAGAAGTCATTTTTGCAACTGCATCTCAATTTAACTTTGCCTAATCTTGCTTTCTTCACTTTCCCACAGATATTGAGCCCAAGTGTACTGCATAATAAAATTTCTGCATGTTATTCTCAATCTCAGTCTTTCTGTGGACCTTGATCAAAGACAGTTTCCTGTTGTACCTACAGACTCTACATATGCTGTGGTAAATGGTGGGCCAGAAGCTTGGGGGGGGGGGTGCTTCTTAAACTTTATAAGTACTTCCATCCATTTTACCCCATTGACTTGCCGTGAAAACCATAAGTAGATAGAGTAAGGCTATAACATATACAAAACCTACCCCAAATCATGCATTTACAGGTTTGTAATATTAACAATAAGTAAAAAAATAAACTTACTATATAATCTATACTTTAGTTAGCAGATACAAATCCAGCACCAGAATTGTACATTACTCAGTTCAAATAGGGTGACTATGGTCATACTTTGCCCATGTAGTCTCACAGTTTACACCTGTTGTCTGAAAATAATTATCAATAGTGTCCCCTTTCATTCTCAAAAGGATCCCAATTTTGACAATAAAATATGTGATCCCCTAGTTGTAAGGAATTCTCCTTATTTTACAAATTAATAAATGAGAGCATTGCATGGTATAGACAAAGATGGATATAGAAAAATAAATGTGTACTGACACACAAATCACAGCACGGATCTAAGAAACACTGCCTTCCTCTCTACAAACATCAGCAAATAATAAAGACAAAGCAGAATAAAATAAGCAACAACTTAAAGACTGAAGATTTATAGATACACCTTGAGCCATGAGTTGGTGTCCCCTGGCTACCACTGATATCGCTTTTATTATTAACTATGTTTTTACCATTTCTTCTCTAGCAGAGAAACCTATCAGTTGCCTGTGATTTTAGTAATAACATCAGCAAGCTTTTATTTCAATAGCAACTACACTATTTAAAAGCTATTAATGTGTCAGCAGTGTATTATAGTGACTTGTGAAACTGTTCTCAAAATTTATGGGAGACACTGAATTCTTGCACAGAACTAGCTATTGATTCTCTTGGCTTTACAATGATTGAGCCTTTGAGGAAGCCAAATACTGAAATCAAAGACCTAACTTTTACATCACTGAGGTCAAAAAAAATCACTACTACACAAAACTGGATACAGGTGACTATGCAATATGTGAGACTTGATAAAAAAAAAAAAAAAGATGGCAGTTATAATACAAAAATCCAGCCCAGTTTTAACATCCCAGTTTATTTTTGGGAAGTTGTAATACAAATCGTCCATTCCCCTATTCCTTACAAGTCTTTAAAGAAAAAGGAAAAAATTCACTCTCTGAACATTGACTCAATACCCTTAGTTTGACTACCTAATTCTTAAAAGATGTAAAAATATATTTATCACAATGTTCTGAGCTTTACTGACAGGGCTAACAGTTGACCTGGAAAAGAGAGAAGCATCTCCTGGGGAAGAGGTACATCAGGAAACAAAGCTGTCCTCAGTTACCTCTATCTTTCTACCTGGTGCCCACAAAAGAAGAGTGACTGTTCAGAGTTATGCTTACTGCTGTTGTAATATTGGGAAGCAAGTGGACAGATGGTTACATGGGCAGGGGTGGGGGGGTAAAAGAAAGAGGGCTCATCTTTTGAACTCAAAAAAAGACTCCAGGGAAAAAATAGGAGAAGGAAAAGGGAGATATACAAACAGTTTGTAAAAGCTTACTCAAGGAAATCAGACCCAGAACCCTTTGGAAGCTGTAGAGGAAGGGAACTGTGATGCTCCATCTGAAGCTGACCCCATTTATGACCAGCATCCAACACTGTAATCACAAAAAGTACTATCCCCTTTTTCTCAAAAATTGAACCCAGGCAGTGAAACTAAGCATAGTTGGGCAACAGCCAATAAGAAAAACATCTCAAATGATAAGAAGACCTGACTTTGTAACAATTACCATGAGATATAAGACACAGCCTAGAGTAAGATATTTCAGACAGCAATGAAGCAGAGGAGAAAGCTTCACACATCTTGATCTGGGATTCAAGTGTCTAAACTTACATTTTCTGCTAAATAGCAAAGTAGAAGTTCAAGACACCATTGAGAGAGGGAAAACAAAGGGCACATAATGGTTCATTCTTGAGGAAATTGGAGAAAATGTTAGTAATTGTTGCTACCCAATGAGACTGATCTGTCCATTCAAGTCCACTCGGCATCTGCTTAGATTTTAACTCTGAACCTATCCATAGCCAAAGAGACCACACACACTCGGCAGAAGGAAGAAAACCTAAAACCTTGGCCAGGGACTTTTTTAATCATCAAGGCTAGCTCCTGGTGTAGTTTAGTCATCTCTTCAGAAGACCCACAAGAATTTCACATAACTTCTCTTTTTCAAATAGATTCTAATGTTATTTTAGACAAAAGTCACAATTCAATAGAAATAGCCATTTTACTTAGGGTCAGAAAACTTAGGTATGAGTCTAATGCCACTATTCATTTATCATTGGGCTTTGAGATAAACTTTACTAGATTGTATTTAGCACACGCTAATAGGGAAAATAACCATAATAATGTAATGACTGACTTTTTATCACTTTCTATGTACCACTTTTCTGTGTACCACTGTGCTAAGCACTGTATATATATATACCATCTTATTTAATTATATAGGGTAAGTAGCAGTATCATCCTCATTTGACACGTGAGGAAACTACTTAAAGTCTATTTTTAGGTGGCAACAAAGTCATCATACTTGAGAAACAATGCTATTAGAGTGTGAAAATGCCTTGTCACACTTTAGGAATAAAAATCTTTACTCATTAAAGCCTTCTTCTCTAGATTGACCAACCTCTATATCAGAGAATTTCAGTTTTCTTCTCCAGATATTTTCATAATATTTTGTCACATAAAGACCCAAGTCATAATCTGCATAGAGCAAAACACAGAACATTTTGAATTCCAGAAGATGAGACCAGGTGCTATGCTAACTTTTTCATAAATCAACAGAGAACTACCCTGACATCCATAATTTGTAAATCAAAATAATACCCAAGTTTTATATGTATAAAATGGGTATTATTTTGATAGGCGTGTACATACATATGCACACACACACACACACACATATATAGCTACTGGGGGAAGGGGCAGTGAGTTGAATAGATATTCACAAAGCTGCACAAGGCTAGAAACTACTGGAGTTTACCAATCGGTTGAAGGAACTTTGTGGAACATCCAGGTGTTCAGTCAAATTCCAGAAAGGCTGTACTTTAAAATGAGGGCTATCCTGGTTTTATGGAAAGCGTTACTGTAGACCAACCCCAGTAAAGGTTAAAAACCACCAGTTAGCAAATTAACTACATTCCAAGATAAAATACAAAATCTCTAAAAGAAATTCCAGACTCCCAATGATGCAACAGTTACATTGTCTCTCATATAATTAAAAAAAATTACTTAGACATTGCAAAAATCCAGGACATTTATTGTCATATTTTGGAGGGGGAAGAGTACTGACTTAACACAGAGTTAAAATTTACAGACAAGAAATTTTAAATATTATAAACATACTCAAAGATAAAAAACAAAAGATATACATCATGGATGAAGAGATGGAAAATCTCAGCAGGTAAATGAAAAGCATAAAAGAAAATCAAATAAGAAAATCAAGAAATAAAATATATGGAATGAAAACTTCACTGACAAGTTGTATTCACAGATCAAATGTGCAGAAAAACAGATGCGTGTATTTAAAGACAAAGAAACTATGCGATGTAAAATGCAGAGACATAGAAGACTAAATATATTCTAAAATAAATCTCAAACAATATACTGAACAAAATATCCACACACAAGATTGTACATATTGTATGGTTCCATTTATATGAATATCTAAAACAAGAATATGAATTTTTAGTGACAGAAATCAGAAAAGTGCTTATCTCTGGTGGGGAGTAGATTAACAAAGGAAGGGAATTGAGATACTTTCCAGGGTGATATAAATGCTCTATATCTTAACTGGTGTGTTGGTTTTATGTACACATTTGTCAGAACTCACCAAACTGTGCTCTCAAGGTCTGTGCATTTCACTGTGTGCAAAATATACCTGATAAAAATTATAAGGGAGTAACAGGGACATGGAAGTGATCACATAAAATAAACGGGTTTTGAAGAAGTAGAGGGATTTGATCATTTCTGAGCAATGTATACTTTAATAAGGAATTCTTATGTCCCCATTTGATAGAGGAAATGAGCCCAACACCAAACTCAATATATTGATAGGTGGGGCTTGCCTTTGAAGGAGCTGTGTAGTTTCCAGACAGATGAGGGGCAGGGTATGGAGGGAAGTGAAGTACTAACTTTGGAATCCCCATCTGCTCCCCACTTGGTGTCCCCAGAAGTGTAACAGGGGTTTTGGCATCAGACTGACACACAGATGGGAGGGAAACCCTGCAAATGCTCTGAGGGGGAACCAGCCAGGGTGAGGCTTCTTAGCCCTACACACAAGATAACCCACAGTCTCTACAGCCAACTTTCTCCCTGAAAAACCTTCTTTCATTCAGTCTGTCCTATACAGTATGATTCATGATGTCCTTAACCTTGGATGCTACCCTTCATAGTGAGGTCTCAACTCCATGACTGTGTTATTGCCTAATGGGCCAGATTCTCATGATCTATAATAACTCTGGGGGAATCCAGGATGGAATGGAGCCCATGTTAGCAGTGCTGATAGCTGTAACTCTTCGTCCAAATGTCTGTCTCAATTTTAAGCCTCGCACGTAATGTGGGTGGCCAGAAATACATTCTTCTGTGGCTGCTAAGCCAAATAACTGCATGATTTCCCATTAAAAGTTTTTCCCCTAGGGACCCTGAATTGGACACATCTAGACTATGCTACTGTAAATAAGTGTAGCTGGTCTTCCCAACTGGTGACATGTTGCTAGTAGTGTCTATAGAATTTCTATAGTATAGAATAGGGGTTACTCGCCAGCTCTAATCAGTTGGCTGTAGCTTCTTGGGTTGCATAATTGACTCTACTTACAAAGTATGTCCAGGCTTAGAGAAAACGAGATTGATTCACAGTGATTTCCATGAAGTGATGGAGAATGACAGTGTTCCATGCTACCAATTTACAACCTCAGATACTATTGAGAGCACAGGACCTGACCATGAAGAAAACTGAATTCTAGTCCTGCACCTAACACTAACTAGCTCTCTGACACGGGAAAGTACTGCATAACTGTGGGTCTTTATTCTCAGGACTAACAAAGGGATAAAATAATAGTTGATCTCTAAACACCACTTCACCTATATTATTCTGTGGATCATCAAAACTGCACTTCTCTCCTCCTAGGTAGACTCATGCCTTCCTACTTTTCTCTCACCTCATAATACCCATTATATGTACAGAGGAACAAACTCAGACAATCAAAAAAATAAAAAGAAATAAAACATTGTAGTTTCTTATCAATTGTCATAACATTGAATTTATTCAATTTAAAATCAACATATTTATGTAAAATTTTTCTTTTTCATCAATTACTTTTCTGACCTATATAAAGACTGTAAGTTGTAAATTAATGTTATTAATGTTATCATCAAGAAGTCCCACCTGCCTATAGTGTGTCCTGAATGTGCATTCTATGAATCTTTTCTATAAGATAGTATTGTTATATGCTTTCTAGTTTGCCAACAATTTTGCCTTCATTATCTTAGTTGAATCATACAGGTCTATGGAGTTAGCTGGTATGTTATTTTTACCTGACTTTGTGGATGAATTAACTGAGGTTTGAAGAAATAAAGTCATTTTCTTTGATTGATTCCTTCAACTGGTAACTGGCAGTGCTGGAGCTGGAATGCAGATCTCTTCCTGACTCATCTAAATGTTCTCTGCTCTATGAGAATAAGATTTCAAGTCTTTCAACTTCAAAGCCAATGTTCTTCCTATCTCTTGAACTGCATTAATTAGTTGGAAACCTAAACCAACTAGCCATATGTCTGGAGTGATCAGAAGCTAAGGAACCACTGGGTAGGGATATGGTAAATGGAATTCAAGCACTGAAAGGAGGGTCAGAACAGATGATCTTTAAGGCTGAAATGCTATCTTTAGCTCAATGACAAAAATAAATATGCTTTCTTTCCATTTTGTCCGGGTGTTTTTTTTGTTTTAAGTTTTGCAGCCCTTTGCTTTTATTCTTTCTTTCTATGCACTTGATTTTCCTGTAAGGCAGAGAAAGATGGACTCAAGGGCTCAGATGTGAAAAAGCTTGAATTAACGTAGCAAAGTCCCTAGTATTGGTCATTCCCGGAACCTACAAACAAATTGGGAAGATTTGGGGACTTATACCATCACCTATTGTTCATAGTCACCATCTGCCTCAGAGCCTCTACCCTCCTGGGTACAAAAGCAATAGACTCAGAATATTTGTGTCAATATGACTAAAGTGTAAAGGAAGGGTCATTTAAAAGAGCTTATTGTCACAAGAGAACACAGGAGGAAAGACGGAGTTGATGTTAGAAGAACAATAACCAATCTTCTATTTAGTATTTTCTAAATACTAAATGGTGTCATTTCCTTGGACAAAATTTCTATCACTAAAATGGAGGATGGCTGGGACATTAGAACAGCTTTTAACAGCTACTGCAAATTTGTATTTATGTGTAAGGGCACAGACATGGGCATGGGGTATGTCTAGGGATGTTTAGGTTTTATCTTCTCCAGACAAATAAGTTATCAGATGGAAGCATTGATTGATTTGAAAAGATACAAACCAACTCTTATGCTGCAATTCTCTAAATGTCCACTATGATCATGAAAACAACTATTAAGGTTAAAGATATCAGGTCTGAAAATTTCTTAATTCTGGAAAAGACACATTCAAGAAGAGGAGTACCTCTGCCCAGGAAGGGAAGAAACACTCTCTTCCAGGAAAATATAAAAAGGGCAAGTCAGAATGCCAACAAAGACTATCATGTAAGAACAATGGAAGTGTCCAGATGTATTAAGGAAATCAGTTACCACTGAGCTATATGGTGGAAAGAGGCAAAATGTGCAAAAATATTCCTCTCTTTATTCATTTTTCTAGGCATAAAGTCAATGTCTAGACAATTCTGCATTTAAAGCTGGCTATTTTAACATGATTATAGATATTGTCATCATACCTGCCAATTTTCAGAGGCAAAGACAACCTTAAATATTATGTTGTGTTGAATGAACCTTTACAGAAATTTCAGTATTTCAGCAAAATGTAACTGATCAAAGTAATACAGAAAACCTTTAAATGGAAATCGAAAAGATTAACAGCCCTTCAAAAATGGAGACTAATAGCTTAAAGAAATACCTCCACTATTCACAGACATGTGTTTCACAATGTGCACACACACAATAGCTATACTGCATACGTCTCTAATTATAAATATGTGTAGGTAGTACTTTTCTAATCATAAGAGCTGCGCCAGGCTAAGTATAAATATCCTCACAATTGTAACTGCAATGACTGACTTTTTAATAGTACTATTGTATTTAGTTTTCCTCCAGTTTAAAAATTATTTTAAATATGGTTTAAATTATTTAACTAGAAAGTCTCATTTTAGAGTCTTCATGAGTACAAAAAGCAAGAAAGGGGGTGTATTATCAGTGAGGCTTTTCAAATGTACTATCCTTCTTCAAAAAAATGTGGAAGTCCACAGTGAACATTTTTATGTTTAATGTTGCAGTGGAATGAACATTGCTCAGTGTGGGAAAATAATATCACATCACATAACCACAGACATGCAGTTATCTGACAACTCTATAACATCCAGAAGACATTTCTAAAAGACTATTTTTTTCCAAAGAGTCTAAAGCAAATGAAGAATTATTTAAGCATTATTTTCTTAAAACTCAATGAGTTTCAAACCTTTGCAAATCAAAATCACAATGAGATATCACTTCACATCTGTCAGAATGGCTATCGTCAAAAAGACAAGAAATAACAAACGTTGGCGAGGATATGCAGAAAGGGGATCCCTCGTACACTGTTGGTGGGAATGTAAATTGGTGCAGCCACTATGGAGAACAGTAGGGAGGTTTCTCAAAAAACTAAAAATAGAATTATCATATGACCCAACAATTCCACCCCTGGGTATATATCCGAAAAGAACAAAAACCACTAATTAGAAAAGATATATGCACCCCAGTGTTCACAGCATTATTTACAACTGCCAAGACATGGAAGCAATCTAAGTGATTGCATCCTGATACAAAAATGAGAGAGTGGAAGAGGAAGGTAGTTAGGGCCTTAGAGCAGAGAATTTTAAATATCATATAAATAAATGAATACTTAATACTTTCACTCATTCATGAAGAAAGACTTGTTGAGTACGTTCTCTGTGGTGGGTACTATGCTAGGGTGTTAGGGATATAGCCATGGACATATTCCACTCCATTCCTGCTCTCATGAAACTCACATTCCAGTAATGACCCTCTCAGTGTGGGCATAGATAACTCCTCCAGGCCAATGAAAGCCATAAACATGTTTTTCAGCCTACAAATAGAAGAGGAACATCTCAGAGTTTGGAAGTGATTATCACAACTATCCTCCCCACTACCAAATTAAGAAAGACTTGAAAGAGATGCAGGAGTCAGGAAAATGGAAATGAATTGTTCAGCCTTATTAATAAATCTGAACTGGAGAAGGGGTTTATCCTGGCTTTCCTACTGACCTTCCTAAGATCCCTGCATCCAGCAAGTCTGGACTGGCATCACCCACTCACAAGGGAGCTTGGATCTGTGGCGCCAGCTCTCCCCAGATCATTACTTCCCCCTTACTTGTTTAGCTCAAAAACATCCAGCTTCAGTGATGAGGGACACTGAGAAATAGAAATAGCCTCTAGATCTTTCTCTAGAAGGCAGACCACAGATCTAGCCTAGGTAAATTTACCTGGGAAAGGCAGGAGAATAATTAGCTGCCTCTATGGGTAGGCAAATAAGAAAAGAGAAAGAACCTAAAAGAAGCTGAGACTTTTCCCAGTCTTACAAATTAAATATCATTGTTCTTCTCTTGGTAGGGAGAGAGAACTGGACAGGGAGACAGACTAAAGGATTCTTCCAAAAAAGTTCTCACTTTTGTGGGAACTTCTGTGGAAGAACAGAAGACAGGAGAAAAAGCTCTCAGCTCCCTAAAAAAAAAAAAATATTGAGCTGACTGTGGAGCATGTGACTAAATTTAATGCGGAAAAAAAAAAAAAGAGACTCTTTTAAAAACTAGTCCAAAGATGACAGCCTTGAGTCCCAGAGAAGCCACACAAGTTCAAGAACACAAAAGTGGTCTCCAAACCTGAGTTAAGCTGATCCCAGTATCTAAGGCCTTTTCCTTACACCAGTGTTTCTACTTTTGGTCTGCACTTTCTCCAAAAGACAAAAATCAAATCTATCATATTGCCGATTTTAATTTTATTGGTTTTATGATTTTTGACATTTATAAATGTGCCTTGATTTTACAGCTATACAGGAGCTATAGGCATAAGGAGTTTACAACTAGATTATTCTTCATGTCCATATAATACTGATGTGAAGAATGCCACTCATAGAAGTTTATGAGAAGAGTATTTTTGTCTTTTAAAATGGCATTATACAGGACTCATATTTGAAAACTGTTACTCCATAATACTGCCCCAGAAAATGATATTTGTCTCAAATAGAAAATTCTAAAAGGAGTATCTAGTGTGGTTTCTGGGGAAGTGACTAAAAAAAATTAAGAGATTCATTTGGGGTTTATTTTAGTAATAATGAGGAATGTGAAACAACAGTATTAAAGAATAATGTATTAAATAGCTGGGACAAGATACCCTGGTTACAGGTTAATATAAAAATCTATCACAAGACAGACATTAAATATAAGGGACTCGCATAGTTCTCCTACTAAAATATACACTTTAGAGCCAGGATATCAAGCTAAAAAGCAATTATCAATCATTTTTAACGGCTCAATTTATTAAATTGCTCATAGAACAACAGAATAGCCTTCTGTGGTTTCTCCTGAAAATTAAATCACCACGTAGAAACAGCTACGAAAAATAGTTTTTCAAAAATTATGTTCAGTGTCTTCAAACTAATTTATTTATATATACATCAATCATAAATGAGCAAGAGAAAAATAAAAGACAAAATTTCTTTGAATCTCACCACTCTCACCTGAGCAGACTTATTTGTGAATGGGTTGGACAGCCCTCACTCCGTTGCTATGGAGTTTTTTAAAGGATGGAGTGAACCTATAGGTCTAAAATATTTCTGAATGGAGTTCTGGTATCAAGGTCAAATATTTTTGTATCTGGACAGCCAGGCAATCACTATTTCCTGCTGTATCTCTGGTTTCAGAAGAGCAATCATTAGGAGACGAGATAAAAATCTGGGTTGAGGGACAGGGAGAAGAACTGTGTACAATGCTTTTCTCAGGTGGCTATTTCTGCCCACTGAGTTTAAAAAAGATAACTAACTTCATACCACCCAACTTTCCAGTTACACTGATTGGTAAGTTGAAATATAACATTAGTTAACCATCTCGCATATGCCAAGTTAATAGCCACTCCAAAATGACTAAAAATTCTAGGATAATGATAAAACTGACCCAAAAGTAGTTACAGGGAACAAAATCAGATTTCTAGTTTTGAAAATATCTCTTCACCCATTGAATTACACTCCAGCTTCAAATATCTGATGTGATAAAACAACAGAATGATATTAAATATTAATAGCCCCAGAATGCAATGTAAATATGGAACATTTGACAGGTCAAAATTGGGAATATGGATGTCCCATTCTTTAGCAAAATAGGGACATGTTAATAATCAGCAATTTCGATAAGACTGATGGGATGGCTTTCTCCAGGGGAACTACTGTCAGCACAATGGAGAGCTTATTTCTATCTGTGAGCCTGAAGTTTCATGATCCAAGTGGATTGTTCAAAAATGGGCAACTCCAGATAATGAGCATTAAACTCCAAATGGGATTGTAGATAGTGATTATTTCCCAAAACCCCAGAATCTGAAGTCATCCATGAATCCACCCTTGAGGATTTCCAAACTTGGGAGCTATCCATAGGAAGCTCTTGTATACAAAGCTCCAGGCACGTTGTGGAAACAGCAGCCTGTCTTTGTACAGTGTAATGATGAAGAGCTCAAACCTCAGGTTCATACAGGGCTGAGTCTGACTCCTGGTATGTTACTCACATAGCTGTATGAGCTTAAAAAAGTCACTAAGTCTCTCAGCCTCTGTGTCCTCCTCTTTTTAAAAATTTTTTAATGAATTATAGTTAACTTATTACATTAGTTTCAGGAGTATAACAGTGATTCAGTATTTTTATAGACGATGCAAAGTTATTACAATATTATTAACTATATTCCCTGTGTTGTACATTATATCCTTGTGACTCATTTTATAACTGGTAGTTTGTACTTCTTAATCCCTTTCACCTATTCTGCCCACACACATGCTCCCTCCTCTCTGGGTTACTAGTGGTTACTAGTTTGTTCTCTGTATCTGTGAGCCTGTTTCTGTTTTATTTGTTAATTTGCTTTGTTTTATAGATTCCACATGTAAGTGAAAATATACAGTATTTGTCTTTCTCTGACTTATTTCACTAAACATAATACCCTCTAGGTCCATTCATGTTACTGCAAATGGCAAGATTTCATTCTTTTTTATGGCTAAAAATATTCTATTATATATATAACGTATATAGAGAGAAAGCACATATATATAATATCTTCATCCATTCATCTGTCCATGGACTTTCAGCTTGCTTCCATACCTTGGCATTTATAAGTGATGCTGCCGTGAACATTGGCGTGCAAATGATTTTCGAGTTACAGTTTCTGTTTTCTTCTGATAGAAGAGAGTAGAAATGCTAGGTAATATGGTAGTTCTATTTTTTCTATTTTTTGAGTAAAATCTACTGTTTTCCATGGTGGCTGCACCAATTTACATTCCTAACAGCAGTGCGCAAGGGTTGCCTTTATCCACATCCTCACCGACACTTATTTCTTCTTTTTAATGACAGCCATTCTGACATGTATGAGGTGATATCTCATTGTGGTTTTGATTTGCATTTCTCTGATGATCAGTGATTTTGAGCATCTTCTCATCTGTCTGTTGGCCAACTGTATGTCTTCTTTGAGAAAATGCCTATTTAGGCCCTCTGTCCATCTTTAATCAGATTATTTGGCTCTTGAGTTTTATGAGTTCTTTATATATTTTGCATATTAACTCCTTATTGGATGTACCATTTGCAAATACTTTCCCCTGTTCAGTGGGTTGCCTTTCATGTTGTTAATGGTTTCCTACACTGTGCAAAAGCTTTATAGTTTGATGTGATCTCACATTTATTTTTGCATTTGTTGTCCTTGTCTGTAGAGACAGATCCAAAAACATATTGCTAAAACAGATGTCAAAGAGCAGGCTACCTACATTTTCTTCTGGAAGTTTCATAGTCTCAGATATTATATTTAAGTCTTTCATCCATACTCAACTTATATGTGTATACGGTGTGAGAATGTAGTCTAGTTTGATTCTTTTTCATGAAGCTGTCCAATCCTTCCAACACTACTTATGGAAGAGACAGTTTTTCCCCCAATCTTGCCGTTGTCATAGATTAATTGTATGTATGTGGGTTTATTTCTGGGCTCTCTATTCTGTTTCACTGATTTGTGAGTGGTTTTGTGCCAGTACCATAGTGTTTCTGGGTTGTTGTTGTTTTTTCAACATCTTTTTTTTTTAACATCTTTTTTTTTTTCAACATCTTTATTGGAGTATAAGTGCTCTACAATGGTGCATTAGCTTCTGCTGTATAACAAAATGGATCAGCCACATGTATACACACATCCCCATATCCCCTCCCTCTTGCGTCTCCCTCCCACCCTCCCTATCCCACCCTTCTAGGTGGTCACAAAGCACTGAGTTGATCTCCTTGTGCTATGTGGCTGCTTCCCACCAGCCATCCATTCTACATTTGGTAGTGTATATATGTCCATGCCACTCTCACTTCGTCCCAGCCCACCCCTCCCACTCCTCGTGTCCTCAACTCCACTCTCCAAATCTGCACCTTTATTGCTGTCTTGCCCCTAAGTCCTTCAGAAACTTTTTTTTTTTTTTTAGATTCCATATGTATGTGTTAGCATACGGTATTTGTTTTTCTCCTTCTGACTTACTTCACTCTGTATGACAGACTCTAGGTCCATCCACCTCACTACAAACAACTCAATTTCAATTCTTTTAATGGTTGAGTAATATTCCATCGTATATATGTGTCACATCTTCTTTATCCATTCATCTGTTGATGGACACTTAGGTTGCTTCCATATCCTGGCTATTGTAAATAGAGCTGCAATGAACATTGGGGTACATGACTCTTTTTGAATTATGGTTTTCTCAGGGTATATGCCTAGTAGTGGGATTGCTGGGTCATATGGTAGTTCTATGTGTTTTTTTAAGGAACTTCCATACTGTTTTTCATAGTGGCTGTATTAATTTACATTCTCACCAATAGTGTAAGAGGGTTCCTTTTTCTCCATACCCTCTCCAGCATTTTGTTTGTAGATTTTTTGATGATGGCCATTCTGACTGGTGAGAGGTGATACCTCATTGTAGTTTTGATTTGCATTTCTCTAATGATTAGTGATGTTGAGCATCCTTTCATGTGTTTCTTGGCAATCTTTATATCTTTTGAGAAATGTCTATTTAGGTCTTCTGCCTATTTTTGGTTTGGTTGTTTGTTTCTTTGATATTGAGCTACATGAGCTGCTTGTATATTTTGGAGATTAATCCTTTGTCAGTTGCTTTGTTTGCAAATATTTTCTCCCATTCTGAGGGGTGTCTTTTCATCTTCTTTATGGCTTCCATTGCTGTGCAAAAGCTTTTAAGTTTCATTAGATCGCATTTGTTTATTTTTGTTTTTATTTCCATTTCTCTAGGAGGTGGGTCAAATAGGAATGTACATAGAGTGTCTGCCTATGTGTTCCTCTAAGAGTTTTATACTGTCTGGCCTTACATTTAGGTCTTTAATCCAATTTGAGTTTATTTTTGTGTATGGTTTTAAGGAGTGTTCTAATTTCATTATTTTACATGCAGTTGTCCAGTTTTCCCAGCACCACTTATTGAAGAGACTATCTTTTCTCCATTGTATATCCTTGCCTCCTTTGTCATAGATTAGCTGACCATAGGTGCGTGGGTTTATCTCTGGGCTTTCTATCCTGTTCCATTGATCTATATTTCTGTTTTTGTGCCAGTACCATACTGTCTTGATTACCGTAGCTAGGTATTATAGTCTGAAGTCAGGGAGCCTGATTCCGCCAGCTCTGTTTTTCTTTCTCAAGATTGCTTTGGTTGTTCTGAGTCTTTTGTGTTTCTATACAAATTGTGAAATTTTTGTTCTAGTTCTGTGAAAAATGTCATTGGCAGTTTGAAAGGGATTGCATTGAATCTGTACATTGCTTTGGGTAGTATAGTCATTTTCACAATGTTGATTCTTCCAATCCAAGAACATGGTATATCTGTCCATATATCTGTATCATCTTTAATTTCGTTCATCAATGTCTTATAGTTTTCTGCATACAGGTCTTTCTCCTTGGTAGGTTTAATCCTAGGTATTTTATTCTTTTCGTTGCAATGGTAAATGCGAGTGTTTCTTTAATTTCTCTTTCAGATTTTTCATCGTTAGCGTATAGGAATGCAAGAGATTTCTGTGCATTAATTTTGTATCCTGCTACTTTACCAAATTCATTAATTAGTCCTAGTAGTTTTCTGGTAGCATCTTTAGGATTCTCTATGTATAGCATCATGTCATCTGCAAACAGTGACAGTTTTACTTCTTTTCTGATTTGGATTCCTTTTATTTCTTTTTCTTCTCTGATTGCTGTGGCTAAAACTTCCAAAACTATGTTGAATAACAGTGGTGAGAGGGGACAACCTTGTCTTGTTCCTGATCTTAGTGGAAATGGTTTCAGTTTTTCACCACTGAGAACCATGTTAGCTGTGGGCTGGTCATATATGGCCTTTATTATGTTGAGGTAAGTTCCCTCTAGGCCTACTTCCTGGATGGTTTTTATCATAAATGGGTGTTGAATTTTGTCAAAGCTTTTTCTGCATCTCTTGAGGTGATCATATGATTTTTCTCCTTCAATTTGTTAATACGGTTTATCACATTGATTGATTTGCATATATTTAAGAATCCTTGCATTCATGGGATAGACCCCACTTGATCATGGTGTATGATATTTTTAATGTGCTCTTGGATTCTGTTTTCCAGTATTTTGTTGAGGATTTTTGCATCTATGTTCATCAGTAATACTGGCCTGTAGTTTTGGGGTTTTTTGTGTTGTCTTTGTCAGGTTTTGGTATTAGGTTGATGGTGGCCTCATGGAATGAGTTGGGGAGTTTTCCTCCCTCTGCTATATTTTGGAAGATTTTGAGAAGGATAGGTGTCAGCTCTTCTCTAAATGTTTGATAGAATTCACCTGTGAAGCCATCTGGTCCTGGGCTTTTGTTTGTTTGGAGGATTTTTAATCACAGTTTCAATTTCAGTGCTTGTGATTTGTCTGTTTTCTACTTTTTTCCTGGTTCAGTCTCAGAAGGTTGTGCTTTTCTAAGAATTGGTCCATATCTTCCAGGGTGTCCATTTTATTGGCATATAGATGTTTGTAGTAATCTCTCATGATCCTTTGTATTTCTGCAGTGTCAGTTGTTACTTCTCTTTTTTCATTTCTAATTCTGTTGATTTGAGTCTCTTCCCTTTTTTTCTTGATGAGTCTGGCTAATGGATTATCAATTTTATTTATCTTCTCAAAGAACCAGCTTTTAGTTTGATTGATCTTTGCTATTGTTTCCTTCATTTCTTTTTCATTTATTTCTGATCTGATGTTTATGAT
>NC_041228.1:16397950-16399218 GCF_002837175.3 Physeter macrocephalus | reverse complement strand
ATCTCTTGGTTATTTAGTAGCATATTGTTTAGCCTCCATGTGTTTGTATTTTTTACAGTTTTTTTTTTGTTTGTTTGTTTGTTTTTTACTGTAATTGATACCTTGTCTCATAGTGTTGTGGTCAGAAAAGATGCTTGGTACGATTTCAGTTTTCTTAAATGTACCAAGGCTTGATTTGTGACTGAAGATGAGATCTATCTTGGAGAATGTTCCATGTGCATTTGAGAAGAAAGTCTAATCTGCTGCTTTTAGATGGAATGTCTTATAAATATCAATTAAATCTATCTGGTCTAGTGTGTCATTTAAAGCTTGTGTTTCATTAATTAGTTTTCTGTCTGGATGATCTGTGCATTGTGTAAGTGAGGTGTTAAAGTCCCCCACTATTACTGTGCTAATGGCAATTTTCCCTTTTATGGCTGTTAGCATTTGCCTATGTATTGAGGTGCTCCTATGTTGGGTGCATAAATATTTACCTTTGTTATATCTTCTTCTTGGATTGATCCCTTGATCATTATGTAGTGTCCTTCTTTGTCTCTTGTAATAGTCTTTATTTTTATTTTTTATTTTTTTGTGGTATGCGGGAATAGTCTTTATTTTAAACTCTATTTTGCCTGATAAAAGAATTGCTCACCATTGTAAAGCAATTATACTCCAATAAAGATGTTTAAAAAACAATTGCTACTCCAGCTTTCTTCTGATTTCCATTTGCATGGAATATCTTTATCCACCCCCTTACTTTCTGTCTGTTTGTGTCCCTAGGTCTGAAGTGGGTGTCTTGTAGACAGCATATATATGGGCCTTGTTTTTGTATCCATTCAGCCAGTCTGTGTCTTTTGGTAAGAGCATTTAATCCATTTACATTTAAGGCAATTATTGATGTGTATGTTCCTATTACCATTTTTTAAATTGTTTTGGGTTTGTTATTGTAGGTCTTTTCCTTCTCTTGTGTTTCCTGCCTAGAGAAGTTCCTTTAGCATTTGTTGTAAAGCTGGTTTGGTGGTGCTAAATTCTCTTAGCTTTCGCTTCTCTGTAAAGGTTTTACTTTCTCCATCAAATCTGACTGAGATCCTTGCTAGGTAGAGTAATCTTGGTTGTAGATTTTTGCCTTTCATCACTTTAAATATGTCCTTTCACTGCCTTCTGGCTTGCAGAGTTTCTCCTGAAAGATAAGCTGTTAACTTTATGGGGATTCCCTTGTATGTTATTTGTTGCTCTTCCCTTGCTGCTTTTAATATTTTTTTCTTTGTATTTAATTTTTGATAGTTTCA
>NC_041228.1:16375346-16397904 GCF_002837175.3 Physeter macrocephalus | reverse complement strand
TTCATTCTTTTTTCTTTATTCTGCTCTGCAGTTGTTATTTCCACTATTTTATCTTCCAGGTCACTTTTCCGTTCTTCTGCCTCAGTTATTCTGCTATTGATTCCTTCTAGAGAATTTTTGACTTCATTTATTTTGTTTTTCATCATTGTTTGTTTGCTCTTTATTTCTTCTAGTCCCTTCTTAAATGTTTCTTGGATTTTCTCCATTCTATTTCTAAGATTTTGGATCATCTTTACTATTATTACACTGAAGTCTTTTTCAGGTAGACTGCCTATTTCCTCTTCATTTGTTTGGTCTGGTGGGATTTTACTTTGCTCCTTCATCTGCTGTGTGTTTCTCTTTCTTATTTTGCTTCACTTAGAGTGTTTGGGGTCGCCTTTTCACAGGCTGAGGTTCGTAGTTCCTGTTGTTTTTGGTGTCTGCCCCCAGTGGGTAAGGTTAGTTCAGTGGGTTTCCTGGTGAAGGGGACTAGTGCCTGTGTTCTGGTGGATAAGGCTGGATCTTGTCTTTCTGGTGGGCAGGACTGCGTCCAGTGGTGTGTTTTAGGGTGTCTGTGACCTTACTATGATTTTTAGGCAGCTGCTCTGCTAATGGGTGGTGTGGTGCCCCTGTCTTGCTAGTTGTTTGGCATGGGGTGTCCACTACTGGAGCTTGCTGGTCGTTGAGTGGAGCTGGGTCTTAGTGTTCAGAGACAGATCTTAGGAGAGCTCTCACCGATTGATATTACATGGGGCTGGGAGGTCTCCGGTGGTCCAATGTCCTGAACTTGGCTCTCCCACCTCAGAGGCTCAGGCCTGACACCCGGCCAGAGTACCAAGACCCTGTCAGCCATACAGCTCAGAAGAAAAGGGAGAAAAAAAAAGAAAGAAAAGAAAAATAAATAAAATAATATAAAGTTATTAAAAGAAAAATATTAAAATTTTTTTAAGTAATTAAAAAAATAGAAGAGAGCAACGAAACCAATAAACAAATCCACCAATGATAACAAGTGCTAAAAACTATACTAAGATAAACATAAAAATCAGAAACTAGTCAGTCACATACAGCAAACCCCAAGTCTACAGTTGCTCCCAAAGTCCACCACCTCAATTTGGGGATGATTCATTGTCTCTTCAGGTATTCCACAGGTGCAGGGTACATCAAGTTGATTGTGGAGATTTAATCCACTGCTCCTGAGTTTGCTGGGAGAGATTTCCCTTTCTCTTCTGTATTCGCACAGCTCCTGGAGATCAGCTTTGGATTTGGCCCTGCCTCTGCATGTAGGTTCCCCTCTGGCCTCTGATCTTTGCCCAGACAGGATGAGGTTAAGGAGCCACTGATTTGGGGGCTGTGGTCACTCAGGCTGGGAGGAGGGAGCGGTATGGAATGCAGGGCGAGTCTGCAGCAGCAGAGGCTGGTATGAGGTTGCAACAGCCTGAGTCATTCCATGTGTTCTCCCGGGGAAGTTGTCCCTGGATCATGGGACCCTGGCAGTGGCAGGCTGCACAGTTTCCCAGGAGGGGAGGTGTGGGTAGTGACCTGTGTTTGCACACAGGTTTCTTGGTGGCTGCAGCAGCAGCCTTAGTGTTTCATGCCTGTCTCTGGGGTCTGCGATGATAGCCACGGCTTGCACCTATCTCTGAAGCTCGTTTAGGCAGTGTTCTGAATCTCGTCTCCACACTCATCCCGAAACAGTGGTCTCTTGCCTCTCCAGCAGGTCCAGAGTTTTCCCCAGACTCCCTCCCAGCTACTAGCCCCCTTCAGGCTCTATTCATGCAGCCAACCCCAGTCCTCTCCCTGTGATCTGAACTCTGAAGCCTGAGCCTCAGCTCCCAGCCCCCACCCATCCTGGCAAGTTAGCAGACAAGCTTCTCAGGCTGGTGAGTGCTGGTCAGCACTGATCCGCTGTGTGGGAATCTCTCTGCTTTGCCCTCTGCCCCCGCTGTTGCTGTGCTCACTTCTGTGGCTCTGAAGCTTCCCTCCCTCATGCCCACCCCCTGTCCCCACAAGTGAAGGTGCTTCATAGTGTGTGGAAACTTTTCCTCCTTCACATCTCCCTCCCAGAGGTGCAGGTCCCTCCCATCCCCATTCTTTTGTCTGTTTTTTCTTTTTCCTTTTACCCTACCCAGGTACGTGGGGATTTTCTTGCCTTTTGTGAAGTCTGAGGTCTTCTGCCAGCGTTCAGTAGGTGTTCTGTAGGAGTTGTTCCACATGTATATAGATGTATTTTTGATGTATCTGTGGGGAGGAAGGTGATCTCCCCATCTTACTCCTTTGCCATCTTGAAGGTCCTCCTACCATAGTGCTTTGATTACTATAATTTGTAGTATAGTTTGAAGTCAAGGAGTATGATACCTTCAGCTTTGTTCTTCTTTCTCAAGGCTGTTTTGGCTATTTGGAGTCTTTTGTAGTTCCATACACATTTTAGGAATATTTGTTCTAATTCTGTGAAAAATGTCATTGATACTTTGATAAGGATTGCATTAAATCTGTAGATTGCTTTTGGTAGTATGGACATTTTAACAATGTCAATTCTTCCAGTCCATGAACACAGTATATCTTTCCATTTATTTGTGCCATCTTCAATTTCTTTCATCGAAGTCTTAAAGTTTTTAGAATTCTTTTACCTCCTTGTTTAAATTTATTCCTACGTATTTATTCTTTTCAATGCAACTGTAAATGGGAATTTTTAAATTTCTTTTTCTGATAGTTCAATATTGGTGTATAGAAATGCAACAGATTTCTGTATATTAATTTTGTATCCTGCAACTTTACTGAATTCAGTTATTAGTTCAAATAGGTTTTTGGTGGAATCTTTAGGGCTTTCTATGTATAGTATCATGTCATCTGGAAATAGTGACAGTTTTATTTCTTCCATTCCAATTTGGCTGCTTTTTTTTTTTTTTTGACAAGTGTTCTGGCTGTGGCTAGGACATCTAATATTACGTTTAATAAAGGTGGCAAGAATTGGCATCCTTGTCTGGTTCCTGATCTTAGAGAAAAAGTTTTTAGCTTTTCACCATTGAGTATGATATAAGCTATAGGCCTGTCAAAGCTGACCTTCATTATGTTGAAATATGTTCCCTCTACACCCACTTTGTTGAGAGTTTCTATCATGAATGGATGTTGAATTTTATCAAAAGTTTTTTCTTCACCTATGAAGACTTTCATGCAATTTTTATTCTTCACTTTGTTAGTATGGTGTATCACATTGATTTGTGATATTGAGCCATCATTGCATCCCTGGAGTAAGTCTCACTATGAACCTTTTAATGCATTGTTGAATTAAGTTTGTTAATATTTTGGTGAGGATATTTGTGTCTATGTTCATCCGGGATATTAGCCTGTAATTTTCTTTTATATGTAGTGCCTTGTTTGGTTTTAGTACCAGAATAATGCTGACCTCATAGAATGAGTTTGGAAGTGCTCCCTCCTCAGTTTTTTAGAATTGTTTGAGAAGGACAGGTATTAACTATTCTTTAAATGTTTGGTAGAACTACTCCTGTCCAGTCCTAGTCATAAACCCTGCTGGGTTTTCAAAACCCATTAAGGGGGCTCATCTTCCTGGTATTGGTCCCCAGGGCTAAAGTGCTGAATATGGGACTCAAACCCCTTGTTCCTTAGGAAAGACCTCCGAGTTTGCGAGATCCCCTTCCACTTTTTAGTTGCCTGCCAGGGGTGTGGGTCTTGACTAGATCATGAATCTTCTTCTTCTACCCATTTTGATGTGATTTTTTTCTTTATATTCTTAATTGCCTAAAGAGCTGTTCTACTAATACCCAGGTCATTCTCAGAGGGAGTTGTTCTATAGGTAGTTGTAGTTTTGGTATGTCCCTAGAGGGAGGTGAGCTCAGGATCTTCCTACTCCGCCATCTGGATCCTACTTCAGTGTCCTCATCTTTAAAGTAAGGATAATGCCTACCTTGCAGGGCTGATACAAGATTCAAATTACACAGTAAAAAGCACTTAGCACAAATCATGGCATACTGTTCTATACCACATGACTCTTTCTGCTAACCAGCAGGCAGGGCCAGATCTAGCCTTCAACAGCCCTTTGTCCTCAAATGCCCCACAGTGGGTATTTTATTATCTAAGATTTGCCACTTACTCCAGACAGCAAAATGAAACCCAAATAAAGTAAATGTAAAACCTGCAATTATAAAAAGTAGAAGAAATTTTAGGTGAATAATTATGTGATATCAAAATCATTGTGAGATTATGGTAGGTGGGGTTTTTATATTTTTCTATATTTCAAAGTTTTTTATTTTTCAAATTGAAGAATGTAATTAAAAAACAAAACCACTACCAACAATACTACTTAGATTATGGGAGAATAATAAAATTACATAGTAAGCCTTCTGGGTTTTTATTCCCCCCTATTTTCCACACCTGAGAAAGGTCTGATACATATTTCCCCATTATCTGACAGAGCAACTTGTCATATTTTTTGCCATTCTAGGTCTATTCCTTCTCTGATCCTTTGCACAGCCACAATTATCACCTTCTATTCTTTCCTAATCATAGCAGAGAATGCATATGTTGCTCTAAGCATGCATATTTCATTGGGCCTTGTGCCTTGATTAACCAAGGGAAAATGTCAGTGGTGACTCCTTCCTCTCATTTCCCTCTGGTTTTACACAGTTCTGGTCTGACACTGAAACCTCAATATTTGTGAATTCTGCTTTCAACTAGAATAGTCCTATACTTGGATATATTCTCAAGCTTTCTACTGAATTACTGAAGCCCAGAAATATTTCTATTGATAGTGGTAGCAAAACAAACAAAAGAACATCTTTCCAGACCTATATTTAGACTAGGTAGTGGAGGCTGTAACCTATACCTCTCTAATATCAGAACACTTGCCAGAAAAGCTATGCAGTTAAGCATTTGGCTATTCAGGATTTCTCTAGGAAAAACGTGTTAAGTAATTAAATCTTCATGGTAAATTAGTTTGTCAGGCAAATTTGCTGCTTGAACCATGCATCTTCAGTGAGACATAAAAATAGCAACATCAGGTGGAAAACACAATGAAGAGATCATTTATGAGAGTGAAACCAAACTCCACCTCATATTTTTTCTAGAATGTGCCTATTTTCAATAATATTCTCATAACTAATTCTTTGAGTCTACAAATGTTTTATATCAAATAATTCTACTTTTCCAAAAGCTATTTAGATCTGGTACTCAGCAACATGAAGAAAGGCATTGGATTCCAGTCTGGATTTTGCCACTAACTAATATGTGCCTTACATATGTCAATTTGCCTCCTTAGACCTCAGATTACTTATTTATAAAATGAGAAGTTAAAGAGAGTCAGAAAGACCTTTTATAGCTCTAATATATTATGGTTCAGTGGCATATTTACTTTGAATGACACATGAGCAAGGGCTAAAATTAAAAAGGCATGTTTGACTTATAGACTCGTGAGAAGAGAATTGGAAGAGACCTGAAAGATTATCTAGGGATCATAAAATCAAACCTTGGCATTGGAAAATGACCTATTTGTTTTAAAAAGAAAATGTTATGCAATAAACAAATGCAGCCAAATAATCTTAAAATTAAAAGCATATGAGCATATTCTCCACTATTTTGCTTCTGAAAATATCAGGATGGGGGATAAAACATGTATCATCCATCATTTCAGAAAGGGAGCCACCATTTACTTTATGCTTACTATTTTATGAGTATTTTGCTAAGTATTTCACACATTTTTTTATTCAGTCAATGAGAACAACTTTATGAGGCAGATGTTAATATCCCCATATAACCGGTCAGGAAAGTAGAGTGCAAAAATATAAGATAACATATGTAAGGTTACTCAATCAATTCAAGGTAGTATATTTAGCAGGTGGAAATCCAAGAATATTCAAAACCAGGTCTGTTTGACTCTAAAATCTGTGCTCATTTTACTCTATGACATAACTTGTCTAAGATTTTCTTGACAGTCAAGCTTTCCCATGCATTCCAGACATGGCCTAGTTTTGAAGGCCAGAGAAGAGGAGATTCATCTTAGACTAGGCAAATGTCATTGCATTTCATTTCATCTGACTGTTCATTTCCTCTTTGGAAATATAAAGCAGTTCACAGGGAAAATAGTCTAATAATCAACCTCCCTAACTTCAAGGGTATAATTGTTTCTGTAAAAGCTCCTCTGTAGTTATATTAAAATTGTTTGAAATGTCCTCTCATTTTTACTCTTCATCAGTTACCATCATAATAGTCTTGGAATTTCAAAGTTATGTCAGAACATTTATGATAGAAAACCATAAAGGGCATAAAGCCAAATATTGTACCTTAATTCCAGGGGATTCAGACACATATTCTGCTGCAGTTCTATATTTATTATTTTTATTTGGCATGTCCTAACAGCACAAACTATATAGTTCTCAAAATATCTCTGATCATGTGGACTAAAAGAAATTTCTATTTTTGTTTACAATCCTCTTAAGTCTATGTTATTTTTTCTTAAGTATGAGGTTATTGAGAGAATTAGAAATATAAGTCAAATTATATCTGACCTTGGAATTACAAATTACAACAGATGTTATAGTGGAGAATATAAAATTCTTAGAGCTATAGCCCCAAACCAATAAATTATATTAAGGTACTTCTAATTGAAAATTTTGAGGATTAACCCCAGGTTTTGGTAGTATAAGCTGTCCTTGGACACTTGAATGTCCATAATTAGAACAAAGTGATGAATAAAAATACATATATATAATACATGTAGCATATACATATGTACACATACATATATCCATATACATGTATAAATACATATTAAAAAGTTAATAAATATGCCTAAAGAAAACACATGCACACACACACACCCCTACATGCATCATAGTAAAACTGGAGAACTCTAAATAAGAGACTTTTTAAATAGAGTACAAATCACCTAAAATCTATTGGTTTTTACATTGACAGCTGACTTCTCATGAGCAGCGATGGAATCCAAAAGTTAATGAGTTGAAGGAAAATAACTGTGCATTGAGAAGTCTAAATTCAGCAAAACTGTCTATTAAGAACAAAGTCAAAATAAGGATATTCTCCAAAACAGATAAAAATACGAGAAGGATGTAAATAAAAATTTGGCAATGTTTACTTTTGAGCATTGCGATTGTCACAATGTGTTTTTAAATAAATATTTATGATAATACACAAGCAGTCCTACCTTTGCACAATAGTGCAGGACCATAAAAATGACTAAAATCTTGCAAAGCGATCTTTTTAATAATCAATTTTAAAAATGACAATTGTTCTATGACCTTTAAAATTTTTTTGTCAAAACATTGAATACTTTTTTACTGTCAGTTATAAATATATAGGGAAATGAAAAATAGTAAGACTAACATTTAGTACACTGTAATTTAAAACATTAGAAATATTGAGAAAGTATTTTGTTTCTGGTAAAAAAACTTATCAAGATTAGTTTGAGCAGCGCTTGCCTTCTTCTCATTGTATAACTTATAATATGGAGTGAACATCTTCGTTATGCCTTGCCAAATTATAATACACACTTCTAAGTTTGGGTGAGCTTCCAGCACTTTATCCTTTGTGCTTTTAATGTCATGAACTATCTCCAAGAGTAGTTTTAATATATTGTTTGCCAGAATCACTTCCTCTGGGTTATCTTTTACCACAACTACTTTCCCCATTTATATTGACAAGATCATCTTCACCAAGTTCCTCTAGCTCTTTATCTATACTCTTCAAACAGCAGCACTGTCAACATTCTCACAAGCAGCTATTCCTTCCAAAACTCCATTTTTACAGCTGATTCAAATTTCACTTGCAGCCTTGTCAATTTTTTTTTACTCTTTGTTACACTTCATCTTTGTTGGCTAATTCCCTCTTTTGGTTATCAATTTTTGTACAATGCTGCATGAGTTTATTGCCAAGAGACTAGAAGAATACATCTATATACTTTGCTCTCTGTAAATGAACTGAACAACAGGTGTGATGTGAGTGTATCACTGAGAGACTCTGAAAGAAGTGGCACGATTGGTCACTGATCACAGGTAGCATTGGTTATTTACATAGTCATTTGTGGAATGAATATCTAGCAGCAAAGTTTGTATTTTATGCAATGATTCACAGTTAGTACAACACAGTAACTGAAATTTGAACCGTGTTGATGGGAGACTGGTGTTATTTAATGGAACCATGATAACTGATGTTTGTGCATATCAGAAGCATGTAAAATGAGGATTGGTTACACGTGATATGTATTATTGTGTATGATTTTCTATATTTTCTACAATGAACATTACTTTTGTGATAAGTAAAAAATTTCAGACCAATAAAAATTGAGAGTATTTACCACCAACAGTCATTCAGAAAATTAATTGAAAAGGATTGTGCTTCTGGCAGAAAAGAAATGATACCAAATGGGAGGTCTGATGGACTGAAAGAAGATATTGGTAAATATATGCATGTATCTTTTATAAATGACCTTATTAAAATATATGTAGAAGGACAAGATGAAACAATTTCTTATCACAACCCTCCCAAGTTAATAATTATCAAGTTGTTTTAATTCCAGTTTTGGGCTATGAATATTGATCGCTTTGTTAAATACTGTTTGCTTGTTAAAAAAGCTGGGGTGAACACTAAAAGAATACAGAGAATGTGCATTCCACAAAATGGAGGGGAAATAATAGGGGAGAAATAGTTAGAAACTTAATCCAAAGAAAGCAAGAAAAGAGGGAATATAAACCAAAAAAAAAAAAAAAAAAAGGAAAAAATAGACAGTAAAATGGAACAAACAATATCTTTCACAGTACATATTAAATAATATAATGCATATAAAAGTGACAGTTGCATTCCAGACCTATATTAGATGTTTAACAAATGTAAGTTGAGTCTGGATCAGAATTTCATCATGTATATATAACAGAACAAGAGTCTCTTATATGTCTGAGATCTTGGGGCAAGATTGGATTTAAAAATAAGTATCCAAAGTATAGAATACTTGTTGTACAACATTAAAATATGCAATTGCTTGTGTAACAAATAAGATCTCTGTACCAGGTAGAGTTTGCTCACATAGTGTAATTGTGACACATTCAAACAATTGGGGGTCAGGTCTACTGATAGAAATGCTGAATGCCTCAACTGGCTGGCCATCATAATAATACTAAATTCTTAAAACACACAGGACCTCACTCTAAAAGTCACCTCTAGAGTTCCTAAACAGTTGTGTGCATATCTAGTGGGAAAATGCACACATCTATCTGCCCTTTCTTGGAGACCCAAAATTTGGAGCAAATACAATTTTGATTTTTCTTTGGTGATGACTGGGGATTCCTACCTTATGGTATATAAACTGACTTGAGATCTGGTAACTAGATTGAGTTCAGAGTAAGTTTTCAATAATCACTCAATACAGCAGAATGGGTTGGAATGAACAACTGTGATAAAGCCCAAAGAAAGTTAAAATGATTAAAACTGGGGAAAACAGCTTCCATGAGGAACACAAAATAACTTTGTTTGCTTATCCTAGGAAAAGAAAAAGGGTCCACAAGGAATGTGGGATATTCAATAAAAAATTCCCCACCCCTCAGAGGACTGTTGTTGATGTTAAACAGCTTTTCAGTTTTTATTTCAGAGTGTACATGGCAGTGATTTTCAAAAGGCACTAAGCATAGATTCCTCAACGTAAAAGTGAGTGGAAATGCAATCATCAGGAAAGAACATAAAGCTTTTTCTGAAGACTTTTAGGAGAAAGAAATGAGAACTACTTTTCTTAAGCACCTATTTATTACGTGACAAACTTTGCCGGATAAGGTAGAGGCACATCTTTACCTATCTATATTTTTAAATATATCAAATATATATGCATATGTATATAATTCAGCTTCTAAACAACCCTTTGATAAAGAAGAATTAACAATTTAATTTTACAATAGAGGAAACAGAATCAGAGACTTAGCACTTTGCCTAAGTTCATACTACTACATAATGGAGGCTCCAAGACTGAAACTTAAGTCTCTCTAGTACCATTTTCCCTGCCTTTTACTCTGGCCCATCCTGCAGGTCTGGTTGGATTGATTTCACTGATTCCCTACCTCTAAGCAGGAAGTAGAGTGATGGACAACCCAAGCTTTCCTCAACTCGCACTTAAGGTTCTTCTAGTTCAGGAAGCAACAAACATTTTCTGTAAAGGATCAGACAGTATTTTATGCTTTGCAGGCCATGTGGTCTCTGTCACAACTATGCTGTCCTTGTTGCATGAAAACAGCCATACACAGACATAAGTTAATGAGCTTGGCTGCGTTCCTATAAAACTTTACTTATAGCCACTGAAATCTGAATTTCATATAATTCTCAGGCATCACAAAATATTCTTCTTCTTTTTTTGCTTTTTTCCAACCATTTAAAAATTTACAAAAGATTCTTAGTTCATGGGTCATACTAAAAAAGGCAGTGGGTCAGATCTGGCTCATGGGCCATAGTGTACCAATCCCTGCTCTAGTAAAAAGTTTTTTAAAAAACCTACAGGAAAGCATTACCCTCTGCTGCTTTTATTGTCTAGTTTGTGGAGAATCAAAGCAGCCTTCCCTGGTAAGCAAGTTGAGTGAAAGTCTGTTAGAAACAAACCATTTTAATGAATACTCTCCCTTTGTCTGTGTCTCGCAAGGTTGTTTTCAGTCAGGCAGGTTCTTTGTTGTTGTTTTCTTATATAACATCTTTATTGGAGTATAATGGCTTTACAATGGTGTGTTAGTTTCTGCTGTATAACAAAGTGAATCAGCTATACATATACATATGTCCCCATATCTCCTCCCTCTTGCGTCTCCCTCCCACCCTCCCTCACCCCTCTAGGTGGTCACAAAGCATCGATCTGATCTCCCTGTGCAATGCAGCTGCTTCCCACTAGCTATCTATTTTACATTCGGTAGTGTATGTATGTCCATGCCACTCTCTCACTTTGTCCCAGCTTACCCTTCCCCCTCCCCGGGTACTCAAGTCCATTCTCTACATCTGCATCTTTATTCCTGTCCAAGCAGGTTCATTGGATTAAAGTTTGCAGTTGGAGAGTAGACATTAGGTATTGGTTCATTAACTTCACAATGAGACTATCTTGGCATCAAGGATTTAACATTCTGGAAATGGCCTCTGGCTAGAAAGAATGAGAATTCAGTCTTTAATCCTACATTCTTCTGGAAAAAAAAAAAAAAAAAATCCGCCTAAATAGAGAAATCACTTGTCCAAGATAAATATTTCTGGAGACAATATGAAATTCATGAAAATGAAAGTTTGACAACTATGGGTGTACCTTGAGCTACTGGGGATTTAAAAGGAGTTTGACCATTTTTCTTAAAAGGTTTGAGGATTAGGGAAATGCACATCTTCATCAGAAATGAAGTCCTCGGTGGTTTTCAGCCTTTGCAGTTCTAATTCAAACAAAACTGGAGACTAACAATTCAAGCCCTGCAGGATTTACAGCAGGAAAATAGTATCACTTTAGGTTTACCAGTTTGTTCATATCACAAAAGTTTTGGCATGGAATTATTGCATAAATCCTCAAACTCCTATTTGAACTTCTCTCTGCTCAATAAAAGCATCTACACCAAGGACATTTGCTGCTTCCTCTAAAATCAGAGTCCTGGACCAAACCAAAGTGTTTATTCAACAGCTACCAACAGTAGCAAGCCTGCTGAAGAGGAGCGGGGGCTACCTACTGCTTGTGCCTCTGGAAAGGGGGTGCCAGGCCATTATTGGCCTTAAATATCCCTGCCATCTACTCAATAAACAGAGTCTGAACGCCTATTGTGCTAGTAAAAATATACAAACAGGTAATACACTTTACTGCTAATACACAAGTAGCTCATTTTCTTGCATTCAGCAGATGTTTAACACATTTTCTAGATGAATGATTTGATTAGGTGAGTGAATTAGTGAGTTTTCAACAAAAAAGATTTTGTTGCCAAAACTGGGTATTGGCAAGAGGTACTGTCAATGTTGGCATGGCTCCTGCTAGAGGAATTCTTATTCTTATAAATTACTCGCCACTTTTGAGCACTTTGCTTGTGCCAGAAACTCATTTTCACTGTGAGAGAAGTGCTAATATGATTCTGATTTTACAGACAGGCAGTTGAGACTGCGAAGTAAATTGACCTAATTCACACAGAAGGGGTTAAGACACAAAACCATTTCTGTTTGACTCAAAACTCTATGGACTTCATGTCTACTCATTGCAGCCTCTTAGAACATAAGCTTATTACTGTTCATCACTGGAGAGAGGACAAGAGAATGATTACTTACACCAGTATGTTGATTCTCCTTCAGGAAGCCCTATCACTCCCATTCTACGTCAGGGCATTTCTGGGGAAACCAGATGGTACTCAGAGACATACTGAAATCTAAAATCCAGAAGAATACAAGCAAATGGACTAGCATTCAGGTACACAAGTCTCCTGAACACCTCCTGTCATTTTCACTTTTTCTTTCCCTGGTATTAACTACATGTGCATTCCATTTGCCGATTTCCAGTCCTGTCCCGTCATTACAACTCTTTCCAAACATGCCTTTTGCCGCTTCCTTGGAGTTTAGGTCTTTCTTTTGGGTAGCAGGGTCATAGTGGTAGAGGATGAGGGGGAGGAACAATGATTCATTATGCACTCACACAAGACCTTGCCAAGACTAGGATCAAAGATGCAAACTGCTGGATTAGTCAAACATGCAATACACTTTGAAAGCAAGACCTCTTTTATGTTGAAGGTGCAGTGTGTAGGAGAAAGCAATAAATGTCTCCCCTGTTATTAGGCTTTTTTTTCCAGAAATAAGTTCATTCTTCCAAGGAGCCTGGTTTGATTAACAGGGTGGGGCAAACACATCGAAATACAGATAAGTCAGGCACCAAAGAACATAGAGCTTCAGCCAAACACAACATTCGACAGAGTTTTAATAAAAAACAAATTTAAAAATATCACTCCCTATTTCAGTTTATGTCCTCTGAATATTTTTTCTTTGACATATCTGTTGTATAGAATCTATGTGATTGTGTTTGTATGTTCTGTGAGGTTTGGATCAAATATTAAAGGAAAAAGAAGACAGCCTGCCTCGGCAAATAGTATGATCATTCATCATGCACTAATCAGGTAAAACAGAGGGCACAAATGGGTAATCCATGGGACTATTTAGACGAGGGGCATGTTTTTAAAGGGCACGATGTTAGAAACTCTGATTTTTTTCTTTTTATAACATTTAAAATTCCACATAAAAATTCAGCTTGGAGCTCAAAAAAATCTCCTAAATGATGATTTCTTGTAGCAACAGTCAGTTGAAGCTGAGTAGAAACTGCCCCTGTAGATAGAACGTACATAATCCAGGTCGTTAATAATGCCCAGCCTGGTGAACGAATTATACAACAACCCCAGAAGAATTGGAGTTCACAACCTCTGATACCAAAAAGTTAAGGACTTCTCATTAAATTACTCTCCATGTGGGGAGAAGAGAGAAATCTTCAGAATTTTCTAATAACTTGAGGAGATTTTACATCATAAGAGTTCCTCCCTGTACCGATTCTTGCTGTATTAACCCCCTCCTATGTTAGAATTACTTCCCTAAAGTGGGTCATAGCCTTCAGGTTGATGGCAAAAGGCTGAGAACCTCTTTAGAGATTTGAATCAACTGAGAAAAGCGTGAACTTGAACATATTCAGAATATTTATTTCAAGGATCACGAAATAAAGTTCAGTTTGTGCTATTGGTTTACACTGGCAGAGATGAGTTAAAATGATTATTGAGCGCTTTGGGAGCCGATTATAACAATGGAAAAGTAACTTCTGCATAATGAATGAGTGAATCAGAGCAATTGTGCCGGGAAACTTTTCTAACACAAGAAATGTTTCCTCTTACAGAATCTTTTGTATTCCAAAATGTAAAACAAATAAACAAGTTTTTTCACTTGAATACGAGGAGGGATTTCCCCCCTCTTTTGTAACACCCACTCAACCCCTAGGGCACAACAAATAAGAGTTTGAGAACCAGGGAAAAGGATTATACCTTATAGTTTTAGGTTACCTTCAGCTTTAAATATCTGTAATTCATTGCAACTGGAATAACATCTGTTTCTCATAAAGCCCTCTTACTAGACATATCACCTCAGGCAGGTAACAAAGTCTCTGAGCCTCTTATTTTATAAAATAAGGATAATAAAATCTGACAGTAATACACATACACACATACTAAGTGTTTGTGTGTTGCTTGTATTTTGGGTCCATTCCTTCCCTATCATTACCCTAATTAGATTCAGATAAACTTGGTTCCATTTCCCAATTCCAAAGGTGACACAAGACACAGGCGATGACACAGACATAGAAAAATCATGCCCAGAAGCTATCAGTAAAGTGTTGCTCTTTCTGGGGCACTGAGCAATAGAATGGAGAAGACCCAGAGCTATTTGCAGGCATCTGTGCCACTCTGTGATAAAAGGCTACCTGAGAATGATGCCACCAGAGATCAGAGCAGAGGAAAAAGAAGAGTGAAACCTCCCTGATCCTTATTGCCACACCCAGACTATCCCACACTTTGTGAAGTGACATAAGCTAATATATTTTCTTAATTTAAAAGCTAGTCCATTTTGAGTTTTCTTTCATTTGCAACCAATAGAGTGTTAATAACAGGGTCTTAACTATGGGGTGGCTCTAAAGATTAAATTAAGCCATGGAAATGAAAACAACGTGTAAAGTGCTAGCATTACTTTCCTCAAATCAGCATTTCAGGACATTCCATCATTCTCATTCAAAAGGAATTTCCATCTTTTACCGTCAAATTTCATCCTATTTCTGATTCAAGGTGAGCTAAACATTTTGTCTATTGTGTAATTTTTCTTTTTGCTGACAAGTCACAGTTATTTCAACATCTATTCAGTCTATAATGTATAACTATTTACAAACAGCAGTGGTTCTGCCAATACACGACAGGAAAATTCACCACCAATGTGTGCTACCAACAAGTCAAGGCAGAGATGCCAGGTCATTGACATTTTTCAGATTACATTTGATTTGCTCAATGCCAAAGCTCTCCGGATTTCTAGAGCATGTAAAGTTGCATTACCAGGATTCAGCTACATTTTAAAACATAGAGATGGACAAAATCAGGAAGAGGAGCATGGGATATAACCTGGAAAAAAAAAAAAAAGACTAAGACTAAGTCGAATTACTTCAAGAGTAGACAGGGAGTTGTGAAGAATAATTTAAAATGTAGGAAACTAGTGATATCATAGAAGCTAAGGGAGAAGACTGTCAAGGATTTCAAAAGTTACAGAAAATATATGAAGAGATGAAGATGGGGAAATATCCACTGGATTGGTGACC
This sequence comes from Physeter macrocephalus, assembly GCF_002837175.3. Taxonomy (NCBI): domain Eukaryota; kingdom Metazoa; phylum Chordata; class Mammalia; order Artiodactyla; family Physeteridae; genus Physeter; species Physeter macrocephalus. The sequence goes on along the minus strand of NC_041228.1, from coordinate 16,382,600 downwards.
TATGCTAGAGCATATTCAGTACAGTTAGGGAAGGGAAAGGGAGATTGGAGCAGAAAAAATAGTAAATGAGAGATAAGTAAGTAAAAGCAGCGATTATTAACTATTCTTTTGGAAGTTTAGAGATGAGAAAAAAAGGAAGAATTTCATTAGAATGAGAAGAGTGAGTCCAAAAGAAAAATATTGAATGAACTGAGTGGAAATTGACCCATGTCCATATATTATTCTAATTTCTTATACATAATACAATTAAGCTAAAAACTTGAACTTCAAAACAGCCTCTGGACTGACCTGATAATTCATGAGTTTAAATAGACTATATGTTTCTTGAAGGTAGAGACAATACCTTCTAATTTGTTGACTTCTCCATGATACCTAGCTCTGTGAATGGGACAGAGGGGCTACAGGATTGAAATAACCATGTGAACCAATTTTAAAATGTTAGTTTTGTCACAGTTCATTAAAACCATTTCAGATTATTTTATGTCTTCTGTGCAAGAATGTAAATCATTGAACAAAGAAACTGAAACCTTCAAGTCTTCTACTGACAAAATGACCCAGAAGGGCATAAAGAGCAGTCAATTATAATAATGATATAATGGTCGTTTAAAACTGATTCAACAGTTATGGAAAAAACAGTATGCAAAAGAAACAAAAGTGTTCTTTTAAAGGAAGTAATGAAACAACTTTGAAGGAACATTTTTTTCTCTTTAGATATCCAAAAAATAATAAACTTATAACCAGTTAGCATGAATTTGCAAACGATGTCTGTCAATTCTTCTCATTGAAATATTGAATTTATACCTCAAGGAAGGGGTTATATGGATTGTATATTACCAGTTTTAATAAAGCAGTATATGGGGAAGCAGTTACAAATCTGAATGTAAATCTATCTTAGCTACCCCAAGCTACCTGTCCACACTGTCTTAGGTCAGATTCTTGGTAGCAAAGCCTATAGGGTACATGTGCCCAATATTTATTAAGGAAGTGCTCCCGGGAAGACTGGTGAAAGAATAAGGAAAGTAGCTTAGGGAAGGGAGAAGAAGCCCAGAAAGGATGGATTTTAGGATAAGTCCCAGCTTCAGTCAGGCTGCTTCAGTCCTGCACTAGTCAGTCACTGGTACAAGCCACTGATAGTGGGCAGGCAAATAGGCAGTATGTAAATTTTCAGGCAGAACTGCAGAGGTGGTTGGGTCTAATTGCTCAAGGGTAATTCTCTACATATAGTTGAAGGTTCTACTTAACCAGCAAATACGCAGAAGTGGGGTGTTGGGTATGTAGAACCAGTGTAAGGGATCAAAGGGTCTTGGAGAGACCACCAATAAAACTCATACTCTAGGCTAGCTAGTTTTTTCTTTTTATATTTTATTGAGGTATAGTTCATTTACAATATTATATTAGTTTCAGGTGTACAACACAGTGATTCAAAAAATGTATAGCTTATACTCCATTTAAAGTTATTATAGGGCTTCCCTGGTGGTGCAGTGGTTAAGAATCTGCCTGCCAATGCAGGGGACACTTGTTCGAACGCTGGTCCGGGAAGATCCCACATGCCACGGAGCAACTAAGCCCGTGCACCACAACTACTGAGCCTGCGTGCCACAACTACTGAGCCCATGTGCCACAACTACTGAAGCCCACATACCTAGAGCCCTTGCTCCACAACAAGAGAAACCACAGCAATGAGAAGCCCACACACCGCAACAAAGAGTAGCCCCAGCTCAACGCAACTAAAGAAAGCCCACACACAGCAACGAAGATGCAACACAGCCAAAAATAAATAAATAAATATTTATTTTTTTTAAAGTTATTATAAAATATTGGCTATATTCCCTGTTCTGTATAATATATCCCTGTAGCTTATTTTCACAGGTTAGATTGATTCATTCTATTAGAGAAGATGGAAAGCCAAAAACTATATTTCCTAGACCTCCTTGAGGCTAAATTCCTGTTTTAGAAATAGATTCTAAGAGATTTGCACAGTGGAAATGAGGTAGAGAAACCTTCCTGCAGCTGTTGACTACTGTTGCTATCTAGGAGGGTCATAAAAACAGAAGTATTCCCTGAGCAGTATTGTTAAATACATTCTCCAACTTTGTACAGGTCCAAAAGCAGTGGCAGAGCATCAAAAAGGATAAAATATTTAGGAGTAAATGTAACCAAGGTGAAAGACTTGTACACTGACAACTACAAAACATTGATGAAAGAAACTAAAGAAGACACAAATAAATGGAAAGACTCTGTGTTCATGGATTAGAAGATTTCATATTGTTAAAATGTTCATACTGGGACTTCCATGGTGGCACAGTGGTTAAGAATCCGCCTGCCAGTGCAGGGGACACGTGTTCGAGCCCTGGTCCAGGAAGATCCCACATGCTGTGGAGCAACTAAGCCCGAGTACCACAACTACTGAACCTGCGCTCTAGAGCCCGCACACCACAACTGCTGAGCCTGTGTGCCACAACTACTGAAGCCCACGCACCTAGAGCCCATGCTCTGCAGCAAGAGAAGCCACCACAATGAGAAGCCCACACACCGCAACAAAGAGTAGCCCCTGCTCGCTGCAACTAGAGAAAGCCCGCACGCAGCAACAAAGACCCAACACAGCCAAAAATAAATTAATTAGTTAAATTTTAAAAAGTGTTCATACTACCCAAAGCAATTTATTAATTCAATGCAATCCCTGTCAAAATCCCAATGGCATTTTTGGCTGAAATTGAAAAGAAATCCTAAAACTTATACGGAAGTTCAAAGGCCCTCAAATATTCAAAATGATCTTGAGAAAGAAAAACAAAACTAGACACTTCATACTTCCTGATTTCAAAACGTATTGCAAAACTACATTAGTCAAAATACTATGATACTGGCATATAGACCGACAGAACAAATTAGAGTGACCAGAAATAAATTCTCACATGTATGGTCAAATAATCTTCAACATGGATAGCAAGAATACACAATGGAATAAGGATAGTGTCATCAACAAATGGTATTGGGAAAACAGAGTATCCACATGCAAGAGAATGAAGTTGGACACTTACCTTACACCATATACAAAAATTAACTCAAAATGGATTAAAGAGCTAAATATAAAACCCAGAACTGTAACATGAGAAAAAAGCTTTATAACCTTGAGTTTTTGAGAATGATCTCATGGATATGACACCAAAAGTATAGACAACATAAAATAGACAAATGGGACTACATCAAACTAAGAAGCTCTACACAGCAAAGGAAACAACCAACAGAATGAAAAGGCAATTTATGGAATGGGACAAAATATTTCCAAACCATATACATGATAAGGGGTTAATATCCAGAATATTAAAGAACTCCTATGACTCAACAAAAATAATCTGATTTTTTTAATTGGCAAAGGACTTGAATAGACATTTCTCCAAAGAAGATACATAAATGGCCAACAAGCATATGAAAAGATGCTCAAAATCACTAATCATCAGGGAAATGCCCATCAATACCATGATGAGATATAACTTCACACCTGTTAGAATGTTTTCTATTCTTTTGATAATGAACAACAAGTACTGGAAAGAATGTGAGGAAATTGCACGTGTCCACTGTTGGTGGAAATGTAAAGTGGTTTAGCTGCTATGTAAAACAGTATGGAGATTCTTTAAAAAATTAAAAATAAAATTACCATATGATCCAGCAATCCTACTTCTAGGCATATATCAAAAGAAGTGAAAATAGGATCTCCAGGAGATATTTGCACACCAATATTCATTGCAACATTATTTGCAATAGCCAAGAGGTGGAAGCAACCTAAATGTCCACCAACAGATGAATGGATAAAGAACATGTAGTACCTACAGTACCTACAGTAGAATATTATTTAGCATTTAAAAAATCTTGTCATATGCTACAACATGAATGAAACTTGAGAACATTATGATAAGTGAAATAAGCCAGTCACAAGAAGACACATACTGCATGATTCCACTAACATGAGGTATCTAAAGCAGTCAAACTCTTAGAAACAAAGGAGAATGTTGGTTGCCAGGGACTGGGAATTGTTCAAGGGATATAGAATTTCAGTTTTGCAAGATGAAAACGTTCTAGAGATCTGTTGCATAACAATGTACATATAGTTAACATTACTGCACTGAACACTTAAAGGTGGTCAAGATGGTAAATTTTATGTTATGTGTTTTCTACCACAGTTTTCTTCTTAAAAAAAAAAAAAGCAGTGGTGGTGGTAGAGGCTACTTGTACTGACTTCCTACTCCTGGATCGAATCTTTAGTGTCCACTTCCTCGGTTCTGGTGTGAAGAATTGTGGCTGCTGGGTGTCAGAGGGAGCATAGCTCAAGCTGCAGTCTCACAAGTGCTCCTGTGGAACAGCGGTTCTCATACTTTAATGTGAGGTACACAAGTCACTGGGAGATTTTATTAAAATCAGATTCTGGGTGAGTTAGTCTGGCGTGGGGCCTGAGAATAAACAAGCTCGCAGGTGATTCAATGCTCCATGTCCTCAGACCACACTTGAATATCAAGGCTCTAAGATCAGGTCTGTATGGTTCTGGACACCTAGAACCTGTTTTTTTTAATCCTTTCAATTATTTTACAAGTATCTGATTAAGTAGGAAGGGACTGAATAGAGGTAGAGGACCCTAGGTGGTTTCTAATTCCTGACTGAATCTTGAATGAACCTTGGACAGTTGTTCAGCTAATTCATTAAACAAATATTACTGAGAATCTACTATATGTCAAAATTCTAGGAGGCAATGCAAGAGTGGTAAACAGGACAAGGCAAGATCTGTTTTTATGAAGCTTGCATAATATTGGTGAGAGACATTTAACAAATAAGTATATGTGATAGTGAAAGATGCTCTTAGGCAAAAGGTTGATATAGTTTTATCAGGGACATTGGCTTCATCAGTCTCTCAATCTGATGCATATACCTAGTGGCGCATAGGTCTTAGAGAAGGAACAAAATAAGGTTAATGTGATTCTCATGCTAAAAGGACCAGTCTTCTACTCACATAAAAGGCCCAGACTGGAGAAGTCAGGAGAGAAGGGCCAGGTACGTATCTCCTTCACCCCGAAGATACTGGGCAGGGGAATTAATTCCTAGGAAACTTGCCTTAAACAGCCAGGCAACCCGGCAGACAGATCACAAGGCTTTGAAGTCTGGTGAGACCTTTACGGTTGTAGAGAATGGACAGCATGATAAAGTCAGTGTGAAGCAAGAAAGAAGAGTTTAAAAAAAAGAAGGAAAAGGAGGAGAAGTTCAAAACAGAATGAAGATTCAGAAGTAAACAGGTAAAGAGAAGACAATGGTTGTCTCCAAGTCGTAAGCTCCACCTACTGATCAAAGAAGGTTTTGCCTTATATTTTTAGAGACTCTTCTCTTCCATGAGGTAGAAAAAAATGACCCAACAATGTAAATTGGATTTGGTGTCAGAGTCCCTACATTTCACCCCTGAATATGTAAACTCAGGCAGGCCACGACCTCAGTGAGCCCCAGTAGGAGAATCATCGTAGCCATACCTCCTAAAGAGGATTTCAGAAAGTATTAGTTGAAGTGGCAAGTGTGGAACCCATGACAAATAAGAGGACTCAATAGGATTTTCATGCCATTTATTCTCCTCTTATTTGTCATTCTGAGGTAAACTTTTTCTAGAAGCGATTGGCCCTAGGAGAAGGGTCAGTTTTGTACTCTGGGCAACCAAAGCAGGACTCCAATCCACATTGTTCTCACTCTCTCCCACCAGAAATCTTATTTCAGGTATAGTTATGGCACAGTGTAGCACTTTATTTTTTATAGTCACAAATGGAGTATAGTTAACTTTTATTGATTATATTCCATTTTATTTCATAAGTGTTTCAAGACTGCTTATAAAGCCATATACAATAAATGAAAGTATAAACTTAATATAGTATGAGAGTAGAAGGAAAACCAGGAACAGGGACATTAAAGTCAAGAATGAGATTAAAAATTAATATCATAGCAGGGAGAGGACTGGCAGTGTGAACACAGCCTGAAGGGGTTAGTGCGCCACGGCTAGCCGGGAGGGAGTCCGGGGAAAAGTCTGGAACTGCCGAAGAGGCAGGGACACCTCCCCTCCCGGGAGCCTGTGCAGCCCGCCACTGCCAGGGTCCCGGGATCCAAGGACAACTTCCCTGGGAGAACGCACAGCACGCCTCAGGCTGGTGCCACGCCACTCTGGCCTCTGCCACCGCAGGCTCGCCCCAGATCCGTACCCCTCCCTCCCCCCGGCCCGAGTGAGCCAGAGCCCCTGAATCAGCTGCTCCTTTAACCCCGTCCTGTCTGAGCGAAGAATAGACGCCTTCAGGCGACCTACACGCAGAGGTGGGGCCAAATCAAAAGCTGAACCCCGGGAGCTGTGCCAGCAAAGAAGAGAAAGGGAAATCCCTCCCAGCAGCCTCAGGAGCAGCGGATTAAAGCTCCACAATCAACTTGATGTACCCTGCACCTGTGGAATACCTGAATAGACAACGAATCATCCCAAATTGAGGAGGTGGACTTTGGGAGCAAGATATATTATTTTTTTCCCCTTTTTCTTTTTGTGAGTGTGTATGTGTATGCTTCTGTGTTAGATTTTGTCTGTATAGCTTTGCTTTCACCATTTGTCCTAGGGTTCTGTCCGTCCATTTTTGTTTTTTGTTTGTTTACTTAAAAATTTTTTTTCTTAATAATTTTTTATTTCAATAACTTTATTTTATTTTATCTTACTTTATTTTATTTTATTTTATTTTATCCTCTTTCTTTCTACTTTTTCTCCCTTTTATTCTGAGTCGTGTGGATGAAAGGCACTTGGTGCTGCAGCCAGGAGTCAGTGCTGTGCCTCTGACGTGGGAGAGCCAACTTCAGGACACTGGTCCACAAGAGACTCCCAGCTCCATGTAATATCAAACAGCGAAAATCTCCCAGAGATCTCCATCTCAACACCAACACCCAGCTTAACTCAACGATGAGCAAGCTACAGTGCTGGACACCCTATGCCAAACAACTAGCAAGACAGGAACTCAGCCGCACCCATTAGCACAGAGGCTGTCTAAAATCATAATAAGGCCACAGACACCCCAAAACACACCACCAGATGCAGACCTGCCCACCAGAAAGACAAGATACAGCCTCATCCACCAGAACACAGACACTAGTCCCCTCCACCAGGAAGCCTACACAACCCTCTGAACCAACTTTAGCCACTGGGGACAGACACGAAAAACAATGGGAACTACCAACATGCAGCCTGCAAAAAGGAGACCCCAA
>NC_041228.1:16374686-16375112 GCF_002837175.3 Physeter macrocephalus | reverse complement strand
TAAAAACCCACCAGACCTAACAAATGAAGAGGAAATAGGCAGTCTACCTGAAAAAGAATTCAGAATAATGAGAGTAAAGATGATGCAAAACCTTGGAACTAGAATAGAGAAAATTCAAGAAACAATTAACAAGGACCTAGAACTAAAGAGGAAACAAGCAACAAAGAACAACACAATAAATGAAATTTGAAATACTCTAGAAGGGATCAATAGCAGAATAACTGAGGCAGAAGAACGGAAAAGTGACCTGGAAGACAAAATAGTGGAAATAACTACTGCAGAGCAGAATAAAGAAAAAAGAATGAAAAGAATTGAGGACAGTCTCAGAGGCATCTGGGACAACATTAAATGCACCAACATTCGAATTATAGGGGTCCCAGAAGAAGAAGAGAAAAAGGGACTGAGAAAATATTTGAAAAGATTATA
>NC_041228.1:16371305-16374494 GCF_002837175.3 Physeter macrocephalus | reverse complement strand
GCCAAGACACATATTAATCAAACTATCAAAAATTAAATACAAAGAAAACATATTAAAAGCAGCAAGGGAAAAACAACAAATAACACACAAGGGAATCCCCATAAGGTTAACAGCGAATCTTTCAGCAGAAACTCTGCAAGCCAGAAGGGAGTGGCAGAACATATTTAAAGTGATGAAGGAGAAAAACCTACAGCCAAGATTACTCTACCCAGCAAGGATCTCATTCAGATTTGATGGAGAAATTAAAACATTTACAGACAAGGAAAAGCTGAGGGAGTTCCGCACCACCAAACCAGCTTTACAGCAAATGCTAAAGGAACTTCTCTAGGCAAGAAACACAAGAGAAGGAAAAGACGTACAATAGCAAACCTAAAGCAATTAAGAAAATAGGAATAGGAACATACATATCGATAATTACCTTAAATGTAAATGGATTAAATGCTCCCACCAAAAGACACAGACTGGCTGAATGGATACAAAAACAAGACCTGTATATATGCTGTCTACAAGAGACCCACTTCAGACAGCTTTAAATGATACATTAAACAAGATGTACTTAGTTGATATTTATAGGACATTCCATCCAAAAACAACAGAATACACATTTTTCTCAAGTGCTCATGGAACATTCTCCAGGATAGAACATACCTTGAGTCACAAATCAAGCCTTGGTAAATTTAAGAAAATTGAAATTGTATCAAGTATCTTTTCCAACCACAATGCTATGAGACAAGATATCAATTACAGGAGACGAAGATTTTGTAAAAACTACAAACACATGGAGGCTAAACAATACACTACTTAATAACGAAGTGATCACTGAAGAAATCAAAGAGGAAATCAAAGAATACCTAGAAACAAATGACAATGGAGACACAATGACCCAAAACCTATGGGATGCAGCAAAAGCAGTTCTAAGAGGGAAATTTATAGCAATGAAATCCTACCTTAAGAAACAGGAAATATCTCGAATAAACAACCTAACCTTGCACCTAAAGCAATTAATGAGAGATTACTACGAGCAACTCTATGCCAATAAAATGGACCACCTGGAAGAAACGGACAAATTCTTAGAAATGCACAACCTGCCAAGACTGAAGCAGGAAGAAATAGAAAATATGAACAGACCAATCACAAGCACTGAAATTGAAACTGTGATTAAAAATCTTTCAACAAACAAAAGCCCAGGACCAGATGGCTTCACAGGAGAATTCTATCAAACATTTAGAGAAGAGCTAACACCTATCCTTCTCAAACTCTTCCAAAAGATAGCAGAGGGAGGAACACTCCCAAACTCATTCTATGAGGCCACCATCACCCTGATACCAAAACCAGACAAAGACGTCACAAAGAAAGAAAACTACAGGCCAATATCACTGATGAACATAGATGCAAAAATCCTCAACAAAATACTAGCAAACAGAATCCAACAGCACATTAAAAGGATCATACACCATGATCAAGTGAGGTGTATTCTGGGAATGCAAGGATTCTTCAATATACACAAATCAAACAACGTGATACACCATAGCAACAAACTGAAGGAGAAAAACCATATGATCATCTCAATAGATGCAGAGAAAGCTTTTGACAAAATTCAACACCCATTTATGATAAAAACCCTGCAGAAAGTAGGCATAGAGGGAACTTTCCTCAACATAATAAAGGCCATATATGACAAACCCACAGCCAACAAAGTTCTCAATGGTGAAGAACTGAAACCATTTCCACTAAGATCAGGAACAAGACAAGGTTGCCCACTCTCACCACTCTTATTCAACATAGTTTTGGAAGTTCTAGCCACAGCAATCAGAGAAAAAAAAAAAAAACAAATAAAAGGAATCCAAATAGGAAAAGAAGAAGTAAAGCTGTCACTATTTGCAGATGACATGATATTATACATAGAGAATCCTAAGGATGCTACCAGAAAACCACTAGAGCTAATCAATGAATTTGGTAAAGTAGCAGGATACAAAATTAATGCACAGAAATCTCTGGCATTCTTATACACTAATGATGAAAAATCTGAGAGTGAAATTAAGAAAACACTCCCATTTACCACGGCAACAAAAAGAATAAAATATCTAGGAATAAACCTACCTAAGGAGACAAAAGACTTGTATGCAGAAAACTATAAGACACTGATGAAAGAAATTAAAGATGATACAAATAGGTGGAGAAATATACCATGTTCTTGGATTGGAAGAATCAACATTGTGAAAATTACTACCCAAAGCAATCTACAGATTCAGTGCAATCCCTATCAAACTACCACTGGCATTTTTTACAGAACTAGAACGAAAAATTTCACAATTTGTATGGAAACACAAAAGACCCCGAATAGCCAAAGCAATCTTGAGAACGAAAAATGGAGCTGGAGGAATCAGGCTCCCTGACTTCAGACTATACTACAAAGCTACAGTAATCAACACAGTATGGTACTGGCACAAAAAGAGACATATAGATCAATGGAACAGGATAGAAAGCCCAGAGATAAACCCACACACATATGGTCACCTTATCTTTGATAAGGGAGGCAGGAATGTACAGTGGAGAAAGGACAGCCTGTTCAATAAGTGTTTCTGGGAAAACTGGACAGGTACATTTAAAAGCATGAGATTAGAACACTCCCTAACGCCTTACACAAAAATAAGCTCAAAGTGGATTAAAGACCTAAATGTAAGGCCAGACACTATCAAACTCTTAGAGGAGAAAATATTTGCAAAGAAGCAACTGACAAAGGATTAATCTCCAAAATTTACAAGCAGCTCATGCAGGTCAGTAACAAAAAAACAACCCAATCCAAAACTGGGCAGAAGACCTAAATAGACATTTCTCCAAAGAAGATATACAGATTGCCAACAAACACATGAAAGAGCGCTCAACATCACTGATCGTTAGAGAAATGCAAATCAAAACTACAATGAGATATCATCTCACACCGGTCAGAATGGTCATTATCAAAAAATCTAGAAACAATAAATGCTGTAGAGGATGTGGAGGAAAGGGAACACTCTTGGACTGCTGGTGGGAATGTAAATTGATACAGCCACTATGGAGAACAGTATGGAGGTTCCTTTAAAAACTACAAATAGACCTACCATACGACCCAGCAATCCCACTACCGGGCATATACCCTGAGAAAACCATAATTCAAAAAGAGTCATGTACCAAAATGTTCATTGCAGC
>NC_041228.1:16337650-16369474 GCF_002837175.3 Physeter macrocephalus | reverse complement strand
TATATACAATGGAATATTACTCAGCCATAAAAAGAAAGGAAATTGAGTTATTTGTAGTGAGGTGGATGGACCTAGAGTCTGTCATACAGAGTGAAGTAATTCATAAAGAGAAAGACAAATACCGTATGCTAACACATATATATGGAATCTAAGGAAAAAAAATGACATGTAGAACCTAGGGGTAAGACGGGAATAAAGACACAGACGTACTACAGAATGGACTTGAGGATATGGGGAGGGGGAAGGGTAAGCTGTAACAAAGTGAGAGAGTGGCATGGACATACATACACTACCAAATGTAAAATAGATAGCTAGTGGGAAGCAGCCGCATAGCACAGGGAGATCAGCTCGGTGCTTTGTGACCACCTAGAGGGGTGGGATAGGGAGGGTGGGAGGGAGGGAGACGCAAGAGGGAAGAGATATGGGAACATATGTATACGTATAACTGATTCACTTTGTTCTAAAGCAGAAACTAACACACCGTTGTAAAGTGATTATACTCCAATAAAGATGTAAAAAAAATTAATATCATATGGCCCTCCCGATTTTGGCTTTGAGCTTTCTGATAGTCAAATGTATGGCCCACCATTTTCCAAAATGGGAAACTTGTCTGTGAAATGAGAACTAGTCAGTGACCGACTGGAAAAATAGCCACTCTTACTTCTAAGATCAGCCACGAAAATCTTGCTACAAAGGACACTGCCGCAAATGATTCATATTCTTAAGAGACACATAATGGAAGGTCTTTCTTATCGTCTTCGGCGTAGCCTGATGTACCATGCTTAAATCCACTCAATAAAACCAATTCTGGGGTGATGGCAGTGGTGGCGACAATACCTCCATGTGTACTGGGAGCATTTGTCACACTCAACTGAAACACTTTTTAAGGTCATATAAGGGTACGTACTGGGGGAGAAGAAGAGTTTTGCAGCGAGACAGTTCTGGATTTAAATACCATCCCCACTGCTAAATAACTTTGCGGTCATGAGCAATCTTTTAACGCTGCTGAGCCCCATTTTTCTCTCTTTAAAAAGAGGCGTAGGCACCGCTTTCTGGGATCAAATGACATATAGGACAGCAGCTAGCATAGTGTGAGGCACATGTGTAGCTCATTTTCTTTCTCCCTTCTCTATGCTCCACGATGCCTGGCACAAGCTTCCACAAATGGTAGGCACTCAATAAATACCTGTCCAACTGCACTCAGTCCTCTAAGACACCCTGATGCTATTCTGTCCCTGAGGCCCAAACCGACTCAAAGATAAATGCCTTGGACCATCCTCCAAATCTAGACTGTGCTGTTTAAGATTGTCCAGTTTTTCTTAAATGCTGATTCAACGTAGGCAATGCTGAAGGGTTTAGGGACCCTGTAAGAGGCACTTTCTGAAAGGGCCCCCAGTGACCCCTGCTTCCTGATACTCATGCCTTCATGTGAACCTGAGTGCGAGCTATACCCAGTGGTTTGTTCCTAGTGAATAAAATAAAACCAAGGTGATGGGGTATCACTTCTGAGATCAGGTTACAAATGGCCGACTTCGATCTCCCTCCCTCCCTCCCTCCCTCCCTCTCTCTCTCTCTCTCTCTCTGGTTCTCTCACCTGCTTGCTCTCATGAAGCAAGCTTTTATATTATAAACTGCCCCAGGAGGAGACCCACATGGCAAACTGAGGGACACCTCTGACCAATAGCCAGTGAGGTACTGAATCCTGCCAACATATGGGTGAGTTTGGAAATGGATTTTTTCCCTAGCGGAGTGTTTAGAATCTTCGGATAACTTCAGCCTCAGTCAGCATCTTGATTGCACCCTGTGAGGAACCCTAAGGCAGGTGACCCAGTTAAGCTATATTCAGATCCCTGATTCACAAAAACTAGACATAAGTGTGCAATTTCTTTAGCCGCTACATTTTTTTATGCAGCCATAATAACTACTACAGGCCCTTTACTCCAGTGGAGTCCTAGGCCCTATACCTGATCTGACCTAGGTCTCACTGACTCCTAATGAGGACCAGATAATAGGAAAACAATACAGTTTAGCAAAGCTAATCTGCGATCTGCAATCCTCTTGATTTTAGCTGGTGTCTAAGGCAGTAGGGAAGCTCTGTGGTTAAATTAGAGGCCCTGACCTTGCATTCATAGGTGTCTTCTAATTGGACTAATGGAATTTGGCCTTCATTCCATTTCCGAGTGGTCTTCCAGCTCTTCTCTACTTAGGGTTGCCTGGCAAAGTCATTATAAAGTATCTCTAGCACCACCGGCCTTAAGAAAATCGCATTATTTTTAGCTTGTCAAATGCATAGAATTCCAGATATTAATAAATCAATTTTCAGGGCCAATCTATAGAACATTTTAGGAAGTAAAAACGTCTCCATTGAGGAGTTTGCTGTACTTCAGTAAAAAAAGTTTCCCTGCCACTGTTTCTCTCTCTTCAGTGAGGACTGAAGTGATGCATCTACATCTTTTTCTGCCAATTTGTTTCCACACTGTCCCATCCACACTGGCTGCACACGCGTGCACACACACACGCGCGCACACACACACACACAACGTGGGAATTTCCATTAGAAACAAAGATAAATTAGCCAAATTGACATTGCTTGTGACTAAACCAGATGTAAACTGTTCCATCAGAAATAAAAATTACAGTCCTTGCCCCTTGCCAAAGGTGCCATAACCCTCTGTGCCATTTTGATCTCTAAGCAATGTCCAGGCAAAAACATCATTTCCCAGGCCCAGATATAACAGCATATTGCCTAGAAGAGAGCTGAGTCGAGTTTCACCACATCAAGCAAATTAGTTTGTGAAAGGAAGAGTATCGTGTGAGCTGAAGCTTCAAAGATGCAGGGTCAAAATACACCAGCCCAGATAACAGACCAGATGTGAACAGAGGTGATCTCAGCAGTGCCTGGGTCAGTGTTGCACTGGAAGAAATTAATCCTGACAAGGGCTGGAAGTCAGGTGGCTGAGTTTGCATTCTCTGGCTCAGCCTCGGCTTTCCCTTAAGACTTATATCTGGGGTTTCCCTGGTGGCGCAGTGGTTGAGAGTCTGCCTGCCGATGCAGAGGACACGGGTTTGTGCCCCGGTCCGGGAAGATCCCACATGCCGCGGAGCGGCTGGGCCCGTGAGCCTTGGCCGCTGAGCCTGCTCGTCTGGAGCCTGTGCTCCGCTACGGGAGAGGCCACAACAGTGAGAGGCCCGCGTACCGCAAAAAAAAAAAAAAAAAAAAAAAAGACTTATATCCCTCCCAAACAATCTGGGCATGAATTTAATTCTTCATTAAATAAGGGCAAAAACTCAATTTTTAACCTAGTTATAATTTCCAAATTATATAGAAAATTGTAGACATTCATAATTATGATTCTGTAACTTAGCTATATAAAGATTTTTAGTTGTTGGACATATGCTTCTCTGCATCCTAACAGCATTGCAGGAGCTATAACCCCATTTTATTGATGAGGGAAATCAAGCACAGAGAAGTAGTATGTTATGACAATATATGACAATATGACAGTACCAGCACTAAGCTTGAACCCCAACATCTGGCTTGGCCACTCACTAGCTGTGTAATACTGGCCAGTCAACTTAACCTTTCAGTCTCTCTGAAATTGGAGATAAATACTGACCTTGCATTTGTAAGGATTCCATGTAAAGTTCTGTAGAGGCTTTAATGCGAACACGAACGTGCTCTGTATCTTATAATCACTAACCAGAGTTCAAAGCATTATTAAGCTTGCTTAAGTTTGCAGAGTCAAGAATGGTCCCTGAACTCTTTGCTTCTCAAAGTGTGGTCTATGGTGTGTCAGGATCAACAATCCCAGGAAGCTTGTTAGAAACTGGAATCTCAGTTAGTAGCCCAAAGCTAATGAATCAGGATATGCATGTTAACAGGACTGCCAGATGACTCCTATCCACATGCAAGTTGTGAAACACAGCCCTTACTTCAGTCTCAGAGTTGATCATTCTTTCCTAGCAGACTTCCATGAGCCATCCAAACAAAACAGACCCCTAGGGTTCATTCCTGAATCTTTTCCCATCTCCTTTGCCCATCCTCCAATGAGAAAGCTTTCACAGTAGATATTGGTTTATACTTGCAGGGCTGGGTGAGGGGACAATCATCTAAGATAGGCTAACCTTATTTTTTTAATAATTATTATTATAGATTATAAGCCTACTGCATGTGGAAAATATTTTTTTTTACTGGAGAAAATATATAAAAAACCTTGCAGTTTCCCAGTTAATATTTAGAGATATTTGGCCTTTCCTTCACATACATACATTATATGACATAGATAAATAACTAATAAGAACCTGCTGTATAGCACAGGGAACTCTACTCAATATTCTGTAATGGCCTATATGGGAAAAGAATCTAAAAAAAAAAGTAGATATATGTATATGTATAATTGATCCACTCTGCAGTACACCTGAAACTAATACAACATTGTAAATCAACTCTACTCCAATAAAAAAATTTTTTTTTAAAGTATGACTTTTGTTGCATGGTACTACTACATCATAGGTTTATACGAGGTACTTTTAAGAGAAACATGCATGTATTCTCCATAAAACTGAAACACTATTTAAGCATTATATTCTCCCCAAGCCTAGCACACCACTTAGCACATAGTAAGTGCCCTCGGTAATATTCCCCCTACTGAAGACAGAACTTTCAAAAAATTTATAATCAGATTTTCCCTAATAAACACAACATTGTAAATTAGCCATTCTTCAATTAAAAAATACATCAGATTAAATCTACAAAACATTTTACAAAGATAAATGTTATGTTAGCACAGATGTTCAATCTGTCTGTAATGAGTGGTTCCAAAATGATTCATTAATGGATTACATTTTTTTGATATAGGTTTCATTTTTCAAGAAGCTTTGGGGAATACTGTAGTAATTCCCAGGTAATTTCTGATTTGGTAGAAGTTCAGTGCAAAGAAATGCTTTGCAGCAGAATCAAAAGTGGCAGTGGTATCATTGTAGTTGAGCGATTTCTAGGAAGAGCTCAGATGATTCTGCTAGTGCTCTGTCCCAATTTCCAAGTAGTATGTTGTCCCTAGCAATGTCCTGCATTTCATCATTTCAGAAAAACTCATCTCTTTGTGCCATCTAGTGTCAAGGAATCTATTTCATATCATAATGTTCTTTCAATGGCAAAGAGTATAAAAGAATGGAGTATCAGAAGCCTAGCTCTGACTACCATACATATATCTAGAGAAAGGTATCTCCACCTCGTCACTATTGGCATATTCTTTGTTCTGGAGAGAGTGCTATGCATTGCAGGATGCTAAGCAGCATCTCTGGCCTTTACCCACTCAATGCCAGTAGCAAACTCCTCCCCCTGAAATACAACAACCAAAAATATCTCCAGGCATTGTTAAATGTCCCCTGGAAGGCAAAAATCACCCCCTTATTAAGAACTGATCTATTCATACCTACTTAGAATGGCTATAATTAAAATTAAAAAAAAAAAAGAAAATAGCAAGTGTTGGCAAGGACATAAAGAAATTGGAACCCTATGTGAAATAGTGTCGCCACTGTGGAAAACAGTTTCTCAGAAGATTAAATATGGAACTACTACCTGACCCAGCAATTCTACTTTTAGGTATGTATCCAAAAGAACTGAAAGCAGGGACTCTTAATATCTGTACACAATGTTAACAGCAATATGATTCACAGTAGCTAGAGTGAAAACAACCCATTTGCCCATCGACAGATGAATAAACAAATGTGATATATATGTGTGTGTTTTATTTATACATATATATAGCTTTTTATATTTTTATGCATAGAAAATTCAGTCTTAAAAAGGAATGAAATTTTGACACATGCTACAACATGGATGGACCTTGAAAACGTTACATTTAGTTAAATAAGCCAGAAGGACAGGTATTATATGATTCCACTTATATGTGGTACCTAGAATAAGCAAACTCAGAGACAGAATGCAGAGTAGAGATTACCAGGCACTTGGGGGAGGGGGGAAAGGGAAGTTGTTGTTTAATGGATACAGAGTTGCTGTTTGGAATGATCAAAAAGTTTGGGGTGTAATAGTGGTGATGCATATACAATATTGTGATCGTATTTAATGCCACTGATTTATATACCTACAAATGGTTAAAATAATAAAATTATGTATATTTTACCACAAATTTTTAAAAACTTAAAAAAAAACTGACCTAAAGTGATCATTTACATTCAGGAGAATTAGAAACAAATCAACCAAAAATATAAGTTTCTGTTCATTATTAATTATGCGTAGCTTTTTTAGATGACTTATTTATCGTGTTAGAAGATGAGGAAGGGAGGAGAATCCCTTGCCTAAAAAGCTGGGAGACCTGGATTCTGGTCCTAATTCACTATATGAAGTTAGCATATTATTTTACTTCCTTTATCCTTCATTTCCTCACCTGTAAATGGTAGATTAATAACATTAACACCATGTGCAGTTGTAAATTTCCATATTCTATAAGTCTGAGAATGAGACTATGACAATCATTTTCAAAGCATTTGTGGAAAACCCTGATAAGAAGTATCATAAACATTTCTTTGTGCAGAAGTATCAGAAAATGATGAGGCATCATACTGAACTTGACAAAGTGTGGTGATCTGAAAACTACAATCTTAATATTTCCATTGTGATAAAAACACAAAGATTTCCTTGCAGGTGAGATGTTAACTCTGCTTCCCAACTTAAGGTATAAGGTTGTTTAAAATAGCATCCCTGTCTTCTCCCCTTCCTTTCTCCATTCTCTTCCTCATCCACCTTCTTTATTACCTATTTTACCTATTTCATTACCTTTATTACATATTCTCTCTCACCTAACGAAGTTTACTCTAAAAATTATATGATCGTATCATTAGAAGCATATTTATTTGGGGGATGGTTAAAAACAGTACTCACAGATAATAATAATGGAGATGATAATGATTATAAAATAATAACTAATATTTTTAAGCATTTAAACCGTGGACAAGTCGTTGTATCACTTTTCATGTGATATCCTGTCTAAGCCTCATAACCATCATATTGGTAAGTACTGCTGTGATGCCCATTGTATAGGTTCAGAAACTGATCTCCCAGCTATGAAGTGATGGAGCTGGAATTTGAAAACTAGATATTTCTGAATACAGTGTCTACACTCTTAACCATTTCTAATGTTTGCCCTGTCTCGAGCTTAAAACTCTCCACCAAGCAAGGAATCAAGAGCATCTATCGTAAGGAGAAAAGAAGCAGTATGTTCCACCATCTTTTCCTAGGAAATGGAAAAGAAGATAGCTTTCTAATCTTTTTTGAATGAATAAATTCATGAATAAGCGATGGCTAAAACCCCAGCACGGGCAAAAACTTGTTTGCTTAAAAAGACTTGTTACTAGAAGGAGTTTCACTGAATACCACTGTATACCTCCTTAGCAGAGAGACAGATATATAGATATCATCTCATCTACAATATACAAAGCTGTTGCTTTTTTTTTTTTTTTTTTTTCTGGTGACCTATAGAAACCACTACCTAAGAGAATGACCACCTCCATCAAGCCTCATTTCTTCTTCTACCCACTGGCTCAGGATCCTGTCAGCCACACAAGTGCTTCACCTTCTGGACCTATGCAGCCAATAGACAGCATAGTTTCTTGATATCTGTCGGTCTCTCTTCTTAGCCTTAAGGTACCCTTTCTTAGGTTTTCCTCTTTCCTCATGGCCCCTTGAGCCCTTCTGCAAAGATGGCTTCTCACATCTGGGCGGGTATTCTAGTCACTTACCTCTCTCATTAGTACTTGATTAAATCCCTCCCATACTGGCTTTTACATATCAAGAGAATACGTTTTATAATGTGTCAGAAAGGCCTGATGACTTACAGTCTCTTGGCAACACATTCTGGCAGCAGAGCTGCCTGAGGACTTAGCGGGTTAATGCATGTGTGTTTCTGAATCTCTCCATTCCCCCTAAGTAGGGAATAGATATTCCCACGAGCGTGACTATGTCAGGATTGAGACTGGATTAATTAGCAGGCACTTATCCCCTGCCTAGAGATGCAAGTTAAAAAGAAAAAAACACAGGCACAAAATCATATTGTGTCAGCAGGGTGCTTATAACATTGGCAGCCTTGGTTTTTCAACATATTTCTAAAAGGCTGTGTTTCCCTCAATGAGGAAGTTTAAAGAGTAGATGCCTTTGAATCTCGAGGTATAAAACTCCATTATATCCAACACAGTTGAGGCATGGCAAAACAAAGAACAATTGAAAGAAAAAAAATGAAAGACTTAAAATTCCTCATCATTTTAGTTCTTTACTGATTAACCTCTTGGAATGGATTGGTGTCCACATACAGACCGATATTTCTCCTTATTTTGCTGAAGGTTGTTTGTCTGCTTATCTGTTTTCAGTGAAGAAGACAAGGACCCAGACGTGGGAGAGGAGAAATCATTTCCCACTATATCCCAGATTTAGGTATTTTCTTATCAAAGTTTTTAGCTCATGGCCAAGTCGACCAGGTTTTGTGGCTCTGTCAATTTAAAAATATATAAGACAACGGGAAATGCAATAAACCAAGATCAATAGAAAATTCTGTGCTGCACTGTAAACTGTTTAAGGACAGGGATAAGTGCCTATTGTCACGTATCCCTTGAGTTGCCCCGTGAACGTTAACTGTAGTAAAGGTATAGTACAAAGAAATCATATCCTGTTTCACAACAATTCTATAAGACACGAATTAGCATCCCCATTTTACAGATAAAATGTAAACCCTTACAGTTAGTATGGAACAGGTACTCCACAAGAATAAGCAAAGAGGAGAGGGAGGGAGGAAGGGAGGTGGGTAAAGAATTGATTGGCACGTAACTCTAATCCATTCTCCCCACACTTTTATCTAGCTGTAGCAAATCGTGTTGGTGTGTATTTATTCGGTCTCTCTTTCCTTGCTCTGTCCCTAATGTAGGTGCTATTTAATGGTGAAATAATATAAAATGCAATGGAATGAAGAAGAGGCACAATGATCTGGGATAATGCAGAAAAAAAACCTGTCTAGTGTTAAGATGACAGTAAATCCACCTTCAGCATTTTCTTTTTTAAAGCAGGACACTGTGGTATGGTATAAAACAAGGGCCAGAAGACAGGGTCTGCATTCTTTTCCCTGTTTGCAACTAGCAATGTGTCCAAGAGAGTAACTAACTGCATGGTTAGTTTCACCACCTGTAAAAGAATGCTAATTTTTTTTTTTTTTTCTTTTTCTGGCTACGTGGTGCGGCATACAGGATCTTAGTTCCCCGACCAGGGATCGAACCCGTGTCCCCTGCATTGGGAGCGTGGAGGCCTAACCACTGGACTGCCAGGGAAGTCCCCCAAAACGGTAATTTTCGTACTAGGGTTTCTGGGACAAATTTAAAAGATGGTGTTGGTGAAACAGCAGGTCAAATGATTGTTAGAATATTTTTGTAAGGCTCAAATCTGACGAGCGCTCAGAAAACTGTAGTCTTTGTTGTCATTACCATTTATTCCTTTAGTTTCTCAAGAGACCCTGGTGTGCATTTTATTATTTTAATGGGAAAAGTGTATGTGAAACAAATAAGAGTTTGTTTGGAACTCCATAGTTTATCATAAATAGCCTAGAATGTCTGTTTCCAATTACATGGCCTTTAAGTCCCTGGTCTGGCTGCTGACATTAGTGTTCCACAACCCAGCCAAAATGATACTCACACACAATTGAAGGAACAAGAGGTATCTTGAGAGGTATATACTCCCTTTGGCTCACACAGGGAACAATCTCGGCATGGAGCCCTTTACAGAGTGAAAGAATGAAGACCCTGCTTCTGGCCATGCTGGAGTAACTGCAAAGATATCCTATATCGTTGTCATCAGGGAAGTGCAAATTAAAATTACAACAATATACCACTCCATACCGACTAGAAAAGCTAAAATTCAAAAAGGTAAGAATGTAGAGCAACTCACACATTGCTAATGGGAACATAAAATGTTACAGCCACTACATGGTTACTATTTTTTTTTTCCTGTGCAACTAATAAGCAGAGGAGAAACACATTAAGACCACGCAAGCATGCTGCTTCTTATAAAAACTTCTGCCTAGATTAAACATTCATTGACAATTCTTACCTGAAACAGTCTTTACTCTGATGATTGCAAAATGATAATCAACCCCTGTGCTCTCTATATATTTACCGTTGGGACTCAGCATTCCACTGTGAGAAAGAACTCCTTTCTTCCCCATCCATCCTTCTTTCTTTCTATTTATTTATCTATTTATTATCAGGATGAATACATAGGTTACTATTTTTTCAATAGCTGATAGTTTACTTCTGTCAATTATTTTGTACTCAGATGGTCTGAGATTTGGCCAGTAGGTATCCCTTCAAGTTGGCACCTGTGTCCTTGGGATATGCTCCATTATTTCTCCTATATCTGTTTTGCATTATCTGTCATAGCCCTCTCTACTAGGTCAACAATATCCCAAAGAGAGGAAAGATATTATTGCAACTCTATCCCCAGTACCTAGGGCATAATAGTCACTATATATGCCCAAACACACACACACACACACACACACACACACACACACACACACACACACACACACACTTTGCTCCCTATTTCATTATAAACCTGTAAAGTTAGTAATTATCTTTCACATTTATATATTTCTATTTCCCTGGTTCCCAGCACAGTGCTTTTCATATAGCAAGTGCCCAGTAAGCATCTGTTGAAAGAACTGGAAATATTACTCACACAGAGAGAAAAAAAAAGCAGAGAGAGAGTAAAAACAAATCTCCAAGCAGAAATTCTTAAATATGTCTGACAATGGGCTGGGCAATGAAGTGTAGGGTGTGATGTGAAAAGACCAAAACTCAACATGTGGTGTTTCCAATCAGCTGTCCCTTTGTACTTCTGCATGTGGTAGTGACAGTGATTTCTGTGGCCAGTGCCTAACTTTCCTGCGTGACTCAGCCTTGCTGCCTGAATATGTTGCCAAGAGCTAATTGCCTTTCATGCTGCTCTAATAGTAATGACAACCACCAAATACTGAGTGCATGTTACGTACCAGGTGCTGAAGCGAGTGGTGACCCTCCTCCATCGGTTCCCTGGACAGTAAAAGGAGCCAAGGCGCACGCTACTACATGGCCCCAAATTATTAGCACTAAATCAAACTCTACAGATAGCCCTCTTCCTAGTCACCTTATATGGAGTCAAGTTGCCTTTTCTAGTTAAAAAGTTGCAGTCAGTGTGGTAACTTGCCAGACATTGTTGTCTAATAATCACTACATCTCCATCCTTCTTTGCTCTGTACTGTACCACAGGGGCTGAGAACCTGGAAAACACTCACCCCTGATCCCCTTGCCAGGACCAGTTAGTTAGATTCAGATGATGGGAGAACCTGGTGTGAGATTTGAAAGACGGAAAAGAAGAAAAAGCCATCCCCACCTGCTGACACTGTCAACATACACACATATCACATACCACATGCCCTCCCTCCACACACACACATCCCCCACACATATATCCACACAAGGACAAACACACCACACACAATGCACACGCATACGTACACACAACAACAACACACACACTCCACTCCTTAGGAACAAGGCTTTCATTGACTTGATACTTCCTTAAAGCCAGGCAGCAAAGTGGAGTCCTAATGATTACTGGATCAATTGCTTTATTTTACTATCAGTGCAAGTTTTCTAAATCAAACCATTATTCTGGCTGGGATACTTTGACCTAGACAGAGTTATGTTTGATCCATGACATATTTTGAGCATAAACATGGTCACTATTTGAATTCTAAACATTTGTATAAACTTTGTACTTTCAAAGGAAAAATATCACCAAGGGAATTTTCAACACAAATGTTAATGCCCGCTTTATTTTTTTTTAAGGTTAGAGAATCACCAAAGTCCCAGATACTTGAGCAACAGGTAGATGAAGATGGGGAATAAGGACATTTTAGGTTGAGAGGCTATCCTGAATAAAAGCATGGAGAACAAGGGAAAGCAAAATAGAAAGTTTTCCAGAGGCAGAGAGGATAAGTGTGCAATTTGGAGTTCTAGTCTTTTGACTTACAGCTCAATTGAATATCCCAGTACTGTAAGAAATAGAAAAGAGATTTTTTTAATGGTTCCTTGAACTCGATAAACCTCACAGCTTATAAGGCCTGCAGTTAGGGTAACTAGCCATCCAGGTTTGACCAGGATGGAGGGGTTCCCAAGACACAGTATTTTCAGTACTGAAACCAGTAAGTCAGTCCTAGCCAAGCCAGGACAAGTTTGTCACCCTACCTGTAGGCATGAAATAAAGACCCTGTAATGTCTTACATGTTTTGTTGTACTTTAATAAAAAGACTAGAAGGAAATTCTTATATTCATCTAACCCTTTTCAGTTTGAGTGTTTTCATACATATTAGTTAATTACCACCACAGCTCTTAGGTTAGTAATTCTCAACCTTGACTACATATTAGTGATTACTTGAGGAGCTTCTAAAAACCTAGGTGCCTGGGAATTATCCTGAACAAATTAAATCAGGCATCACATTTTGTGAAACTCCCTGCTGAGTCCAATGTGTAGCTGAGATTGAAAACCGCGGACTTTGATTTCCCTCTAAAGAGTTCCATTTTATAGAAAAAGGGACGTGGAGTTTTAGAGTGACCAAGGTCAACACCATTATTCTGCAACAGCATCGGAACATGAACCCTAATCTATGGGGATGAAGGAGTTGCAGTAATTATTCAAATTCTCTCCCCTGCCAGACCTCTTAGTCTACCTCTGAGAGGTCAAAGGAAAAGACAAATAATTGGAATAATAGTAGACTTAAGCAGTGTTGTTTTAGCAGCAGAATGTCTCCTTTGGAAGAGACTTTACTGGACACACAAATTGTACACTTGAGGTGAAAGGATGAGATTTCTAACTCTGTTCTTGCTACCGAAGAGCACACTTCAGGGAAAGCAAGGAGTTATGGTGTGCTTAATGACTAGGTTTCTGTTTTACTGTGCAAGGTTTGCAAGTTTAATTCAAGGCTGACTCTCCTACACAAGATGGGAGATTTTAGAAGGAGAGACGGCAAGCAGAAGTACCATCAGAGCTTAGAGCAAAGAGCAAGGATCGGTAACGGTCATGGAAGAGGGTCCGGTTGAGAGCTACTGATTGTGGAGTCTGATTCTGCTTCCCTGATGTCCCACAACATCCTCAGTAAAACTCTTCTTTTCTTAAAGAGTTGTGGAGTTAAATCAGGTTGGGGGGATGCAGCTATTTGGATAGGAAAATTGTCCCATCTGGGTTATATTATTAGGAATGCTGAACAGCTCTGTATTTATTTAGTAAATAGTCATCAAGTATCTACCTTGTATTAGACCCCCGCCTAGTCTGTGGGGATAGAAAGATGAAGAAGGTGTGCTCTCTGCCTTAGGGAAGGTTACGAACAATTCAAAATTGGCTAGGTGTATCTTCACTTCTTAGTACAAATTTAGTGTCTGATCATTTCATGTGAAACGAAAGACTCTCAGGGACCTTGTCTCAGTTTCTATTAAACCAAATACGCGTACCTCAGAATGAAACATCCTAGGCAGTAGTCTTTCCCAGCCTTATTTCTATGTGCTTACTATGAAGTATTAGAAAGGACTGTGACCTCAGCCAATCCATCCACTGAAGTACACACTGGCCTATTGAACTTAGGACATACATACCTAGCTTGGGAAGCATGTAAGTTACATTCAGCAGGTGAGCAAAATTTAGATCCAAATGCCCTTGCAGGACAGCCATGGAGAGCTGTGCAGTCTGTGTACTATTCAAATGCTGCAATGCAGCCAGCCCTCTGCTTGTGAAACCTGGTGCCCTGGAACAGGACTGTATCTGCCAAAAGCCTGTTGTTTTTGTTGTTTTTCAATCCATCTAATTCACACCAAGGCTACATTTTTTTCTAAGACGTTCTTGGACTTGATATGTTACAGCAAAGATCATCTGAACATCTTCCCTGTAAACATGGAACAACACAGATAGGACACTTAAAGAGCATATTTGCACATATGTTAGAAAAAAAAACCTGAACTCTAGAAACCATGTTACAGAATTTAAAGGTTATTTAAGAGTAACTCTGAGAAGAACCATTTTCTAAGACTCACAAACATCATTATCAAAAAGGAAAATCCTTAAAAAAAAAAAAAGATTTCTAACAGTATCTTTTAGCACAATAACAACTGTCCAAACTATGAAAGCAAGAGCAAATTTAAGAGGTATGGTCCTTGGGAACTTTCCAAAAGATACAAACCTATTGATTTTGAAGATTAACTTGCAAACTTTAGGGGACACCTAGAAATGGAAACCTGAACTGGATGCAGACTTCAGATTTGTTCAGTAATCAACAAAGCAACCATCCACTTAGACACACATTTTGACTCAGGAGTTTAGCCAAGATCCTGAATCACTATTATCACATATGTTTTAAAGTCTAACCATAGAGCAAGAAATGGTAGGATTTACCAACCTTAATGAGAATATACCTATGATGGAAAATGTCATTACACAAAACCAGAACTTTACCAGAAATGACTGCATACAACTGTACACTGGCAGAAGAGTCTTTGGTGGTCAAACTTCATGCTCAAAAAATTCTTTGAGAGAGAGACAGAGACCATAAAGGAAGACAAATCTAGAGGGGAAATGCTTGAAAACCCTCTAAGCGGAAACATATTAAGTCAGAAAATTATTCCAGAAATTGAAAAGTGGAACATCCTCAGCAGGGTACCAAAAAAAAAAAAAAAAAAAGCATGAGGCAGTGCATCATAGCGGAAAGAGCTTGAGCTTCAAATAAGCTTTATTTTGCTGTGAGACAGAGTGAATTTCACTGGATCTGAATTTCCTCATCTATTAATGTGGAATGAGCTAGGTTATATGTCTCATTCTTTAACTTAGCTCTGGATGAATTTCTAATTGAAATTAGAAGCCATAATCTATCAAAATAATTAGAAGACAGTTGACTCAGGTGCTAGAGGTGACAAAACAAATTGCACATAGATAATGAGGGTGAGCAAATATTTACACACAAGTAAATAAAATCTATAGTTGTTTTGTATCTTGTTACCAGAGAGCCGATGTCCTAAAACACAGAGAAATTTCATAGTTCCAAGGACTTATAAACTTGAGACTATAGGAAACTATTGTTAAAATATTCATTGGAGAAAACTATGTTTTGTCACTTAAAGACAGAAGTATTGTCAACAGGTTGACATATCAAATAAACCATAGTTAAGCCATTAACCATGAACTTACTGACTAAGGTCTTATTATTTCAAATAGTATACAGATGATCTTAAAATTAGGAAAAGAATTAAAGGCATTCTCTTGTAAAAATTTTTTACAAGTGAAATTAAGTGGCCCTAGTAAACAAGCTTTAGAACAGGACACAAAGTCTCAATTTGCCACTAGAGTTAGCACCATCTTTGTAGGCTGTTATAAGGATTAAATGAGATAAAGTATGTGATACTAGGCATTTAGTTTTATGTTACTATAATGTTGAAGCCTCAGCTAAGATGTACTCATATTCCAATATTCCCTAAATCAGCAAATTTTCCTTTCTTTATATCCATCATTCTTTACTATGATGTGTTTAATGACTTAACTAAATTCATGGCTTTATAAAAGTAGCTTTGTTCATTACTACAGGCACATTTCTTAGATAGAGTCCAGCATGTAGTAGATGCTTAATAAACACACTGATGGATGTTTTGAATACTTGGGTGGATGAATGAAATACTGAAATAATTGGACTATAGAACAGAGAATTCATTTCCTCACTACAATAGGAAAGAAGCAAGGTTTGTAATTGGACCAATAAGTCAGGTCTGTACAATTCCACATCTCCTTGTCTGAAATCGGCTGGTCTTCAACGGCCTGTCTTTTTTCTCAGGAAACAGTCTCTCAGGTTCTGCTTTCATATTTGAAGATCAACCTTCTCTCTCTCTCTCTACACACACACACACACACACACACACACACACACACACACACACACACAAACAAACACACATATACAGTCCAGGTCTATGCACTGCCCCATTTCAGGTTGTGGTAGGAAAAAAAATTCTTGCTCATTCGGTAGCCTTTATAGAGTTTCCTTGGGACTATCTAAGAAGTTATAGCCATCCCTTCAAGAAGTGGATCTATCCCTCTATACAGTGCATCCATTCATTCATAATTTGCCACTCAAATGTCTCATGGTTGGGCGAGAAAGCTCTTGGGTAGAATGTCTACCTTTTTCTTACTCTGTAGAAGCCTACACATACTGAACTCACTCATGTGCTGAAGCTGTTTGTTCATTCATTTAGTTATTCTCATTGCTTACTGAATACGTTCTATGAGTAAAACCCATGAAGGCAGGCAATGTTTTTTTTTTTTAATCTAGTCTTGGATGTGGAAAAAAAAGTAAATAGGCAGGTATATGATTTAGGATTACAATAAATACTACAAAGAATACAGGGAATATTATGAGAGAATGATGCAAGCTAAGACCTTAAAAATTGAAAAGATGACCTTCCTGCAAAGATCTAGGCTGAGATGAAGACATGGGGCAGTGTTCAGGCAGAAAAACAGCTTGCGCAAAGTTCCTGCATCAGGAAGAGGGCTATTTGAGGAAATGGTTGGAACTGAGTGGTCCAATAAGGGATTAGTAAAAAGTGATGTTAGAGAGATCATGTAAGGCTTTGTAGAAGAGGGTAAGGACTTTTTTAAAATTTTAAGTGTAATTGGCAACATTTAGTGACTTTAACCAGGAGCATTTTGTAAGCAGATTTTTAAAAATCACTCTGGTTGCTGCATGGAAAGTGAGTTGTTAGAATAAGAAAATAATTCTGTTACCGTACAGCAAATTTGACTGAAAGTCAGTAGGAACAATGGGTTTAACAAATGTTCCCATCATTTACTAGAGAATTTTTAAGTCAGGCCTGAGTTCCAGATGGGAAAGGAACTGACAGAAACATAAACCCATGGGTAGCTCATGTCTATATCAATGTGTGCATTCAAAAACTGTTGAATAAATAAAGGAATTAGAGATCCTCCTTGTTCCATGAGGCAAAAAGACTCCATTTCCTCTCCATGTTCAGAGAATTGCGGTGGTGTGGACTGCTGCCATATTCTTTCTTTGTATCCCAGAATGAGAATAGACAGGGATTTACAATAGTCACATGTGCCATTATTAAGAGAGATTATGTGTACTTTCCAGGGGAACAATGAGTAGTAACATTGGGTACAACCAAATAACTTGTTCATTATAATCACCAGAGATTCAGACATGCACATCTCTGGATGGGTATCTTTCGTCTCCACATACTGCAGTTTTCCAGCACATCATAATGACTGTGTTTTCAACTGAGTTAGTTTAACATTTATAGGAACCATTACGCATACAACCATGCAGGTTCAGAGCTCCAAATTCAAGGTCAAGCAAACTAAAATATACTCAAGTCTTGAGCACTTCTTTTAAGTGCTTTAAAGTGATTTCATCTCTGGGTCATAATTTTAGTGAGATTCTTGAGAATCTTCACCTTAGAATTTGCACTTATTTTCATCCTTAAGGAATTAAGGATTCTTTTGTGTTGTATTTTATTGTGATAAATGTACAAATACCGATTACCTAAGTGACACAAGGCAGTGTTTCAACATTAAACTCAACACACGCATTCTTTCCTCTAGACTTAAATAACTCTTCAAATACCATCACAACTTTCAAGATCTCTCTTTAGTAGGCAAGTCATATATTTCAGATTTCATTAGAAGATTTGAGTTTGAGGTCAGCATAACCAAATTTACACGTATGGCCACGCCAAAAAAAAACCCCTCTAAATTCTTGTAAATGCTTCGACAATTGATTCCAATGATGAACTATGGCAAATTATCATAAAATAGTGTTTCTTCTACAAACTTCCAAGTATTACCAAGTGTTCAGAAATGACTGATAGACCACACAAAAAAAATACTCAAACAGATTTCAAACTCTTTCCAACAATTCCTGTGTGTAAAGCATGAAATCTAGCAAAAAGAGACTAATATAAAAGTTAAAAATATCAGAACTTCATTAGACTGACCTCCTGATTTTCTTTCCTATTTTTTTAATTTTTATTTTTTGACTAATATACTAAGATTATATTTTTCTTCAGGGAAAATTTTACCTTTCCTCTGTTGATTGTATTTAATACAAGCATTCCATCAAACACAAATATTTTAGTTGACGGCTATTAACAATATACCATCTGGGTGTATAGAGTCATTTAAATGTTTAGATTCATTCTGAGAATGGACTTGAGAATCCAAATTATTAAGAGAAATGTCTGAGAAGAAGCTCTGATTTATTAGTTGTTGGTTTTTTTAATTCCTTGTATCAGAGATGACAGGTAAGGGGAAAAAAAGGGTAGAAAAGAAAGTGAAGGTGAGAAGAACAGGAAGATGAAAGAAAAATTAGGAAAATATACTGAAACTTGGAGGTAAAAAAAAGACAAAAGAAGAAAGAGCAACGTTTTAAGGGGATGTAGCTATCTGGGACTAGCCATAAATATTTTATTTAAGAAATAGATGGCTTTAATTACGATTATACTTAAGAATAAATAAAGCTTTAAAAAAACTTGGAGGACAAAATTTAAAGTCAATGAAATTATCACAAGTGTTAAAGAACATACTTGCCAAGTTACTAGGTTTCACATTGACTGACATTCTGAACATTGAGACTTTTTGAGACAAAACTGAAAAGCCAACTTACTAATAATGTATTAGTAATAATCAATTTAGAGTAAGAACATCTCATATTAACATTCTTACAGCTATAGACCATGATAGGAATGGGGAGTAAGAGCAATGCAAATTATTTCCAATTTAGGTGCACCTTGAAAAGACTTGTCACCAGAGGCAATTTTACTGTCTATCATTGATAGTTATTGTTGGCAAATGGTCGGTACTTCCTTCCCAAACAGCCTTAAACCTATATAACAGCTCTCTTGCTCAGAAAGATTAAATCAGTTGTTAGAATCAGGGTTCTATTTTGATTTTTGTAACTAAGTTACTAAAATTAACAAAAGTTATTTAGTTTTTGAGGCACTCATCTGATGGATAATTATGAAAATGGGAACCCAGAAAGAAATTCAATATTGGAATGAGGAAAACATACTTTTGTAAAAATTTTGGAATGATCACAGTGTAATTACATTTGGGCTAGAATTTCTTGCCAAGCTTTATATTCAAGATAAACATAGCTGAAATTAGAAGGGCAGCCTGATATAGAAGGACCTAACCTGAAGGCCAGAGGCTGAGGGCTCAGTCCATGGTTCCTATAACGATTTGATATGTGGCCCGGGCAAATTTCCCATGGAAGCTTTGACACCACCCATAAAAAAGAGGCGCGGGAGGAATACCTCTTAGGCTTGCTCAATGTTAGTCATAATCATATCAATCAAGGGCTGGTTCATTTTCAATCAGGTGTGACATAAGTTTTTTTAAATGGATTTTATTTCGTAAAAATGAAATTTTTCCCATTTTATAAGGTTTATTCCTCCTTTTGCAATATATTTGTTCTTACTCTAAGACAATCATCATTCCTTTGAGAGCAGAATGGCTTGATTAAAATTAGCCACAGGATTATTTTGATTTTGACTTTGTCAAACTTCTTCAGAGATTAACACATCATTTGTGCCATTGGGCAATTTCTCTATATTCAAAGACAAGACCTGGAAATTGAACTTGTCAGCCTCCTTTTTAAGCTTGTGGTACAGCATTATTTTATGGGTATGTTGGGCAAAAGGAAAAATCTCTTCTAACTCAAGGAAATACTTTAGCTCTTTGAAATAAGGACTCCTCTGACCCATGTTAGAGACTTTCCTAGTATGTGGAAACAACAGAGGAAACACCCAGAACTTCAAAGTTTCTTCATTATCATTGCCTTTCACAAGAACTGTAGGAAAGCTGAACAAGGCATCTTAAAGCATTTGCCCATTCTCCTTTGTTGGAAAGAGCCTAGCCAGAAATTAACTAAATCTTCATTGTGAAGATGGTTTTATAAGTATGGCAGTGTGGGATGCTTTGTACTTTTTCTCATTACTTCATTTAGTCACCAACCACTTTTTGAGCTTCTATCATGTGTCAAGCACTGGAAGAGCACTTGGAAATACAATGATGGCCAATATAGAAAAGTTCCTATTATAGATTACATACTCTCAGGGTAGGGAAATAAATAGGCAATTTTAATACTGGGCTATAATGGAGGAAGTTCAAGAGCACAAGCAGGAATATCAAACTCAGTCCAAGGGTGGCAGTTGAGTCAGGTACAGTTGGTCCTTGTTATCCATGGATTCTGTATTTGCAAAGTTATCACTAAAATTTATTTGTAACTCCCGTAACCATACTTTCAACTCTTCCTGGCTTATTCATAGACATTCGCAGAGCAGCAAAAGTTTTCAGTGTCCAGACTCTCATGGTCCCAGCAGGGATGGAAGAAGATGATGCTATGCCTCCTCGTTTCAGCTCAGAGATGAGCAAAAGCTTGAGACTGCAAAGGGCTGTGCAGGACAGTGCGAGATGCTCTGACACCAGCCAGTTAGACTGGGTTTGAATCCCGACTCTGGCACCTGTTAGTGGGGCGACCTCACACAAGTCACTTAACACTGCTGAACCTTATTTTCGCTTTGGTAAAGTAATAATCCTGGTAGAAAATAGAATCTACCAGGACGAGCTGCTTTTGGGATTTAAGGTTATAATCTATGTGAGGTATGTATATGCATACACGTGTGTATGTGTGTTTCCCCTAGGAAATAGTTCATTATTTGGTAATGCAGTGTTGCTGGGACTTCATAGAACATAACTATCATGAGAACAAGAATCAGTTTTTATATCACTAGGAGTTTAAAAGTCCAAGAAGGGATTAAAATACATGCAGAGGGTTTCAAAGACCAGTGATAGCTGCTGCATTTGAAGAACTGAAAAATTCAGAATGAAAACTGAGCTTCGTGCCCAAGAAGAATGCAGTGAAATATAAGGTCTAAAAATTAAACAAGACAAATCATGAAGCATTCTTAAGACCCTGAAATGAAAAACTCTGGAATTTATACTGATGGACATTGGGAACCTCAGCTGAAGGACTTTAAATATGGGGGTGCTACAATCAGATGTAACCCAAGAAAATTGTGCCCAGGAACATATGCAGTCCTATCATTGATGTGTTTTGAGGTTTAATGCTACCAATGGCATCCTTTCAATATGGGGGGAGGAGCTTTTGTCTTAGAATTGGAAAGAGAACGATAAGTCTGCAGAGGACATAATGAAGATTATCAGAAAATGGAAAAATAGTCTTTCCTCTAGGAAATGATTGCGAGAGCCAAATGATAAGGTGCAGAAAGTCCCACAGAGATGAAGGAGTCAGCTTCTGGAGAGGCAAGAAAATATTTTAGCAGAGTGAAAGAAAGGACAAATCTGAATAATACCCTATATATGTGAGCCAGGGCAGGGATGCAGCAGCATCTGACCCTTAATGGCCTCAATATATACAAATGGTTTGCTGAAAAACTGACCTGTAGATGAAGCCTATGTGGAAAGGCTCTTCACATCTTCATATAAACCAAGCTCACAGAAAGGCATTCATAGGATCCAAGATTTGTGTGCATGTTAAGAAAAGGAAAAGGGGAAAGGAAAATGTTTCCAGTTTCAGAGACCAAAAAGAAAATTAATGTTGCTAATAACTTCTCAATGTTAATTAACCATATATAATGGGGCTCCATAGTAACTATTTTACTCCTTTTTTAAAAAAGTTTTTCCCAGGATTGGAAGACAGGATGTCAACCTAGCTAGACTAGGTGAAGCAACTGGGGAAATCTGTTCAAAAAAAACTGAAGCACGCTTTATAGTCTTCTTATACAAAACTACAAGTGTCTTGAAGGTAAACACTAAGTATTGTCAATATATTCTAATTTTTACTACCTAAGTTATGCAACCTGAAGAATGTTGTTTGACTTCTGAGCCTGAGTTCCCTCAGCCTAAAATGGAAACACTACTTAAATCATAGGATGGTTGTGAAAATTAACTGAAATAATGGGCTAAAATGATTAACATAGTTAGTGTTCAATAATTTTAGACATTATACAACAGTGATGTTGATGATGTACCTTCAATAGTTGACATAATGCTTAATTCACAATGGAAGCACAGCATGTGCTTGATGGAAGGTTGGATAACTGATATATAATATGTACTCAACTAGGAAGATCCTTAAATAGTACATTAATATACATTTTGTGAGCATTTTTGAATGAATTAACTGGTCAGTGTTCTCAAAATAGCTACCTGACTGGGTATAAATGTCAGACGAACTAGATGTTAGAGAAAACTTCTTGATTTGCTCATTCAAATAATTGGATATTTGGAGATACATTCGGTCTTACAAGGCAGTAGTTTTCCTTGGGCTCTGGTCTGCAGAGTAAGATGACTGTTACACATTTTATTGTGGGTTGTTTTTTTTAAATTTTACTATTACTTCCCATCATTATAATCTTTTTATGGGGCAGCATTTAATATTTTTCTAAACGGGATTTTGATTTCCCCCAAAGTCACTAGTAAAAAGCAAAGGAAAATGAGCAAAGAATTGGGAAGGTTAAGGTGGTGATGGTGGTAACGCTGAAGAGAGTGTGCTGGCAAAGACATAATAAAGAAAGTGAGGTGGCTATAGTGTCACAGAAACAGTCTTGGTTTTGGACCCAGACCCCTTAGGTGAAAAATCCTACTGTACCACTTAATATGCCTGTGATCTTGACCAATGTAGGTTGAACTCTTCCAGGCTGCCATTTTCTTATCTGGAGTGTGGAGTCAATAACATCATGCCTGTCTAACTACTAAGGTGTTTCTAAAGGTTTAAGGAAATAAAAATTATAAAAGTGCTTTGAAATGGCAAAAATGTCATAGGAAAAGAGGGATTAATTATCGGCACTGCCTGCTTTTTCTTATGAACCATAAAATAGAAGACAAAGCTTTGTTGATAGCAGCTTCCAAAAAGATGAGGCATGATTACTGAAAATATAGCATTTGCAGAAACAACCTGTTGAGGAGACTTGCTATATAGAGGTTTTTTTTTTTTTAGAGATATGAGTGCAACAAGATAAACCCATATCATGTTAAAACTGCACACACATAAAACATATTTGATTGGTTACCTGAGCTGCGGAGGAAACATTTTAACAGTTAGGATTCACAGTTTCAAGAAAATACCACTTTGGTTACATTTGGCTGGCAAAATATAGGATTTATTGGAGGATATAGATGGCCTTATAGAATTAATAGGATGGATGCTTATAAAGGGAAGCGCATGCTTTAAAATGGGCAGGAATACCACAAAAGCTTAAGCACTAACTCTACTAGAAAATGCCAGGCTTTTCTGCTCCCTACCACCACAAGTAAGTCCTAACTATTCAATGAATCTTTGTCAATCTCTCCAGGTTCAAATCCCAGGTGAGTGAATCATAACGGACAAGTCAAGAGAGCATGCCCTTTCTTTGCCAGAGTAAGTCTTAGACTGTCTGCCCTCAGGCATTTTTAGTAGTAGGTGGCACTGTGTTCTAGCAATACGTTTCAAAATGGCAAATCTCCACAAAGTAGGAAGGGTAATTGGATTTGCATGCCCAAAATGTAACAACAAATGTCTAATGTATCCATAAAATATGAGGAGAGGAAACAAAATACTGAATTACTGATGAAAGCGTTCCCTTAGGAGAACTGACAAACCAATAAACTATCTATTGTCTCCAGGGTCATAAGTCCTAGGAAACCAAAGACTCTTTGGTCCAAAGATACATAGATGGAAGTAAGCATATGCTTTATTTATCACCTACTATGTACAGGAAGACATGCCCTAAGACATTTTTACAGCTGTTGCCAATTCATTGACAAAAGGATTAAAAAAAACTACTTTTACTTCATTCTTTCTTCCCTAACTCCCATACTTCCCATATTCCCACAGCCAACCCCTCCGTCAGAAAATCTACATCTTAAACTACCGTATAATTTGAGCACTTTTTTTTAATCAAGCACTAGATTCGATAACATTTGTAAAAATGTCAAGCATATTATCTCTAAAATTTAGATCGACCTTCAAAGGAACCATCATGTCCCCCATTTTTTACGGATGGAATGAGATGTTAAGTAACTTGCCCAAGATCACATAACTAACAACTACTAGATATGAGTTTCAAATCCAGATCTGCAGATCTCCAAAGATATTTATAGTCAACAAATTACAATGCCTTCTCAATTTTTTTCCTTTACCTTCCAAGTAGATCTGAAGAAGCTGATCATTTCTGAGGGCCTGTTTTCTATAAGCTAGATAGGACTTCCATTCCTCAGAGTTCCAAAAAATTTCTAACATACTTATAACTGATTAACAAAGTTGTGAAGTGTTCTACCCCTCCCAGAACTCTCCCTGCTTTCTCTTGCTTACACTGTTCTAGAGGTGAAGATTTCCTCATTCTTTCATCTGCTTCGCAAAGCAAGTTCCCCTCCAGTCACTATCAGAGGCCAGATTAGTCTTTGCCGCTCTCCCCATCTCACTGCAGTGAGGAAGTGACCTGTTTCTCACGTGTCTGAGCAGGATAACATGTGTGAAATGGAGGTAATTATCAAAATATTCCATAGCAGGGATCTCCTGATTGAAAGAGTTATATAATTGTTGCCATTCGTCTCTGAACTCTGCCGATGGAAACAAAGTCTAAGGCACCATTTTTCCCTCTAACAAGTGGATGCTATTCTGGTTTCTCAAAGATTAGGATTAGAAATGGCAGTTTAATTAAAGAGAAAGTATATAGACTGTACTGGTTTAAAAAGAAAATCACCAAAATGGAATTCCAGAAACTGTATTTCTGATATTTAACAGAATGGGCTTTATTCTTGACTATAAAACATATGCCATTTAACTCTATTCTCTTCTCTATTCTCCTCTCTTCTCTTTTCCTTCCCTTTCCTTAAATTTTGTCTTGCATCTTCTCTCCTTATCACAGCCTGAAGTATTTTAACTATTAACCAACTGGAGGTAAAGAAGTACAGAGTGCATCTGAGCATATCTCAGTGTTAAAAAGATCAATTTGGGAGACAGTACACAGTTGCACAAGAAAAAACAAAGCCAAATATAGGAGAGATGCTATATGACATCAATTTAAAAAAAGAACTGGGTGTGGAATATCTAAATAGCATAGACCATTAGTAAAATCCCATTTGTTCTCCTTAATTTCCTACAGAGTACTATTATTCCCTCTTAATAGATGAAGGAATCAAGTCCTGGGGAAAGGAAATGATTGGCTTGACCTTGTACCAGGTGAGTGATAAACTGAGTGGAGAAGACTGGGTGTGAATTGGAAATGGGGTTGGGGGTGGCAGGGACAATGATGAACAGGTACGCAGTGCCTGGTCTTAGGGCCAGAGCCACCCC
Organism: Physeter macrocephalus; assembly: GCF_002837175.3. Lineage (NCBI taxonomy): Eukaryota > Metazoa > Chordata > Mammalia > Artiodactyla > Physeteridae > Physeter > Physeter macrocephalus. Next base: position 16,344,032 of record NC_041228.1, on the reverse strand, counting down.
TCAGCACCAACTGTTTCCCAGCAGGAATGAGGCTTCTAACTTTCCAAGAGATTCTGGAAATTGCATTTTTAGTGTGAAATAGTCTGGTATGTATTCTCTGTCTGGGAGCCAATGCACCTGATCAGTGCAGGACATTTGCTTTCAACAAGTGAATTAGAGCAGATCCAAGCCATGACTCCAGTCTTCCAGTTCTTTATCTGGTGTGGTCTCCGTACACCACTCTCCCCGCCAAAGACTACACCACATGTGTATGTGTGATAGATGAGGATAGGGTAGCCAGATGGTACGAGAGATGGTGGAGGGGCCTAACAAGACAGCTCTACCAAAAAGCAGAGAGAGAACAAAAGAGGCACTTATTGAAAAAGACAGTTTTGACAGGACTGTCATCAGCAATAAGGTTAACGCCTAACATTTTCTCTCAGCAAGATTCCTTCAACTTGATTTATGTTGGAGAAAAAGTACATAAGAGAAAACTTTCTCCTTTCAGTTCATGTCAGTTGAAAGTCTATACCAAAAGGCATTTGGGGACAAAAATAGAACTAAAAAACCAGATACCTGGGGCCTTTTATTACAGATGTTTGGGGTCTTCATTTGTTCATTCAATACCCAATTACTGGGTATTTCCATGAGCCAGCCACTGAACCTGATGTAGGCAGGCTAAAGCTTCTTATATTTAAGAGGCTTACACTTTACAAGACAACAGATTTGGTTATAATACAATGAAAACTGCTAGGAAAAATGTTTATGCTACGACCAAGCCTGGAAGTTCACCTCAACTTGAATAAACTTTGGACTGTAGGCCCCTGACCTCTCTTTACTTAGAGCATTTACTTTAGGAATCTTTTCATTGTAAATTCTTTCATGGCTCCTTTGAGATGCAAATCTTCTCCCAGCTTCCTGACAGTTGTGTGGCCCAGCAAAGTCTTTCTCAAGGACTTGGGTGCCATCCCTTTGAAATATAATCATTGAGAAAGATAGTGTCCCTATTTTCCAGCTTCTGTGAGAGGGTAGGAATGTAACTTTAGTTACCAAAAATTAGGAAACACAGATAGCCTAATGACATTGACCAACTTCCCTGCTAACCTCCTCCAGAACTTTTTCACTAGCTCATCCAGTGCTTAAAAATCCTCCCACCTTTTGTTTAAGTGGAGTTGAGCACAGTCTCACTCCCCTATTGCAATAGCCTTGAATAAAGTCTTCCTTGCAAATAAGGCAGTATAATTTTTTTTTTTTTTTTTTTTTTTTACATCTACCAGCTGGTCAGCTTAGAGGAGGGAGAATTAAGTCATTGGTGACTGGAGAGGAAGGATGCAAACTTCATGTAAGAGGCTATTAAATGGAACTTTTGAAAGATGAACAGTGAACTGCGCTAATCAGCCAGAGTAGTACAAGATATTTCAAGCAGTAGGTCTCCCTGCACCTTCACAGGCGTGTGAGAGCAGCATGTTTGGAAAATGGCTTGAAGTGACTGGTAGGCTGTGAAAAAACTGAAGCTATTATCGTGAAAGTTTCTGTGGTTTTTACTTCTGCTCTACTTTACAGTTCTGGCTTGAAGTTTTCATTTTAATTTAACTGTTATCCTAATAAAAAACAAAAACAAACACTGAATCTGTGATGGAAGACAGTACTAGCTAGAGCCCATGTAATCCAATAATTAAACTAATGTTTACTGAGTTCCTACCATATGCCAAGCAAACAGATAAACGTGCCCTTGTTGTAGAAATGTTTGGGTTAAGAGCATGAGCTCTGTGGTCATGCAGCTTGGCTTCAAATCAGCACTCTGCACCAGCCATGTGACTGTGTGTGACCTTGGGCAAGTGACTTGGCCTCTCGTGACTCAGTTTCCTCATCTGTAAAACAGTATACTTGATTTTCTTAGTTGTTTTAACAACTAAATGAGTTAGAACAGGAAAAACATTTATAACAATGCCTGTACATACTAGTCGTTTAATAAATGTTAGCTATTCTATGACATTTATTTAAACCAAGCTTAAGTCTTATTTATGGCTAGCTAATGGTTATATTTCAAAAAGCATTATTACTAATGATACAGCCTTAGGAGAAATCATGACTTTTTGAAATCACCTATCATACACCTCCTTTCCAAATATTCTCACTATAGGAGAGGGTGAGTTCTCTGCCAATGGATATCCCCAACTCTCTTGTCTCTTACCACAAACATGCACGGTATAAGATCTTGTGCTTAGCATAACAATTTCACCCCAACTCTCCTCAGGGTTTTTCTCAGCTTCCACCAAATTGTCATCAGCAATTGCTGCTTGGCCCATCAGAGTTAATTAAGGAAAGGCTTGTTTTAGCCTTCCTGTCTCCTTGTGATCTATGAAATGTGCTATAACTTCACTTTCTTTATTTCTTCCTCCATTCTACAGTGGAAAGAAGAGAGAGAATAGGAGAGAAAGAAGTGGGGGGAACAGGGGGAGAGGGGAGCAGGTGAAAGCAAGGCTAATTCTTGCATTAGCCTGGGAGCCAGGCTGCCTGAGTTAAAATCCAACTTCATAAGCCATGTGACCCTTGGCAAAGAATTGACTTCTCTGTTCCTTAGTTTTCTGATCTGTAAATTATAGATGAAACAAGTATCCATATCATGGAGTTGATGCAAAAAATAAGTTACTGTATCGTATAAAGCACTTAGAACTGAACCTGACCCATGTCAGCTTCTTTCATGAGTCTAATTAGAGTTCCCTGACAACATTCTTCTCTTCTTCATGCTAAGCTTCCCTAACCCTCTCTGATGAATTCTTCGCTTGAAATGAATATTCTGAGTGCTGGGCAATGAACTAAAATCTTTGATCCTCTTACAAACCATCACACAGACCAAAATGAGCGTTCCTTCGTATTCACTCTCTCTCCCACTAAACCTTAAATTCCTTATTAGACCTTCAAGTCCCACACCTGGCCAAAGGTTGGTGGCCAGTAAATGCTTGTTGGTTTAATTATATAAACTTCTATGCACAGACCATTTTCTAAACTTTTATTAGAAATTGTACTGCAGAGACATTTTTAAAACTATCATACTCGGGCTTCCCTGGTGGCGCAGTGGTTGCGCGTCCGCCTGCCGATGCAGAGGAACCGGGTTCGCGCCCCGGTCTGGGAGGCTCCCACATGCCGTGGAGCGGCTGGTCCCGTGAGCCATGGAAAAAAAAAATACTCATTAAAAATATAGAGTACCAAAGTGCATAAGAAATATTTTAAATCCTAAGAATTTTAACAGAAACTGTACACCTGATGACACTTGTATGTGAATTTAAAATGAAGAATACATACTACAAAATATATAATAGTTATTAATCTATAACAGCAAGGGAGAGTTTATATACTGTTATCCCTCCTGTGTTTTGTCAGTTCCAGAATTTTTAGTTATGTTCAGATATTAAGGGAGGCTTTTATCCACTAAAGCTTTCTAAAGGAGAAGGATGAGCTTTGCGCCCAAGTCGAGTAGATGACAGACGGACGCTGTTCTCAGAGCTGTTCTAATTCTTGTTGAACCTGAGGCAAACTCGCAACACCAAAGCAAGATTGTCATGGAGATACACAGTCATCTCATATTAGAGCCACCGCCTTAGCTATGAATTGTCCTACCTAAAGAATGAAGAGCAGCATCTCTAGATAGATAAACTTTTGAAATTAGCAGAAGGGCCAGAAATGTATGTGATTAATTAGAATCAGTTAAATAGTCTCAGTTTGTAGAGCTGAGTGAAAGATTCACAAAATATAGTGCCTCCTATAATGCCTTTTTAAAAAAAATAAATAAATTTATTTATTTATTTATTTTTGGCTGTGTTCAGTCTTTGTTGCTGTGCACGGGCTTTCTCTAGTTGCAGTGAGCGGGGGCTACTCTTCTTTGAGGTGCACAGGCTTCTCATTGCGGTGGCTTCTCTTTGTTGTGGAGCATGGGCTCTAAGCATGCAGGCTTCAGTAGTTGTGGCACATCGTCTCAGTAGCTGTGGCTCGCAGGCTCCAGAACTCAGTCTCAGTAGATGTGGCGTACGGGCTTAGCTGCTCCACGGCATGTGGGATCTTCCTGGACCAGGGCTCGAACCTGTGTCCCCTGCATTGACAGGCGGATTCTTAACCATTGCACCACCAGGGAAGTCCCCCAATTAGATTTTGAGGGAAGCAGGAACTCATACAGGCCATCCCCTGATCCTCCCTGTCCCCCTAAGTCACCTATCTTCAAAATACATCCCCAATTCAGCCACTGTCCTCTGCTAGGTCCTCCATTGGCTTTCCACTGAGTTGGGACTTAGGGAAGAATGAGATAATGGGAACAGGAGAAGCTTCAAAATGCAACAATAAGTAGAGGACCAAGAAGATGTGCCTATGATTTCAAAACAATGACAAAGACATAGCACAATCAGCAACAGAGATGAGTCCAAAACATCTGGATGAAAAGTAAAACTAAGTAATCATCTGAAAATCACTAAAGATAAAATTATATTTAAGGAGACAGAAGTATTTTTCTGTGTGTGTGTGTGTGTGTGTGTGTGTGTGTGTGTTTAGTTTAAAGGCAGGAAAAATAGATATAATCAAAATCTACTGGACCACTGGACCATTGGATCATACAATTATCTTCTTTGAGATTCACAAGAACAGTAGGTACCAATTTTCACCAACTCACTCCTATACAAATAATTTTTCCTAGAATAAAATTTTGAGATTCAACCTTGTATACCTATTATCAGCTTTTTGTTCATTTCCTTAAATAAAAGGACAGATAAAAAGATAAAGTCATGTAATAATGATATAAAATGACACTATACATTATTCTATTTCTTAATTTTATAGGAAAAAATAATGAGAATCTAGAAAATTTTAACCGCCTCTAGGTCATAAGTCATTCATGGAAATAATCGAAGTCTCCTAAATTTTAATATCTTTTTAGACCACAACCAATGATTAATTTAAGTAATTTTTTTCCACATACTTTTGAATTTCTAAGACAAGCCCTGCACTATCCCAGATATTGTGTCATCTATGAACAGACAGAACTCTTTCTTCATAGTCTACAGTTTCAAAATAATGAAATAGACATAGCACAATCAGCAACAGGAATGAGTCCACAACATCTGGATGCAAAGTAAAACTAAGTAATCACTTGAAAATTACTAAAGAAAACCAAGAAAAAGCTACATAATTCAAACTGCATAAGTGCTATGTACTTAACACAGTTCTGAAACAGAACGTATATCTATTCAGATGGAATAGTTTGGGAAAGTTGCTATAGTTTAAGCTTTGATCTAAAAAATGAGAGCATAGGTATATGACATTGTGGCGAAGAACACTCTAGGTAGAAGACAAAGCTTTGGGAAAAGTTCAAAGACAAAAAGAAACTTCGCCTCACCTTGTTGGAAAACTAGTAAAAGGTACACATGGTTAGAATCTACTGAGTTAGAGCTAGCCCGTGCAGAGCCTCATGGGCCAAGGTAAGGATTTTGGATTATATTCTATGAACTTGGTGTCAAGTGATTTGAAATTTGGAGGTTGCATGGTCAAATTTACTAATGTAAAGGAACAGTCTGGCCCTGTATAAAAAGTAGGTTAAAGAGAGGCAAGAATGGAAGTAGGGATGTTTATTAAAAGGCTAGCAGAGATAAAATAGACTTTAAAATAAAGAATGTTACAAGAGACAAGGAAGGACACTACATAATGATCAAGGGATCAATCCAAGAAGAATATATAACAATTATAAATATATATGCACCCAACATAGGAGCACCTCAATACATAAGGCAACCACTAACAGCTACAAAAGAGGAAATCAACAGTAACACAGTAATAGTGGGGGACTTTAAGCCCCCTTACACCAATGGACAGATCATCCAAACAGAAAATTAATAAGGAAACACAAGCTTTAAATGACACAACAGACCAGATAGATTTAATTGATATTTATAGGACATTCCATCCAAAAACAGCAGATTACACTTTCTTCTCAAGTGTGCAAGGAACATTCTCCAGGATAGATCACATCTTGGGTCACAAACAAGGCTCAGTAAATTTAAGAAAATTGAAATCATATCCAGCATCTTTTCTGACCACAACACTATGAGACCATGAGCCATGCCCGCTGAGGCTGTGCGTCCGGAGCCTGTGCTCCACAACGGGAGAGGCCACAACAGTGAGAGGCCCGCATACCGCAAAAAAAAAAATAAATAAATAAAAAATAAATAAATTACAGGGGAAAAAACGTAAAAAACATGAACACATGGAGGCTAAACAATACATTACTAAATAACCAAGAGATCACTGAAGAAATCAAAGAGAAAATCAAAAATACCTAGAGACAAAAGACAATGAAAACACGACAATCCAAAACCTATGGGATGCAGTAAAAGCAGTTCTAAGAGGGAGGTTTATAGCT